>NW_017728925.1:18783778-18795711 GCF_001723895.1 Crocodylus porosus
CGCAGGACCCCCACAAACACCAGGGCCTTAAGCTTCCATCAAGTGCCCCCCCCATCCGGACTTAAGCGCGTGGTGAGTGCCCCCCGCCCCCGGGTCCCGTCGCGCCCCCGCCGGCGCGGCCCGGTCCTGACGCGCCCCACGTCCCCTTGCAGGTACGTCCTGGCCCCGCGCGGCGACGGCCCCTGCGCTCGCGTCGGACACGGCTGCTGCTACTGGGCCCGGCCCGCGGCCCATGGCGTCGTCGTGGTCGGGGGCGCCGACCCCGCCGCCAGCTTCTCCGACGCCCACCTCGTGGAGCTGGGTGAGTCGGGGGGGGCTGCACGCGGCCTAGTTGCTCATGAGACCAACCAGATTTTTGTTTAAAAAAATAGTTTAAAAAAAATTGTAATTGCAAGCTTTGGGGCACAAACGCGCCCTTGTCCCTCGCCTGGCAGGTGCGCACAGGTGGGCTCTGCTGAGGTGGACGGGGCTCCTAGCCCGGTACGAGCACGCCACCTTCGTTCCAGCCAGCGACCCGTCCAGCCTGTGGGTGTTCGGAGGGGCCGACCAGTCGGGGAACAGGAATAGCGTGCAAGTGCTGAACCCAGGTGAGCGCCCAGCCGTCCTTGTCTCTCTGCTGGCCAGTCATGCGGAGAGGGGCTTTTCTTCACGTGAAAAGCTGCTGGGAGGTTTTTTTAGGAACAGAAACTGGAAGTAGCCTCCTGCATCTAGTTCAGTGCTCTGGTGCTTCCAGCAACCATTGATCCACTAAGCATCAGCCTCCATATTAAAGCAGCCCTTGATTTACTTTTTTTTAATCTACTACACCAAGTGGACGGCTGCTCCAAAACCTTACTCTAATGGTTAAATTCATAAACATGAGGGCTGGAAGGGACCTCGCAAGATCATCTGCCCCAGGGGTAGGAAGTCAGCTGGGGTCAGATCACTCCAGCAAGATCAGCATCCCAGGGTTAGACACAGTCTTCTGATTTCCATGTGAAACTTATTCACAGTCAATTTGCAATTATGATTTTATTTTAATTAGAATTAGGAACCTGGGAAAGTCCTGAGGTAACTGGCACTCAGCCACTCCCAAGGACATTTCATTCATCATCAGCTGTTATAGGAGACTGCTTGTATGTGTTTGGAGGAGGAGATAAAGGAGCAGAGCCTGTTAAAGATCAACAGCTTCATGTTTTTGATACAGGTAACTCTAAGTAACTAAAGCTCTGTAAACGCATTCATTGCCTCGTTGGAGTGAGTGTTTGCATTATGCAGAACTAAGGAACTAGATACACAAATAATACATACAAGTTCAAATACAGTGTGTTATTGGAAGCCTGATTTGTGGCTAGGAGTCCATGTTAGGCATTGTCTTCTAATTCCCAAATTGAATCTACACATGGGAAGTTTATATGTGTTCTTTCACCACCATTGGCCTCTAGCTTAAAGTTCTTCTCCTTCCCTGGTGTTCCACCCCTCCCTCCCCCCATACGTTTACGAACAGAAGTCATATCCCCTCTCATCTTTCACTTTGCTATGCTAAACAAGCCAACCTTTTTTAGTCTTTATAAGACAGGCTTTCCCTTTTCTCGATCATCCCCCACTGCCCTTCCTTGAGCCTCCTTCAGCTAGAATTCACCCTTGATCCTGTGACCAAAGCTGTACCCAGTATTCCAGTTGAGTTCTCAACAGTATCACCTTTAGGGAAAATGCCTCACTTGGAAACCCTGCTAGTTTATTGGCTTTACAGAACTTCAGCAAGTATCTTCCTAATGCCTGTATATTTTCCCATGTCTAGCCACTTTGACTTGGTCACAGCCAGAAGTGCATGGGGATCCTCCTGCATCTCGGCAAGGGCATGCAGTTGTTGCAGTTGGGAGCAGGCTCTTTTTGCATGGGGGGCTAGCTGGTGAACATTTTTATGATGATCTCTTTTGCTTGGATACAAGTAAGTATGTGAGGAAGCTGTGTCTGCATTATTAAATACTATGTAAATCACTGAAGCGACCATTGCATAAGTGCAGTAAGTATACATCTGAGTGGCTGGCTGCAGATGGGAGGGACTTTTTTTTTTCATTGTCCTGCTTTCTGCATTTGTCTGAGCAGCCATGCAATATGGTAAGTGCACAGGCAACTGCAGTCTTTAAGCAAACAATTTCTATTGGCATGCCCAAAGTGATGACAGTGTCAAGGTGCATGTTTGCACAGATCTTATCTACCTCTTCTTGCTGTCTGCTCTCTGTATCACTGTGAGAAATTCACAGTCCTGTACTGTAGGTTGGGGAACGGTTGTTTACTTGGCCTGAGCATATGCTGATATGTAGTGGGGTTTTTAAATTACTGAAAAATTACTTAACTTTTCCATGTGCTGGAGTAGTTGTTCCTAGGGTTCTATAGGAAAATGATCTTAGACAAGTATAGCTCCTACTGTACGTGCATCCTGACAATTGTAGGTACATCAAGTACTCTGGCAAAGGGAAATCTACCGTATTCCCAAGGAAGACAGAAATCTGTCTGATGCAGGAGGGTACTAAGTACTTGTAATGTCTGATATATTCAAATCTGAAAAAGAACAGCAGCCATGTTACCAGTCTGAGCTCTTAAAAGCAAATCCAGAGACTGGGTTCGGTGGTGTTGTGTCCCCACCGCACACGCGCGCACCCTAAATTTCAAACGCTGCCCCACTGTTAGCTAATAAATACTCTTTTGTCTTTCTATAAAATATAGCTATTGATTTGTTTTTTTCCTATTACAGGTGATATGAAGTGGGAAAAGGTACTGGTGACTGGTGATGTCCCAGGAGGACGGGCAGCACACTCAGCTGCTGCCTTTAGGGACCATTTTTACATTTTTGGTGGAGTAGACCCAACTGGGGCACTGGATACAATGTACAGATATCACATAGGTGGGCATTTTTTCCTTCACCTATACAAAGGTGTCTGCACTTAAGGAAAACATTAACCTCTTTGATACGATTTACTACATTGGTCCTAGATTCCCTTGATCTCCTGTAGTTTTAATGTATATATAATATAACTGAAATAAATCGTATTTTGGGTCTACATACCCACTTTTGTGGGGAGAATTTGCACACTGGCTTATAATTTGATGCCCCCGTCCTTTGTGAAGTTATGGGCCGATTCCACAGTGAATTGTCTCTTTCTGTTTGGCTGCAGAAAAACAGCATTGGACACTGCTAGAATTTGATTCCCCCGTGCCCCCTGGAAGGCTGGACCATTCCATGTGCATAATTCCATGGCAAGTGTGTAACAGTGTGGAGAACAATGTTTCAGAAGCTGCAACAAACAGAGACAAGTTTGAGAAGGAAGCAACTGTTACAGTTGCTGAAGAAGGTGACCCAAGTCAGAACAAACAAATCGGAAAAGGAAACATAGAAGACACCCTCGTGTATCTATTCTTTGTGTTTGGTGGGATGGATACTCAAGGGGAAATTTACAGGGACTGTATTGTAAGTCTAGTTGAGTAATGCAGGGTTTACCACTTGTATAGACCCATTCTCCTTTTTGTATGTTTAGCAGGTAACACAGCTCCAATAAACAGGACTACTACAAACTGACAACATTGTGCTCAGTACACCTTTTTTAAAAGGTGCTCTGGATAGAAGTATTGAGTGACGATTGCATTATTCTACCTCACTCAAATTCCCAAACTACATGCATACAACCAGTCTTGAGATACTACATCCTTTCAGAGCTGCAGCTGTTTTATTTTCTTGTCCTTGCTAAAGGACAGTAGGCTCTGAACTCTGCCTCCCATGAACAGGATTAGCTATAGAGCATGATCTGAAGTAGACAAACCCAGTCTCTTATTTTCACCCTTTCCCTGCAGCTTTTTATGTTTGTTTCTTGTCTGGTCTTGAGGGTTTGCCTTCATGTGGAGTTTTACCAGCGTAGTTAAACAGTGTGGTTCATACCAACCTGGTTGTGTGTGGGGATGTCACCAGTAAGAGTGCTAAACCAGGGCCAGGTATGCTTTAGACCTAGAGTAGGAGGATTGTGTATTGAGGAAACAATACAGCATTGCTCTTGCTCCCTTGAGGTGAGTACAAGCCATATAAGTTCCTAAAAAGCAAGACTGCCCTGTAGTGTTAAGCATTCCAAAAGTGCATCTCAAGCCAGTTCAGAGGTGATACTCCCTCTCTATGCAACTTTGGTCAGGCCACAGTTAGAGAACTGTGTCCACTACTCAGCACTGTACTTCAAAAAGGATGTGGCCAGCCTGGAGAGGGTTCAGAGGAGGGCCACCTGCTTGGTGAGAGGGTAGCAGGACAGGCCCTATGAGGAGAGACTGAGTGGAGTTGGACAGGACCTGAACCTGTTTAGCTTCCACAAAAGGAGGCTGAGGGGGATCCTGGTGACTGCCTAGACTCATCAGGGGAAACACACCATGGATATGCAGTACAGAAGATACTGCTTTGACAGGTCATGGAAGCATTAGATATTAATACAAATTAAGCCCATTTGTGATCAACTTAAGGCTAGAATACCAAGCATACTAAGCTAGCATGTTTGCACATATTCAGAAATAAGCTTTACAGTATTCTCTAAAACCTGCTAGATTGTCCAGTAGTTACATGCAAGTTAAGAGAGTGATGTGTGATGGTAGGGGAGAATATTAAATATTCTACATTAAAAGTTAAGGCAATAAAGATCTCAAATTGCTGTATTTATTTCACACCTTTAAGTAGGGGGTGTTAGTTAATACCAAGCTCCTACTCCCCTGTGAATAGTATTAGTTTGTTATATAGTTGAAGCAGGAGAATGTGTTGCCCTTCTGAAGTGAAAGAATTTCCAATGCAAGAGTACTGAAAAGCATATTTTTTTCCCTCCACTTTTTAATGCAGGAAACATGGAGCAAAATTTGAGAAGTGAAGTAAAGTGTAGCGGAAGGAAACCACCCCTCTCCCCAAACAGAAAGGCTAGAGAGCACCGTCAGTTACTGTAAAGTCATATCCTTGTTTTCCCCACTTAGAGGGATAAGATTTATTTTCTTCAGAAGGTGCCTAACAAAGAACGGAAACAACTTTGCATCCAGCACATGAGGTCTCCTTTCATACTTCCCTTATAAAAAGAGGTAGTAAAAGCTGCTTTCCTGCCCATTTTAAGTGATCATGGAGCAAATACTTTACTTAAAACTGGGGGGGAAGAGCAGTTCACCTGAAAGGTAAAGACAACAGAATCTCAATTCTAATAAAATTGAAGCCCCTCCCCACTAATAAAATGGAAACATTTGAGTTAACTACACACAAAAGAAGTCCGTTTCAGGGGGAAGGGGATTGGGATACCTAAATAAGACAACCCCACACCAAGAATTCCAGTGTAAATAAAAACAAAAAGTTTATTATTGTACACTCAAAGTAGAAAAGACTTCTACACAGAATGCTCATGACCCAGCTGTTAAATAAGATGGTTTCCCAGGTGAACACTTCTAAACCCCTGCTCATTTACAAATCCCACCCCTCCACTCCCCTTCCCTCCCCCAGACAGCAAGCAACTGCTAATGAAAAGCAGTAAACAGCCACTTTGGGCTAACATTTCCAACTCCACTCAGAAGTGAAGACTCCAATTACATTCCAGATTAGAGTTCAATATTTTAAATGAAGAGTTCTTGAGTCCAATATATACACAAGGTACCATCATTCTGAGATCCCAGCCCTTACAGTTCATCTTTCTCTCCTTCTCCTGCCTCCTCTTCTCCAGGAGGAGGTCCTGCACTTCCATAAAGCTTGCTAACAATTGGCTGGACAACCTCCTCCAGCTCCTTCTTTTTAGCTTTGAAGTCTTCTATGTCAGCATCCTGATGGCTTTCAAGCCATTCAATTTTTTCCTCTACTGCTTTTTCAATTGTCTCTTTGTCTTCAGAAGAGAGCTTGCCACCTAGTTTCTCTTTGTCACCAATCTGATTCTTCAGCGAATAAGCATAACTTTCCAGCTCATTTCTGGCATCAATACGCTCCTTCAGCTTTTTGTCCTCTTCTGCAAACTTCTCAGCATCAGTAACCATTCTCTCGATCTCTTCTGGGGTCAGACGGTTCTGATCATTGGTAATTGTGATCTTGTTTTTGTTCCCAGTACCTTTGTCTTCAGCTGTAACACGGAGGATTCCATTCACATCTATCTCAAAGGTAACTTCAATCTGCGGGACACCACGAGGGGCAGGAGGGATTCCAGTCAGGTCAAAAGTGCCCAGGAGATGATTATCCTTTGTCAGAGGACGTTCACCTGAAAAAAAGTAAGAATTCTTAGTTTCATATAGTGCTTAGGGTCAGAAGGGACCTAAACAGAATATCAAGTCTGACCCCCTGCCCCAGGCAGGAACAGGTGCTGCTGTCATAAGTCACCCCATATCATATCTTGTTTTAGGTTTTGAGCTCAGCTAGCTGCAAGTCTGTTGTAGTTAACAATGGGTCTCAAGCAAGAAAGCCAGACCCTTGAGTTTCCTTATTATTTGCTAGTGCTATGGGGGAAACCCCTTAGCTTCTCCATCAAGCTTTGCCAACAGAAGCCTACTGCCATTCCTGCTTGGAATTCAGGCACCCCACCTGACACCAACGCAAAGACACATTGACACCACAGCCCTTGGCTGAACCCAAGGCATTGGCCAAAAAAACCACACATACCCACAACTGGGTCCTGTAGATATTCTCTTGTACTATTCCAACAAGCCTATTATTTGTTTGCAAAGACATAGTTTGTGAAGCAACAGGAGATCCCCTAAGGTTTTGTATTTTTTTTTTTTTTAAATTAAAATTAGAGTAGGAAATTCTCTCTCCTGTCCTGTCCCCCTCCCTTTAAAAAATGTGAAGAACTGAGTTTTAGGTTCCAAGAGTAGAACTAGCACTGGCTAAAAACTACTGCTCCTTTAAAAACAGTGAAAAAAAGGAAAGAGCGCTATTCCTTTCCCAAGGAGCTTCCATAAGACTGCTCAGTCACTATTAGTTGCTGACAGCTTTAAAGTAGGAGCCTTAATCAAATGCAGAAGCTAGGTCACATGACCTTGAAGAATTGATCTAGTCTTTAGATCTCTACAATATTTCCCCACTGCCATAAAACACAGAGACACACTCACCTTCATAAACCTTAATTGTTACAGTAGGCTGGTTATCGGAGGCTGTTGAAAAAATCTGAGACTTCTTGGTGGGCACAACAGTGTTTCTTGGGATAAGCTTTGTCATGACACCCCCAACAGTTTCAATGCCAAGAGTCAGAGGACACACATCAAGCAGCACCAGGTCACCTGGAACAAAATAAATGGGTTTAAGGTGATGCTTATTTTTAAAATCTTCTCAAGTCTCAGATTCATGAGATGATGCTAAATGTCAAAGTGTCATAAGAACTTGAAAGTTCTTTTAAAGTGTTTCTTAAGAGACTTATTTCCAAGTTCCAATCCTGGGTTCCAGAAGCAGAGTAGCCATTCCTGCTCCAAAAAAAAAAGAAAAGTCAGACTTACAGTGTTATTGCACTTACCAGTGTCCTGGTCACCAGAGAGAACACCAGCCTGAACAGCAGCACCATAGGCTACAGCCTCATCTGGATTAATGCCACGAGAAGGCTCTTTGCCATTAAAGAACTCTTTCACCAGCTGCTGTATTTTGGGGATTCTTGTGGAGCCACCAACAAGGACTATTTCATCAATATCAGATTTCTTCAGATCAGAATCTTCTAGCACTTTCTGAACAGGCTTCATAGTGGAACGGAACAGGTCCTACAAAAGCCACACAAGTAATTAAAACAGTAGCAAAAGGTCTCATGCACAGAAGATGGAGAGCCCATGTACCAGTTATGCATAGATATGGAAGAATCCGAGCAGAGCTAGAAGACAGCTTTGTTTATGGGCTAGGGCTCTGCTAGATGCAAGCTACCCCCACAGCCTTGAAACTGGAGTTAGTCTACTCCCCCTCACCCCCAAGTGCTTTTCCAGTTCAGTTTTCTGCCTGGATGCAAGTCAGTGATTCCAACAAAGAAGTGAGCAATTGTAGCTAGGAGTTACTTGTACTCACCATGTTCAGCTCCTCAAACTTTGCCCGGGTAAGTGTTTCAGAGAAGTCCTCCCCCTCAAAGAAGGACTCTATTTCAATTCTAGCCTGATGCTGGGAGGACAAGGCTCGCTTCGCTTTCTCCACCTCCCGTCGTAGCTTCTGCACAGCTCTGTTGTCCTTCCTGACATCTTTTCCTGTCTTCTTCTTGTATAACTTGATGAAGTGCTCCATGACACGCTGGTCAAAGTCTTCTCCACCCAGGTGAGTATCTCCATTGGTGGCCACGACTTCAAAGACACCATTATCGATGGTAAGCAGGGAAACATCAAAGGTTCCACCGCCCAGATCGAACACAAGGATGTTCTTCTCACCCTCCCTTTTATCTAGTCCGTAAGCAATGGCAGCAGCTGTACTGTTGAGAGAAGTGGGGAAAGACCAAAAAGCTACAGTTCAAGAACTCATTAACATTAAAACAGAAACAAAATACTATTAACAAAGTTACTTACGGCTCATTGATTATCCTCATCACATTCAATCCAGCAATGGTACCAGCATCCTTTGTAGCCTGACGCTGAGCATCATTGAAGTAGGCAGGCACAGTAACAACAGCATGGGTGACCTAATTAAGTAGAGTGATATTAGTTCAGCTACAGAAGAGAAGCCAAATAAGAGCTACCTATAGCTCAGCTGCCCCTGGCTTATTTCCCAATTCAGACTCACTTCCCAGAAACTGTATTCAAATGTCAGCTACAGAATGGTGACTGTGCCTGGTCTGAACTCATCTTTATGAGCACTTGCTGCCCAACTCAACACTGCTGTCCATTCCCAAGTCACCTCTGGTCTCCTGTGTGAAGCTACCTGGTACTCACCCCTGCCAAGCAAAGCAGCTACAGGGGGGCCAACTGCAGTTCACCCACCTTCTTTCCCAAGTAGGCCTCAGCCGTTTCCTTCATCTTCGTCAGCACCATAGCAGAGATTTCTTCTGGAGCAAAGGTCTTCATCTGTCCACCAATATCCACTTGAATATGGGGCTTAGCTTTTTTCTCAATAACCTATTGGATGAGATGGAACTTCTGACCGCCTGTTCCACATACTCACAGCACTTAACTGATTGAAGTAGTAATGGGGGGGGGGTAGATGACAGACTGGGCAGAGCTGTGGGGGGAACAGGAACCACAGTCTAAGGTGGGGGTGGGCAAAATGCAGCCCAGATCCCTAAAAAAGTTCAGAAGATTAATATTAATCTGCCCCTGGCTGCCTGTTACATGGCCCTCAATGGGTTCCAAAAAACTCAGTAAAGCACCCTCCACTGGAAAGAATGCCTGCCCCATCTAAGGTTGGATGCCAAGAGACACCCCACTGCTTGTGACCAAAGCCACACATGAGCTTTGCATGCGCTGCTGGCATATTTATAGCCAGTTTCAAAGTAACGCATGAGTTGAACAGTCCAGAACATCTGAATTCTCAGCAACAGCAGCAGTCCCCAACATTAAAAAGAGGGGGCCAGGAGATGCTGGGGGGGCGGGAATGGGACACTTGCAATCCCCACCCCCCACGGGGCTGACCTTGAAGGGCAGGTACTTGATGTCCTGCTGCACAGAGGGGTCATTCCAGGTGCGGCCGATGAGGCGCTTGGCATCGAAGACAGTGTTCTCTGGGTTGGATGTGAGCTGGTTCTTGGCCGCGTCACCGATGAGCCGCTCACCCTCGGGCGTGAAGGCCACGTAGGACGGTGTGATACGGTTTCCCTGGTCATTGGCAATTATCTCCACCCGCCCATTCTTGAACACGCCGACACTGTGGGGATGTGCCCTCCATCAGCCTGGTGACCCCAACCCGACCCAGACCCCCAAACCCCAATCCTCCAGACCCGCGCCTACCAGGAGTAGGTGGTGCCTAGGTCGATGCCCACCACGGTGCCCACGTCCTCCTTCTTGTCGTCCTCATCCGCCCGTGCGCCGCCCAGCGCCACTAGCAGCAGCAGCACGAGGGGCAGCCGCATGGCGCCGGTACCCAGGACCCGCACCTGTACGCAAGGGGCGGCAAGGGAGGGAAGAACTCAGCCGGACGCCGCGCACCGAAACCACGCCACGCCGCGCCGCGCCCGCACCCAAGCTCGCACTTACCCGCACTCCGACCATTCCCCTGAGCCGCCGCCGCCGTTCTACGCGCAGGCCTCGCCGCCCTCCCCTTTATACCCTCCTTCTCGGCTTCGTGGACGCCGCCTATTGGCTGAGGGGCCCGCGCTGGAGCCTGCCCATTGGTTCGCGTTCACTCCGCTGGCCGCCCCCGATTGGCGGAGGACCGGCTCTTGCGCCCTGACGTTAGCGGCCCGGCGTCCCCTCTCAGCCCGCCCCGGCCTGCGCGGCAGGCCAATGGGAAGGCGGAGCGCGAGCCAAGCGGAAGGCGCTCATTGGCTGGGGGGGCTGCTGTCAGGGGGAAAGGCGGCGCTGGGCCGTTCTGGAAGTTTCCATGGTTACTGGGAGAGCCCAAGGGCTAGAGTCTCATTCCCCACCCCCCCCGGCAGCTGGTGGGGGTCGGAAGAGTGACCTGTGACCCCATCCCCGTGCAGCCAGGCGGCATGGGCCAGGGCGTGAGGGCGCAGCTGGCTCCTCGACGCCTGCCCGGCGCATCTCACCCCACCCCGCGTTCCCGCGTCCGGCTCCATCCCGAACATGGACCGGCGCCTGGGCACGTTGCGGCTTCCTTGTCGAGTCGCCCCGACTCGGGCAGCTGCAATGTGTTGTCCCATCAGCTGCCCGCTGGCCTCGGTTCCTGGAGGCTCTGTCCTCGTACTGCAAGCAACACGCCTGACCCCCTGGAAATTACCTGCGCCGTCAAGTGCGGCGCGTTACCTGGCTCGCTCCCCGACATCGGGGAAAAACGATGCCTGAAAAGTTTCAGGTGTCAAATCAAAGTCTTCGGAAAGGGGTACACGATAGGAAATGAGAGGTTGGTTGAAAAGCATGCTCTCATCCTGCGGAGGGACACCCGCTCTGAGACTCATCAGGCCTAACGGTAGGTTTTGCACCTGCCTCTCCATTCCCAGTGCTGGAAAAATGACATTTTCTGATCCTTTTATCTTCTAGGTCTGCAAGAAAGACCCGGGCAAAGTTACGTTCAGGAATAATTACACTGTCAAGCAGCGAGCGAGTGCTGGGAATGAGGAGATGGACTTGTCACAGAAGCTAAATGCAGACAGCAGAAAGCGCTCTAGCCACATGTAGCACAAGGTGAGACAGTTGCACCGTGCCATGCTCAGAAGTAAATGTAAACTTTATTTATCCTCTTTCATTGGCCTGAAATTCTCCACGAAGGCACATGCCCATCCTCTTTCACTCTCATGCACACCTGCACAGGTATGCATCGCCCTAAAGCCCCATGAGCACTAATGAGGATTTAAGAGACAGTTTGTTATTGACACACATTTTTTAAAGTACCTTATTGCTTACAGAACATTGTTTGCAATGGTATAGGTTGTTGCTCGCAATACATACGTATCAATAAGTGTGTGTGTAGAGAGAGAATATTTGTACCATGTTGTGAATGTGTAAAACATAGTACAAGGCTCATGTATTATTACAGGAACTATACATCTTCTTAGGTAAGTTGCACCCTGCATACATTAAAATATTTGTTTCAGTGTTAAATGAAGTATATAAGTTTAACTGCCAAGAGCCCATCAAGAGAGACAGGGACCATACAGTACTGTACCTGTATCTATGAATAGATACCATTATTATTCTCTGCCATTCATTCTCTTTTGAAATATCCTTTTAAGCCTTCATTTGACTAAATCTCTGGTTTGGGAGGTCTCTGGTTTAGCTAAATGAATGTTATATTTCATTCTCTGTCATTAGGCTCAGGCTAACATCCTAAGGGACAGCCAGCACGGGTTTGTTGCGGGTAGGTCTTGTTTGACCAATCTCATTTCCTTCTATGACCAGGTGAC
>NW_017728925.1:18796756-18799546 GCF_001723895.1 Crocodylus porosus
TTATTTCTGCTTTCTGTTCACGTGTTTGTTGATTTAATCTTCTTCAGAAACTTTAGGTTAGCGATGGAAGTCACTGTATCTAACCTTTAGAGCAGTGGTTCTGAACTGGGTGTACATGTACCCCCAGGGGGTACATGAAGCCTCATCAGGGGGTACGTGACATATATTTTATACATTGTCTAACACAGGTCAAAGGGTCTAAAAATGTAATTTCCCATTGGAAGAGGGTATGTGAAGTCTCACTGTGAGACCAAGGGCTACGTCGACTGAAAAAGGTTCAGAACCACTGCTTTAGAGGAATGTTCTCTCTTGGTGTATGTTATCTCCCAGGAGTTGATCATTTTCAGGGTGCTTGTCTTCTCTCCTCAGCAAACTTTATGTAGATAAGCCTGCTGTATTCCTTTTCCTAAATCATATGCTTGGGCTTGATAATGCTTGTTCAGTTCCCTAGAGGGAGCAATATCATACAAGCAGATATTCTGGGTTACTGTTGTTTGAAATACAAGGTGGCAACTGGCTGTGTTGTACCTGATCCTATCAGGGTATCATATGCTCTGGAGTTTTGTTTGACTACTATGTCTGGTCATTTTGCTGTATTTATTACATATTTCCTAAAATATTACCCAAAAGCATTTTTCAACTATTTTAAAATAATACCAATTAATGAGGGTTTCTTCCCCAGAAAAAAGCCCGAAGTTAAGTGGTGATGAGTTCACAAGAAGACTGGCACAGAGCGCTTTGGTGGTGGTGGACATAGTTATGGAAAACCATCATCCATCACAGCAGGTGGTTTGGATGGAGAACTCCAAGAATAACCCAGGTACCGCAGAAAGCAGTGAGAGAAAGGGGGCACTCTCTCATGTCAGTCAGCCTGCCCCAATGCACCAGTGTCCTGGGGAATGTCAGTCCTATGGGTTGTTATACCAATATTTGTGAAGAGCGCTGAGGTCCTTGAATGTAAGGTTCTTAGTGTTAAGTGATCTTATTATTCACATACAATTATTGCTAGAGGTTCCATCCTTAAATAAGGCTGGAATAGAGATGCTGAAATAGAGATACTGACTCAGATACAATGATTAAAAATCTCTCCTCCTTTTCAGAAGAGTAGATTTGTTAATCCTGTTTCCTTGGCCAAATTTAATGTGAATTCATACATTCTAGCAGCCTGAATTCTTCCTGCTGTTTTAACTAGATACAAGATTCACTTGGGGAAGGAAGGAGGGATGCTGTCAAGGGATTAAGCTGAGGTTTGGGGTTCTGAATTCTATCCCTTGCTATATGAATAATTTCCCTTATGATCTTTCTTAAATGATTTAATCATTTCAGGCTTCACCTTCCATCTGTAAAATGTTGCTGACAAATACTTTTCTATCTCACAGGGCAGTTTTGAAGTTAATTTAATGTCATAAAATTCTTTAAATCCTTGGATGAAAGGTGCTAAAAAAGGGGAAAGTAACATGCTAGTATTATTACGGCAGTCTGGTTATTACTTGCATCCTACCCAGAACAATTACAAAGTGCGGGTGTTCACTATTAAACAGCTGCTCTGTTCCATTCTAGAGGTAACAGAACTGAGTAATCCTGCCTTCTGAAGGGCCCCAGATCATTAACAGCACCGGTCCAGTGTCTGCTATCTACTATATGGCTCAGGCTCTTAAAGACAAGATTTTCTCCACTATTTGTAAAAGCACTCAGAGATAAAAGGTGCTATGGAAATGTAAGAGATTATTGAAAGGTATCATAAAAAGGACTGCTTGTTAGCTAAGTGGTTCTGCAATAGACTTTACCTGTATAGAGGCAGAAAACAGAAATGTGATCTGTAATGAACAACTGATTTTTTCACACTTCTTTTATATTTAAGGGAGACATGACAAAGCCAGTCTACCAACACAGGAGACTGTACTTGTTATCCTCTAGTCACTTCACCTCAGGGAGAGGCCTTTTCTGGACTGTGCCTCAAGTTCAGAGATGAGTTGCCTTTCAAGATGCTAGTTCTTCCTACAACTCAGATGTCTCCAAAAATAGATGGGAGCCAGGGGAAAGTGAGCAGAACAGGTGGGTCAGTAAGCGCTAAATAAAGAAGGTATTACGGTTGCCATTTAAAATCACAGTAGTTGGGGGAAGGGAAGGAAGAGTATGAATCCACTGACTTGGGTGGAAGGAATTATATTGAAAAAACAGATACAAGATATGCAGATGCACTATGTAACACAGGTTCAAAAATATAGTTTTCTCCTAACTGCTGCAGGTAGTCTCAGTTTCTGTTATAAGACAATATTTCATATATTCAGCCTTTCCAAATTGAGAAGGAACAGCTAGTTCCTGGTCAGGTCTGTCTTTTAAGCACTACCTGTCAGAACCTGATCTATTATAACTTATTTAAAAGTAACAGGATCAAGCTGCCTATTCAGAAAAAAGTGAGGATGTCTTGCCTCTAAAATCAAGAAACACTGAGCTACAGGAACAGTACCTGAAAACATCACTTACTTGATTCAGCTGTCTCAAATCTTGCCCTTCACTATACTGTAAGTGATAAACCTCGTTATGCCACTGTCTTACCCAACTAAAGAGGCTGCTGCAGAGGTTTGCATAGCTTGTTCTTCTCTCCTAGCTTGAAAAACACTTATTAAAAATAGTTGTCCAAATACTGATTAATTAGACAATAAAAGTAATTTGAAGAACTTCAACACCAACAAGTGCAAAGTAATGCACCTGGGGAGGAAGAACCAGCACCATACCTACAGGTTGGGGAACTCCCTTCTTGTCAGTACAGAGGCAGAAAAGGATCTT
>NW_017728925.1:18800077-18803938 GCF_001723895.1 Crocodylus porosus
TTTAAGAGGAGGCTAGATGAACACCTTGCTGGGGTCATTTAACCCCAGTACTCTTTCCTGCCATGGCAGGGGGCGGACTCGATGATGACTCGATGAAGTCCTGGTTCACCCAGATTTACAATATCTGAAGATGCACTGAATTTAACTGCCACCAAAAAAAAAAAAATGACTTAAAAGGCTGTAAAATCTCTTCCTCTCCTGTCCCATCTTTTTGTCTCTTTATCTGACCCGTCAGCTCAGTCCACCATGGCACATTGCCAACTGTCATCTGTTATTTGCCCCTCTTTCATACTGCAAAATCCATTGCCAGCTTTGGGTACCTTCCTCACCCACTCTCTTTGCTTTCTTGGGCTGAACTGTTCTGAAAGGTGTGGGTTTTCATCACTACAAAGTTCTCTCATTATTTCTTTTGTGTGGGAAAGCTGCTCTGCTGATACACTCTCCTTGACTGCCAGGCCCATAGAACCAGGCACCTTTGAACCCCTCCATAGGCCTCTCCCATGCAAGGTCTTGCCTACATCTAAAAGAGAAGTTGGGCCAGTTTATCAAGTCACATACAAGCTCTTGCTTAAAGTGCTACTTTGGTCTTTGAAGCCTGTGACAGGATACATCAAAACTTTCTGAGACCACTTCTGTTTTCTGTTGTGACAGCTAGATGGACCAGGACAGCCTCCCATGCACCCACAGTAACGCAACCATCCATCCTATTTTGGTGAAGGCTCTGTTTTTTGGAGCTTCCTAGCACCTGAGACCAGGGTGTGAAACTGTCCTGACATGTTTAAAAGTAACGTATTGTACAACTCATCTCTTCGCACAGGCTGCTCCCCAGTTTTAAAGTGATGGGCCTAGCAACAGTGTTCAGATGATAGCAGCCCTCAGTGACTAAGAGATGAGAGGGGAGGTGCTAAGGTCTTCCTGCAGGTAGATGTCATTGTGCATTGCAGTTATGCAAAGGATGCCTAGATGCCAGCTCTGTCTGAAGTTCAGAGGGAATTGCTGTACATCACTGAAATGCTAACCTACAGAATTTGCACCTTAGAGTGTAATGGGCGTGAGCATTTGAATTCAGTTGTTTGCTCATGCCTCTGGAGCAAACTGCTTGAAGTGAGATGGTTTATTTGCTGCCATGGAAGTTCCCTGTCTTGAGATAAACAGATCCCTTTATAAGATTGCAGCAAGTAGGTGAATAAGAGCACAGATACCTCTGCAGACAGGCTAGAGAGCCTAGTACTTTACTGATTGATTGCATGGGAGCGAACTGCTGCTGGACTTGGTCGTTTCTGTGTGGGGATGGAGCTTGATCCACAGCTCGTGCTGGAGCGCTGCTAAACGGCCCTGTTGTTGCACGGCACAGGTAGTAGACACCCGTGCCTTGTGGGGCACGAAATGGGAAGGCAAAGGCGGGGAGCTCTCATCTACTGTCATCGCAGCATAAAAACCAGCGGAGTGGTTCAAAGCCCGGTAAAACCTTGGCACGAGAGCTGCTCCCCTCGAGTCAGACCCCAAGGCGGAAAGAGGGGCAGGGGGGGCCCGACTTAACCACGCGGAGACTACGAGTCCCGACAGCCCCCGGGCGCCCCTCCCGCATGCGCAGTGCTGTCAAGCTCGTCCGGGTCTAGAACTATGGATCCCGACACCTCTCGCGCGCCTTTCTCGCATGCGCAGTGTGGGCCTGGCTCGTCAGGGTCTAGGACTACGGCTCCCGCCAGCCCTCCCGCATGCGCACTGCGGCCTGGCTCGTCCGCGCTGAGGCGGCCCGTGAGGTGGCGGAGCGGCCGGGCCGGAGCTGGGGCGGCGGCGGCGCCAGCACAGGTCGGCTAAACCCGTTCCCTCCACTCCCGGCCCCTTCGCGGCACCTCTCCCCGCCTCGGGCCCGCGCCACGCCGGGGCCCCGGTGGGCCGTGCCGGGACCGCCCCGAGCGGGCTGCAGTCCTCGCCGCAGCGCAGCGCGGCCCGAGGCCCGGACTCCATGGAGGGGAGGCCGCGGCGACCGTGCTGCGTGCCCTCCCTGCTGTCCCCCCCGGCCGCTCCAGCGGCGCCAGGGCTGCTGGAGCGCGGCCAGGTCGTGCCTTGCGCGCGGGCCGGGAGGGCTTGTCTCCGCACTCGGGGCCTGCCGCGCGCCCGGGCCTCTGGCAGCGAGCTGACCCGTCACGGGCGCGGCTGGGGGCGGCTCCCCGCTTCTCCCGGGGCGCTGTCAGTGCCAGTCTGCGCCGTGTCAGGGCCGTGCGCGGCGTGCGCGCAGTTTGGCTGTCCGGGCTGGCCGCGCCGGGGGCGGGGGTCGGACCAGCCGTTGCCCCCGCCGGTTCCCGCCAGCCGGTTTCCGTGATTCTGCAGGGTCCGCTCATGCCCAGGTGTCGTCTGGGCAGCAAGTCCAGCTGGCGCCTTGTCTTTCCATACATGCGCGCAGCCCCGGCTTCTCTCTGCCTCCACCAAGCTTCTCATTTCGTTTCCAGCCACACTTAGGACCTTTCCCAGTCATCGCTGGGCCGTGCTCACGCTCATGGCGTACGTATCTATAACCCTGGTATTTTATTTTGCGGGTACAGCAGGTGCCGGGACTTGGCTTAGGTGGTTGTGTGCCTTGAGGCACGGTGCTCTGTAAGGTGGCCCCGTTTCCTCTGAAGTTCGTGTGGAAGGAAACCCCAGGTGCAGATGCTGCATGTTGCCAGGAATCCCGTGTTCCTGTGAGGAGCCTGTGGGGAAAGACTTTCCAGTTCCTATTGGATGCAGTTTAAGAGTCAGCTGGGACTCCCCCCAGCTTCCGAGTCTCTAGTTATGTTTGTGGCTGGATAGAAGAGTTGTCTCTAGTCCCTTTGGAGGAGCCACCTCTTTCTGACCTGTGCCTCTGACACTGCTTGTGGGCATTTCTACCATGTGTTGTTCTCCTGCCATCCATCGTGCCCAGCTTCCTTGGCCTGTTGTGCCTCGCATTCTGGTCGAATGGCAGGGTATGTCCACTTGCTTGTTTTTAGTTATAAGCTTCAAGAAGAAAAGCTCCTGGCTGTCATTAGCTGTGCTGCACACTAGCTGGGTGCATCGGTTTCCTGTCTTCTAAGGTTTAAATTCTAATTTTCTTAATCCTCCTTTACTGACGGCACTAGCAATGAAACTTGAATGGGCAGAGCTAATTTCCAGACTGTTTCTGGGCAGGTGCATGACTTTTAACATGCATGTGGGAGGCTATATGCATGTTGGAACAACACACAAAGCTGTGGGGGACTCATGTGGATCAGGCGCAGGGCCTCTTACTGAGGCTTGGCAAGCCATCAAGGGCCACATGACAGGCAGCCAGGAGTAGATAAATATTAATTTCCTAAATCTTTTAAGGGCTCCGTGGGTCAGATAGAATGGCCTGGCAGGCCACATTTTGCCCACCCTGATGTAGACAGACCCTTGCATGGACATAGTTTCATAATTAGTAGAGTTGGAAGGGACCTGAGCAGATCATCAAGTCCAACCCCCTGCCATGGCAGGAAAGAGTACTGGGGTCAAATGACCCCAGCAAAGTGATTGTCTTGCCTTGTTTTAAAGACCCCCAGGGTAGGAGCCAGCACTACTTCTCTCAGAAGTTGGTTCCAGACCCTAGCTGCCTTGACAGTGAAATAGCGCCTCCTGATGTCTAGTCTGAATCTACCCCCTGCCAGCTTGTGACCGTTATTCCTGGTCACTCCTGGTAGTGTTTGGGGGAACAGGGACTCCCCCAGTGCCTGCTGGTCCCTTCTGACTAGTTTGTAACAGGCCACTAGATCCCCCCTCGGCCTTCCCTTGTGGAGGCTGAACAGGTTCAGGTCCCGTAGCCTGTCCTCGTAGGGCCTGCCCTGCTGTCCCCGATCGTGCGAGTGGCCCTCCTCTGGACCCTCT
>NW_017728925.1:18804043-18816209 GCF_001723895.1 Crocodylus porosus
ATCAGCAAATTTGAACAGGTGCTTTTTACCCCCTCATCCAAGTCACTGATGAAGATGTTGAACAGTGCGGACCTGAGGACCGAGCCCTGCGGAACCCCACTGCCCACGTCCTTCCAGGTCAAAAATGACCCCTCCACCACCACTGTCTAGGTGTGGCCCTCCAGCCAGTTGGTGACCCACTTGACTGTAGGTGTCGACACCACAGTCTCCCAGTTTTTTAATGAGAACGGGGTGAGAGACAGTGTGCCTGGTGCTGTTAACTCCAGTGGGACTTGGCCCAGGGGATATCACCAGCATACATAAATGCAGAATATCTTTTGGAAAAGGGTTCTGTATTAGCATGAAATGCAAACAGACTTTCTATTATTCTGCTTCTCTGAAAAATTCTCTTTTCCTGGCACTGTATCCAGTCCATTAGCAAATGCACTTTTCCAAACTGATTTTTATGTGGTTTCTCTTCTTGGCCATTGCTGAATTCTGCTAACAAAACCCCTTCTTTGCCTTCTGAAAACCTCCAGAAGTTTGACTTGGGGAGCTGATCCTATGTTTGATAGTTATAACAGTTCTGAATTCAACTTCATTTTTTATGGGGGGGGGGGGTTCTATAATGTCTGGATGACAGCTATATCTTTGTTTCCCTTGTCAGCTTTTCCTTGTGACCTTTTCCTTTGAGTTTCAAGATTTTTAAGTAACATGGAAATAACATCCTTACAAATGGGGTTTGGAGTAAGTGAAAATGATCTGGGCAAAAAAGCAGTTATGGAGACTGAAAGATAAAGGTTGTCCCTTGTAAATGTGGACAGCAATCTTATTTTAAAGTGTTATCAAACTCAAAGCCTTGACACTTAACAAGTATTAAAGACCTTGAAGATTGTAACCTATTCATTTTTAGTGAGTCAAAACAATATTTGTGTTTGGAGCTTGGGATCTGCTTTCCACAACTTCGTGTGCATGTGCTATGGCATAATTTCCCCAGACTTTCCTTTTAACTGTGCCCTGAAAATAAATTTTTAAGTATGCTAAAATAAACTTTTGAGTACAGACAGAAATGCTGGGCTCCAAGTCTGTAAATACAAGAGAGAGGAATTACAATATGGTTTAGTAGTAATTGCATATCTGTATTGATTTAGATTTATAAAATGCTGGAATGAAAAGATGCTAGTTTAAAAACTGTTAGTCTTTGACCTAGACTACAAAGGCAAAAAGATACCAATTCTCACAGGCTCCTGACCCACCACTCCTGGGTGCGTCAAGAAGAATTTGACCATGTAGCATGTGTTGAAGGTCAGCAGATCTCGGAGGCTTGAAACTCATTCTGTTTGTTGATCCAGAAGTTGGGAGCCGTTCCCAAAGAGCAGTTTGGCCACCTCTCCTCGGATCCAGGGTACTCCAGTTTGCGCCTTTCGGCTGGAAGATTTCCAGTATGGTAATACAGCACATGAAGTGAGACAGTCGATTTAAGAAAGTCCCGCATTATTGGGAAAATGATAGTTTCTAAATATCTCCACGCTTCTTGGTTTTTGTTTTGTTTTGTTTCTTCAGCACAGGAAATGGTTATATAAGAAATAAGTCTATTTATTGAAACATGAGCTGTTCCTAGATATGGTGTATGTCTAACTAGCTATTAAGAGACCAGTCACCATATTCAGGACGTAGGAAAAGTAAGGAAATCGTCACAGAAAATTCTTCTCAGAAGAGTGTTTAGTTACTAGCCTAGATGTCAAGGGAGTAGAGTCTTCCAGGGAAGAGAATACAGAGGTTTTGTTTTCCTACTCCAGTCTGAACATGGCTACTCCTTAGGAAAGCACTCGCATCCTCTTGTCTCCCGTTTGTATTTGAAAAGATTATGATGTTTCATTAATTTGTATATCGAAAGTATTTTGCTACATGATTGGTCTTTCTTTCTTTAAGTTGCTCCTGATGAAAATTGTGCTGTTGTGGTTGGCAAAGGAAGAAGATATTTCTCTCTCTCTCTCTCAAAAAACAAAAACATGCAGAAGTTCACTGAACAGTTTTCAAATCAAATGCCCATGTCAGCAGGGTGATTTTGAAGTCTGTTGCAGTATGATACTTATCTGAGCTAGTCTGCCTCCCTGCTCCCCAGTCCTATTAAACCCAGCCTACTAATCAGAGGCCGCAGCTGGAGTACTGCGTCCAGTTCTGGGCGCCACACTTCAAGAAGGACATGGAGAACCTGGAGAGGGTCCAGAGGAGGCCACTCATATGGTTGAGGGCCTCTGTGGCCAGCCCTGTGAGGAGAGGCTGAGGGACCTGAATCTCTTCAGTCTCCACAAGAGGAGACCGAGGGGGGATCTTGTGGCTGCCTACAACTTTATCAGGGGCCAGCAGCAGGGACTCAGGGAAAGTCTGTTCACCAGGGCCCCCCTTGGAGTCACCAGGAACAATGGCCACAAGCTGAGGGAGGATAGGTTTAGGTTAGATATTAGGAAGAACTACTTCACTGTAAGGGTGGCCAGAGCCTGGAATAGGCTTCCCAGAGAGGTGGTGCTCTCACCTTCCCTAGAAATCTTTAAGAGGAGACTAGATAGGCACCTGGCTGGGGTCTTATGACCCCTGCCACTCCCAGTGCTCCTTCCTGCCCGTGGCAGGGGGTCGGACTAGATGATCTGTCTAGGTCCCTTCCCACTCATTGATTTTATGATTCTGTGAATACTGTTTGATGAAGATTACTACCTTCAGCATAACCATGGGGCAAATTTATAGTACGAAGTATAGGGTTATTCTCTTATTAATACTGAGGTATGAGAACTGTACTGTAGCTACCTGAAGTGTGTGTGTTGCATGGTTTGAGATGATGGACATTGCAAGAGAGAAAAATCAGCTAAGTGAGTTTTATAAACTATGATACTTAAAAGTGCAAGAAGTGGAGATGTTTTGGGGTGATATCTTCGATTGGACCAGCTGCATAGTTGAGGAGGGCATAGACAAGTTTTCAGCACAGGGTACATGAGGAAGGTAAATTGTATCCAAAAACTATATATTTTCTTCAGTAAAAAGTGCCATCTCTCCAAAAATCATTGCTTCTTACAAGCTTCCTGGACCATCACAGCTGCAGCATCCACACTTACTTAAGTGTCATTTTTTGCTTAACTTTTTCCCCTAGCACTCGATGACATGCCATTTATTTAAATAGCTTAAGTCCCTTAACTCATTCAGCTTTTGTAAGTATTCATGAGAGAAGAAATATTTTATGTTTTTATTCAGAGTAAATTATCATGGAAACCCTTCAAGCTTGCTGAAGAGTTTTCCAATAAATTGGAATAGTCCTGATTTTGTCTTGCCTTGCCATGGCCTGGCTGACACCTGACTTGCCCAAGCTTGCTTTGGAAGCTGATTTCTGCATAGGCTTGATGCTAACAAATGGCAGGAAAAATATAACTTACTAATAGCCTTTATTACTCTGGTAACCAATAGCTCTCAATATGCAATCTCCTCCTCTGCCCTTTCCCTCTTTTAAGTAATTGTAGAAGACTCTTACAGAAGTGAGAACTGTTCTTTTTACATCACTGTAGAAAAACCAGATAACTCATAAGCAGTGGTTATATTGATTTTAGAGGTTTGAAAATGTAGTGTTTTGAGGATTTTATTACTTTTATATATCTAGGCTACTAGATATAGCTAAGATGCATGTCACTGTAATTTTTAAACACCATATCCGTGTTTCCTTATCTGTCATCTGTTGTGATGACTTGTCAAGTGTCATGTCATTCAAATCAGAATCATCTCTGATAGTGATGTACCACAGCATTGTGGTGTGTTGTGCAGTAAAGTAATTTCAGTTGTATTACAGTGCACTTCTGTGGCTTCTAATACTCCTGTTGGCGCCTCATGACAACTTATATCTGTTTAATACATTGGAGTGTTCTTTGTGTGAACATGAGATTACGGAGAGTAAGAGTTTATAAATATCACAGAAATTGGCATGCAAAATGCAGGCACTGTCTTGAATTCTAGGGGTGTATATGCAGACCCATGAAACTTAACTTTCTTCTCTTGGTCATAGAAAGGCAGTCATAAATATCTTGGTTTTTCTAAATGTTGTGCCCTTTGAACAACTAGGAGTAAACTTCTCCCCACCCCCATTTACATATTTAATTGTCTGGAATCAGGTTGAGTCAGAAGTGAATGCAACAGGGTGGCCCTGGGTTTTTTAAAACTCCAAGAGCTATTCTTTAAGCTTCCTGTTCTAAAAGCTGGAGCAGAGTAAACTGAATGTCTCTGTAACCTACCATAGGGAAGTTACAGTTTGGAACTAGTTTGCTCTTTATGTTTTCCTTAGGCAAGCCGTAAGTGGGAAGGAACTTTTTCTTTTGATTTGGATGTCTTATTTCAAGTATTCACAAAGTCTGTGCACATAATAGCTGTATTTTGAGCAGTGAAAGTGAGACTAAAATACAGTCATTTCTTGACAGCATTATTTGTAAACTTCTCTTTTTGCTGAGCTACTGTTGGTTATTTTGGTCACCTTTTTAACAGGCATTTTTATGCGATAGTCTAAAGCCTGCCAAAATGCCCCCCCACAGACATGTCATTCCTCTACCTTTATGAGATGTTCACAATCCAGTTATCTTCATCTTTAGCATGGAGTTCATAACTGGGCCCTGTTACTGCCTGCGTCCACGTGACTGAAGAAGAGTTCATTGTTGAGAACCCATGGGTGGGAACTGGGGCTGTGCTCTCTTTCCAGACATTCAGAGTTCCCTGGTAATTGTTTGCAGGCACCTCATTCTTATTTGTGAATATTTATCAAACTGTGGAAGCTGCTTAATTTGCAGATGAGGCAAGATTTCACTGTGGCATGTAATTAATTTGGGCGTATGCTTTTTCACAGTGATAAAGCACAACTGTGACAAGCACCAAACTGCTGACCAGTTGAATCCAACTGTCATGATTGCATTAGAAGTTCCAGAATAGAGCCTGTTAAACATTAACATCCTCTGACTTGTCGCTGTTTGTGTCTTTCTTTGCTGCGTTAGTCATAATGTTAGTGTCATCAGTAGTACGTGCTCATAATGTGTTTTTCAAGCCTTGTGTTAGTTTAGTATTGAAATCCCTAATAATAATACGTTTAGAAAGCTGCACCCCTGTGCTGAACTTGTGACTGTTCTGTGCTTAGGTGTTTGGAGTAGTTATTGGATTGCTATGATATAAATGATGTAAAGGTTTCCTCTTGAAATATGTCAGGAAACTATTATTTTTTTCTGTGTGTTTGTAAAATCTGTATCTCAGTTTTCTGTTCATAACATACTGAAGAATTTAAAGAATCTTCTTATGTGGTAACCTTATCTGTTCTGCTATTCTGTAGCTCTTTAGTTTGTCAACTTATTTTTAGATAGGCTGTGTGCTCGTGTGACAAGTCATTTAAAAAATGTGCGTGGGAGTGTTGGTTTGAATTTTGAGTATCACCTGATTTTTATTTTTTTGCTGCTCCTGTGTGAACTTTTCTAGGAGCAAAGCATTGCCTTTTTATTGCTGTGGTTTTATTCAGATAATCACGATGAACTGCAAAGCTGTCTCTGAGTCTTTTCTGTAGTTTCAAATGATCCATGCACGTGCCCATACCAACCTACGACACTCATTTAGTAATGTGCTTCACACCTGTATTCGATCTAGGGTTGCACAGTGAGCCTACAAAGAGAAGTAGACTGGGGTGGGGGCAAAGTCTTCCAAATGCTTTGTGTAGAAACTGGTCCAAGTTGCATCTACTCCAGATTTGCCTTCTGAGAAAAGAGGATGTCACCATGATGGTTTATGCTGTATGGAATATATCCCATGGTGATGGAATATGTAACAAGTGGGATCTGTTTAATAATATCTTTTATTTGAATCAATTATATGCTCGGGAAAGATGTTAGACAAGCTTTCAGGCCCAAACACCCTCATTCAACCTTTTGTGTCCTTGGGCATCTATTAGCTACAAGAGCTCTGCAAAACTCCTGAGAGAAGTACTGTCTTCCTTAGAACGAAAGGTGTATTCTATTTAACTTCACTTACTGGATGTAAAGCTGTGATGAAGATAAGGCAAAGTATTACTTCATGTGAAAACTATGTTCTGCCTTAGCGTAAGGATTTTAGCCCAGGTGAGCTAATCTGAGTAAAGAACATGCCTTTTTTCCCCTAGTGAAAACAAGGTCAGTGAGCTGACAGCCATGTCCTTGAGCTGTTGAAGAGCTGTCTAACTGTGTGTGGGGAAGCAGGCTTTTCCCTTTCTCAGTTTGATCTGATTTCTGATCTTGAAAAGGTTCAGTGTGTGCCGGGGTTGGCAGGGGTGAAGAGGAAATGAGGTGTGGATTCCCCGTAGGACACACAGCCTCCTTGGGAGTTGAAGCCCAGCTCTGCTCGCTCTTCCTTCCTTGGAAAAGGCACTTGGTCTCTACTTTGCTGCCTGTAAGACTATTGCACTCCAGCCTCCTTGGGAAGTCAGTCTTTGGCGCTTGTGAAGGTCTTTTGAAGGTGAAAAATCCTATAAATGCTAAGTATTATCATTCTTTTGGATTGAAATCTTGAATGTAGACTGGAAAGTGACTAAAGTAACAGTGTGTTCCTCTTGCTAGTGTTTTGTCAGCCCTGTAAGCTCAGTTTGGAGGTGTTTAAAGTAGAAATGTATCTGGAATGGCTAAGTAATTCACACAGGAAACCAATTTGCTTGTTCTACGAAATGGGTGAGGTTCTGGGTTTAAGAATCTGGTGGAGTTTTAAGAAGCCAACTTTATTTGAAAAAAGGCTGTGTCTGTTCCAGGGCTCCTGGGAAGGCTTCATTTGCAGGTTGTATCTTCTGTTGGTTTTGACTAGTGACTGTTTTTTAATAGTTTAGTAGCATCCCTTTCTATGTGAAACTGAGAATAATCAAATGCTAGACATATGTACAAGCTTGTGTGTACCCAAGGGCACAAAAAATAGTATTTTCTGGCCGTTGCAAGCCATAGTACTATGGCTAGCATTATCAGTTAGTTTTCTTTATTTCAGATTTTACCAACATATATGGAACAAAGAAAGGAATGCTTTTCCTTCAAGCAAGCAATTTCCTATCAATCATGATCAATGGATTTATTCATCAGATTGCGTTAGACAAAATTCATCCTCTCCTGTGGTCTCCATTATAATCTTTATATACTGGAGATGCTTTCCACAGTCTGGCCTACAGAGTACTTCACTGAAAACCATTTTACATCATGAGTCTGATTTTAGTGGCTTGAGCTGGGGACTGGGAGCTGGTATATCTGGTTTCTGTTGAAGCTGTGCCACACAGACTCGCTTCACAGTAGCGCACAAGACATCTGTGTCAGTTCCTATGTCTGAAACGTGCAGTGTTCTTTCATTGCTAATGCAGCGTTGTCCGCTTAGGCTTGCTAGTAAGTGCAGGATTTACTTAACTACGTAACACCACCCGCAGTATAGCCCTTTGCTTCCACTCTAACACACATGGGTCTCTGTGTGTTGATTAAGTGCAGAACATCTTTCAGCCCCACTCTGCTTTGGGAACTAATTGTATGTTGGTAACTGCCAGCGATGGCTAAAAGGCAGCTGGTGTTCGAAGCCTGGAAAATGACAAGAGCTAGTCTGCTCGTGACAGCCATCTCCCATGGTTTTCAGGTTTCTATTAGTAGCCCGAGAATTATTACAGTACAACTCGGATAGTTTGTATGTGGGTGTCTCGCAACTTGCCTAGCTCTTTCTAGGTTGCTGAATTAAGAATGAACTGAGCTGCTCAGCTGTTTGCTACTGCTTTTACTTCAGAAGGCATTGCTTCTCCCACCAGCTGGAGCTGACAGTAACATTGCTGCAGCTCCCATGCCCCTGGCCACTTCACAAACCTATCCAGGTTTTACTTTAGAAGCCTTGAACATGATAGGAGCTAGTCCAGGTGCCTCAACACTGACAGCCCTATGTGGTTAATGGGCGGTGTAGGCAGAGTTACTCTTCACGCAGTTTAGATATGTCCACAAGAGCCTGGTGCATGCAGTGAAATTTAAACCATTTTATTTAACATGGCACCAAGGAGCTCATTCCGTCAAAGCAGAATTTCCTTACAATAAGCTATGTAAAAAATGAATATATACTTCAGGCCAATGCTTAATATTTTGGTTTAAATAAAGTGTTTTCCTTGGTTGCATTGTAAGTAGATCTGTTAATCTTTACTTTTTCACTATCCAACGCACTGGACAGAAGTATAGCAATGCCAGTCCACATGAATTTTTCTTCATAGATAAGCCCTCAGATTGGGTACTGTAGGAATATAGCAGCTAGCCTAAAGGGACCAAGAAGCTATTTGTATCCCATTCAGCACAGAGCCATAGAAATGAAAAAAACTGGAAGGTTCCTCAAGATATTACCTAGTGTAGTACAACCTCCCCTGCAGTAGGACAGAATCAAGTATACTGAGACCCTCCTTTCAGACTTAATTTATTTACACGTGTCTCTCCCTCCAGTGAAGGAGATTCCTCAGTGGCCTTCTTCAGTGTTTCACCACTCTTACAGATAGCAAGTTTCTCCTAATATCTTGCCTGATAGGAAAATGGTTCACTATATGTAGGGAAGTTAGAAAGTAAGGATTATTTATGCAGAGTAGAAGAAGCCTTGAAGATGAGCTCATTTCAGACGGGCAGTGTTGAGAAGGTATGAGGCAGACCTGGTTGGGGGCCCTAGCCAAGAGCATGCAAACTGCTGCAGCACTACTTCATGTCAGGGGATCAGGAAGGAGGTGTCATGTTGTGGAGTTAGTGTTGGGAGGTTTGCGTTTGGTACGGTGTCAGAAAGGAGCGAGTGGAGATCTGAAAAAATGGGGCATAAGGCTCTTGCTTCCTGTAGTAAATGACTGCTCTCACTTTTGGTCTGCAAGTTGTGTCTGAATGATTATTGCAATGCATCTGCAGGTCTTGAAGAAAGGCAATTTCTGTGGCAGGAAAGAAAGTGTTTTTCTCTGAAGTATCATCCTCTCTCTTCCAAAGAAAACTTGAGAAAATTATTCAGGAGCACATCTGCAAGGGACCAGCAGGGGAGACTATGCTTGGGGGCAACCTGCATGGGTTCATTCAAGTCAGGTCCTGTCAGACCAACCTGGTGGCCTTCTGCGACCAGGTCACAAAATCCTTGGATGCAGGTGTCACGGTGGATGTAGTTTTTCTGGACTTTAGGAAGGCCTTTGACACTGTCTCTCACCCCATTCTCATTAAAAAATGAGGCAACTGTGACATCAATGCCTACACAGTCAGATGGGTGGCAAATTGGGTGGAGGGCCGCACCCATAGAGTGGTGGTGCACGGGGCTTTTTTGACCTGGACGGATGTGGTCAGTGGAGTCCCCCAGGGCTTGGTCCTTGGGCCCACGCTGTTCAACATCTTCATCAGCGACTTGGACCGGGGGTGAAAAGCACCTTGTTCAAATTTGCCGATGACACTAAGAAGTGGGGAGAAATGGGGATGCTGGAAGAGAGAGACAGGATGCAACTAGATCTAGACAGGTTACAGGGGTGGGTGGATGATAACAGGATGGGCTGCAATACTGACAAGTGCAAGTTGTACCTGGGGAGGAAGAACCAGCAGCATACCCACAGGCTGGGAACTCCCTTCTCGTCAGCACAGAGGCAGAAAAGGATCTTGCAGTCATTAATGATTCCAAAATGAACGTGGGCCGCCGATGTGGGGATGCTGTGAGCAGGGCTAACCGCACCTTGTCATGCGTCCACAGTTGCATATTGAGCAGGGCCAAGGAGGTGATCCTCCCCCTCTATGCAACACTGGTCAGGCCGCAGCTGGAGTACTGTGTCCAGTTCTAGGTGCCGCACTTCAAGAGGGATGTGGACAACATGGAGAGGGTGTAGAGGAGGCCACTCGCATGATCAGGGGGCAGCAGGGCAGGCCCTATGAGGAGAGGCGATGGGACCTGAACCTGTTCAGCCTCCACAAGAGAAGGCTGAGGGGGGATCTAGTGGCCATCTGCAAACTGTCCAAGGGGGGCCAGCAGGCAATGGGAGAGTCCCTGTTCCCCCGACCACTACTGGGAGTAACAAGGAATAATGGCCGTAAGTTGACAGAGGGTAGATTCAGGCTAGATATCAGGAGGCACTGCTTCACAGGGTGGCTAGGGTCTGGAACCAACTTCCAAGAGAAGTGGTGCTTGCTTCTACCCTGGGAGTCTTCAAAAGGAGGCTTGATAATCACCTCACTGGGGTCATTTGACCCCAGCATCCTTTCCTGCCCGTAGCAGGGGCTCAGACTTGATGATCTGCGCAGGTCCTTTCCCACCCTACCAACTATGAAACAACTATGAAAGCAGAAGGAAAGGCACTTTGACCAGTTTTGTGTTGTTAAACCTGGAGCGAGCTGTGGACAAAGAACTGTTGTAACATCTTTCTTTACCCCCTCCACTTCATAATTAAGTTAGCAGAGTGAAATATGATCCATCTTTCGTGGTGTGCAAGTTTGAAAGCTCTTGTGACTGAAACATCCTAAGGTCCCATTTCTGCCCTCAGATGTAGACAGCTCTCCAGGGGGAAATGGAATTTGACCTGAAGTCTAAAGTGTGTGTTCTACACGTCTGCACACTATACTCACATTTCCCCTGCATTAGCTCGCAAGACGCTTGTCTGGGTCAAATTTCTTTGACTTGCATAGTTTTCAGCCGTGCTGAAATCAAGTTGACACTTCAGTTTTGCCCTGTTGTTGTTGTATGATTAAATCAGCAATCAGCTTTGTTAGTCTGGCCTCCTTTTGGCCTGTGCTCAAAGCGAATAAGAAGATTCTCTCCCTGTGAATTCCAGGAGAGTGCCCTATTTTGTGTCAAGAAACCCCAGCATTTTTCCATGGTCAGATCTATTTTATATTGCTTGCTGATTCTCAAAGGATTGTTTACCTTAAAGTTGTTTAACTAGTTTGAAATCCTGACACAACTTTTTAAGGCTAATTAAAGGATCTGTCTGGTGCTTCAGTCCTGTCTTGTTAGATAAGCACATACATTGTCCTTTAGTACTTGGACCTTCTGCATACAGCACTCTGACATATATATACCTTTCTGATTACTTTAATTTCCTCTCCAGTGAAAATTAATGTACTGTGATAGAAAAAGGAACTTGTACAAGAAACAGCAGCTGTCTTTTCCTCACTGAAACTGAATTTGCATTATTGTCATTAGCTATGAAATTTAAATTCCAGACTTTTGTAGTAATGAAAAATGTCTGTTTTCTCCATAAAAATAAGTTTTGGGGTTGTTGTTTTTTCAAGTTTGAACAGTTGAAGCCGGAAATATAATTAGTAGGTCTCCAAATACTACCGCAGAAATGTTTACTTTACAAAATGCATTTAAGAAGTGTTTTTTCCTATTCCAGGTTCTTCACACTTTAAAATACCCTCAAATGCATGTCTTTATCTTAGAATTAATGTGAGTGAAAGTGTACTAACCCATTTCAAAATCATAGAAACCAATATTTGTCTATGAAAACCAGTTAAGTCTTCTATTTAAATTACACTGTAAAGATAAATTATTCTCAAGTAATTTATAGACTGTAATTGGGTAATTTCTTTCTTTTCTCTTTGCTGACATGGTTTATTGTTTGTGTAATCCCTGTGTATATTTAATTTTCCATCCTCTTTCATAAATCCTTTTTAAGTTCAAGTACTTTCTGAAGTCTCAGTTTGTGAATTAAAAAAATCTTAGACTTCTAGGTAGACACATTTTATAATTGCAACATGACACGCATGATAAAATTGCTGTAAAGTTCCCTTTTGATCACAAGGTCTTTTTTACTGTGCATATTAAGAGGGGAAAAAACAACCACAGATAAGTTTTTTTCCATCATAAAAACCTAAGATTTTGTGTAGCCCATGTATATTTAATTTTATTTTAAGGATGTGAAACTCATCAGATGCAAGTTAAGTATAAAATGTGACCTATTATAAGTACCGTGACTGGAACTGTGCAGAGGTAGGAACTAGTTTTGCTTCAAAACATGTGTAGTGCAATTTCTCATGAACGAGCTGACTAAAACACTAATTGCATGTAGTGATGAGAGCCATAAGAGTACCTAGATCTTACTATGAGCACTCGTGGTGCTCTGGTGAGGTGCCGGAGGACTGGAAGAGAGCCAATGTGGTCCCTATCTTCAAAAAGGGAAAAAAAGAGGACCCGGGAAATTACAGGCCAGTTAGTC
>NW_017728925.1:18816220-18818203 GCF_001723895.1 Crocodylus porosus
ACCCCGGTGCTCTTTCCTGCCAAGGCAGGGGGTCGGACTAGATGATCTACCTAGGTCCCTTCCGACTCTAGCTACTATGAAACTATGAAACTTTGTGCATGTAGCATGACTTGTTTGTCATAGGGGGCCTGTTTCAGGCCCCAGATGCTGCAATATCTTGGAAAGGTGAGAGAGGCAATGACAATTCGCCAAGGGCCACAAACTCTTCTAGGCATAGGCAGTTCAGGGCCAAAGCACAGTCCTCTTCCACCCAGCTTGAGTTCCTGTGTGGGTTGTCATTTTCCTCCCCTAGCTGCTTTTGAGGACTGAGTCTTAGAATCACTGTGGAGGTTTGTTACAAGAGTAGGCACAATAAAGGTTTTCAGAGACTCAAACAGGATGAATGCCTGTGTGATACTTAGACTCCTATTAAATGGAATAGGATCTGGCCCTAAAATATATGTATAGCTCATTATAATCACCCTGTTACTTTTAACATATTTGGCACAAACCAACTTCATAATGAATGAGGAGGTAATGAGATGGTGTCAGTGCTTCCTGAAGTGAGTACCATCCATCCATTTTGTGCACTGAGGCAGGGGATCTGTGGAAAAACAGGATGTATGTACACAAAGGGGCTGAATTACTGCTCTATGGGCAACTTTAATTCTGTCATTTATGAATGCTTGCTTGACTCTGCAAACTTAGTAACATTCCTTTAGTGAATCATTGCAGGAGATTTTGTAGATGGTAAACGACAAACCAGGGGGAGACTTCCGCCATGGCATTACTTGTACCCACAGTGGATCACCAATAAGGTTGGACGCTTTGGATCTTCTCTTGGTTGTGAGTGGAATAAATAATAGTAGATTGTTATCCTTTCTGGACCAGCACCAGAAGGGGATGGGATGCTGCTAGGGGAGTCTCACAGAAACCTGATGACAGCAGGGCGATGGTAAGATTTTGGGTTGCTTGGAGGGAAGAGTGCTCTGGTGATTGCTGACTAATCTGCTTTGTCCTCTCCAGCCTGTTTGTCGTACCACGACCACCTCCTGCCCATGTCCCAGTCTTCTCCCTGCAGGGTCTGATCCCAATCCTGTTCTCTGTCTCTTAGTCACTCTTCATTCCCTGTGCAGCGCTCTGAGCTGTGTTCAGTCTCCAGTACCTCTGTGGTACCCCCTCCCATTTACCCCTTCCCTTCTTGTCCAGTCTCTGTGTCCTGTGCTGGCTCCTTGTCTCGTCTCAGTGAGGGTACGGGGGAGTTCCAGGAGTACTAAATGAATTGGCTGAGGTCATTGCAGGACCCCTGGCACGGCTTTACGAGCACTCGTGGTGCTCTGGTGTGGTGCCAGAGGACTGGAAGAGGACCAATGTGTTTCCCATCTTCAAAAAGGGGAAGAGGACCCAGGAAACTATAGGCCGGTTAGTCTTACTTTGATCCTAGGCAAGTTGTTCGAGAAAATTATGCTGGCACACATCCAGGAGTGGCCAGCAGGGGAGGTCATGCTTAGGGGCAACCAACACGGGTTCGTTAGCAGCTGGTCCTGTCAGACCAACCTAGTGGCCTTCTATGATCAGATCACCAAATCATTAGATGCAGGGGTAGCAGTGGACATAGTTTTCCTGGACTTTCGGAAGGCCTTCGACACTGTCACCCTGTTCTCATTAAGAAACTGGGGGCTGTGGTGTCAACACCCACACAGTTGACTGGGTTGCCAGCTGGCTGGAAGGCCGCACCCAGAGAGTGGTGGTGGATGGGTCATTTTCAGCCTGGAGGGATGTGGGCAGTGGGGGTCCGCAGGACTTGGTCCTCGGGCCCGCACTGTTCAACATCTTCATCAGCGACTTGGACGAGGGGGTAAAAAGCACCCTGTTCAAATTTGCTGATGACATTAAGATGTGGGGGGATGTGGGCACTCTAGAAGGGAGCAATAGGCTACAGTCGGACCTAGACAGGTTACAGGGGCGGGTGGATGAGAACAGGATGGGATTCAACACCAACAA
>NW_017728925.1:18818936-18820309 GCF_001723895.1 Crocodylus porosus
TTTTTTTTTTTTTTCTATTTATTTCTCTAAGTCTTTTTAGACTTGTTGGATGCTCCATATTCTTTCTGAAGTCTTTAGGTTTGGGTTTTTTGTTTTTTAAATCACCATCAAGCAGAATGATCACAGCAGTTCCTACAATGTTTGGCTTGATTTGTTTTGTCAAGGATAGTTGGATATTGTGAATCTTGTTTTCAGCGAAAAAGATGCTTTTTAAGTCAATCGTTCAGGGGTAGATGTACAAAACTTTCCGCCTGGGAAGGTTAGTTGTTCTCTGGCTCTTCCTCCCTGTCAGAATAGCCCTTTGGTTGTTAGATTGAATAAAGAACTTGATTACATGCTGAAGGTCTGGTTGGTGATCCATGCCCTTGAATGACCAAGATTTTTTTCTCAAATCTGTGCCCAACTAAGGGACCTAATAAATAGTCTTTGGAAAGGATCCTGTGGTTTAGTGCCTGGTGTGGTAGGAACAGTCTTTCAAAGCATGCAGAGAAGAGGGTGTTAGTCCAATAATCCATAAATCAGGCTCTAATTTGGCAGTTCTCAAACTTCTTCCAGTCAGGAGACCACTCTATCAGATTACTTCGTGCGGCTTCTTGCACACAGCTGTTTTTGTTCCCACAGTTAACCGGGAATAGGGATTTGCCATGCCTCAGTTGTGTTTTGTGCCTGCGGTTACACTAGTGCAGGAGCGGGCAATTATTTAGGGTGGAGGGCCGCTTACCCAGCTTTGGCAAGCTGTCGAGGGCTGCATGGGTAGCCCCACCCCTTGACAGGTGCCCTGCGCCCTGGCCACCATCTTGGGACCAATGTCCCAATGTCTTGGGACCAATTTCTCTGGGCCAGGACCAGTGGGGTGCAGAGTGGGTTGCAGGCTGGCAGGGGTCTATGGAGCCAGATTGGGCTGCACCAGCAGGGAGGGGGGAGCTGGCCTGGCTCCATAGAGCCCCTGCCGCCCGGGACTCCTCTATTGCCACCCTGCTCTGGGCTCTGCCAGTGGTGGCCCTGGTACACCTGTGTGGGCCCTGTGTTCCCACTGGCTCGCAGTAACCCCCAACCCCACGCTCACTGGCAAGTAATGAGCTGGTGCTCAGTGCGGGGGAAAAGTGGCCCCTCCCCTGCCCCATGGCTGGCTTTCCCTGCTGCAGCCGCTCACAGCCCATGCGGGGCTGTCCTGAGCAGGCACAGGCCGCCCCAGGTGGGCTGTGAGTGGCTGCAGTGCAGGGCGCTGGGCACGGGGCAGCCGAGGAGCTGCTTCCCCCCCCCACACACACTCAGCACCAACTTGTAACCCACCCCTGCTGACAGCCTGGGCCCCATGCTGGCTCTGGGCTCGTCGGTGGGGCTGCACCTCCCCAGCAGCAGCTGCAGCCCCC
>NW_017728925.1:18820409-18901139 GCF_001723895.1 Crocodylus porosus
CTTCTGTGCTGTCCAGTGCATGAGCTCCGGGCGGGCAGCAGCAACAAACACTGTCTGGCGTGGCAAGCAGGGGGCCACAGTTGCTGCTGCCACAGCGCAGCCCTGACAGGCAAGCCCAGAGCTGCGCAGGGCCCTGGCTGGCAGTAGGGGCGGGTTACAAGCTGGTGCTGAGCGTGGTGGGGGGAAAAGCGGCCCATGGCCGGCACTCTGCACTGCAGCCGCTCACAGCCTGCCTGGGTCGGCCTGTGCCTGCTTAGGACAGGCCCGTGAGAGCTGTGAGCAGCTGCAGCAGGGAGCGCCAGCCATGGGGCGGGGGAGGGACTGCTTTTCCTGTGTCCTCCCCTGCCTGCCCCCACCTGAGTTTCCCACCTGGTGCAGCCATGTGGTCCCAGGCCAGCAGCCTGCTGGGGTTTCCTGCTGATGGGGCAGGGCCAGGCCAGCCCTGCTCTTGTGGGAGCCCCTTGGACTTCCCCTGGGTCCTATTGCCCCTGGTTCCTGTCATTTTTTACAGGAACCAAAGACAGATAAATATTAATTTTCTAAATTTTTTCTAGGGGCCTCACAGGCCAGAAAGAATGGCCTCATGGGCCATATTTTGCCCACCCCTGCACTAGTGCCAGCGAGAAGTGAAGTGAAGCCACTTAGCTTACCTCTGAATGAAATGGGCTGCCCTGGTTGCCTCTTGCAGTGGGGTAGTGTGATCCAGGGGCAGTTACCCCACAATAGCTGAGGCATTGTAAAATCCTTCCCCCTGTAACTGCAGGCACATAATTGCAAGCTCAGTGACCCTTTGCCACACTCACTGCTGCTGTCTCCCTGAGGATGGCTGGGTGATGCTGGGAGGCAATGTTGCTCTGGGGGCCTAGAACAGCTTAGAAGCACGTGTTCCCTTTCACAGGAGTGTCTCATTGAAGTGCCTGCTCCCAAGTTTTTGACTGCTCTAGTACATGGAAGGAGCTAGCCAGAACCTTTCCTCCCTCGAGTGGCTGCTGTGTGTGGTAATAAGAGGAAAAGAATAACTTGGAGCAAACTGGCACACTTTGCACGCATTGAAGGCTCAGTACCTGGATCTGGTCAGATTTAAAATGTTGTCAGCCAGGATGGATGCAAAGATCATACCTTTAAATCTGAACCCAGAGCAAGAAGCTGCTCTGGCAGAGTTTTCAGAGGCTGTGATCCTAACAAGGACAGAGCAGTGTGCTCAAGCTCCAGCAGTGCTGTGTATCCTCCTTAATGCCACCCAGTGTTGGGAGTTGGCAGGCCTTGCAGATACAGGCGCTAGCCCTGCGTGCTCCTTCCTGAACGGAAAGCAGTATTGCGGTGGTAAGAACAGGCTGCGTGTAAGCTAGCGAGCTCTTCCTCAGCAAAGTTGATTAGCCCATCCACAGGGCTGCAAGCTCCCAGTTGAGCGCCACTGCTGTGGTTTCTTACAGTTCTTCGTACTTGGCAAACAGCCCTTAGCAGCTTTAGTTAGATCACCAGCAGCACAGTGACAGGTTTTAAATAGCACGATGCTCTTTTGATTTATTTAGCCATTGAGGCCCATAAGGTGGATGCTAATCATAGCATTACCAGTGCTGTTTTCAGATGTAGCCTCATGGGCTACGGTTTTTGTAGGTGTTCTGGTGAGGAAACTGAGCTTACTTCAGTTTGCACTCTTGTTTATAGGTATTCTGGTTTGTGGCCACAAGCACGTTCCTTTGAGTTGAGACACTGGAGGAGATCTTGCTGAATGGGTTGTACCATTGAGCAGAAACTCGCTCTGAGCATGTTTCAAACATTTGTTTTCGGTGTTGACGGTCATGAGTCTCTTTAGCATGGCAGGGAAGCCAAGTAGTGTCTGCAGGCTGAATTTTACCTGATGTAATGTATTGCATGCAAGGGGGTGGCTTTTGCTGCCGAGGGGTTGTTAGACGCACGTGTTCTGTGTTTTTTTTGTAACGGAAGCACTGTGCAAGTCCTCACATCGTATTCAAAGGCATCTCCTTGTCCACTGACCAGAGCTCTGTCAAAATGCAGCTGCTCTCCCCCCTCCCCCCCACCTCCAAGTTCAAGCGTGTTGCCTGGGCTGCAGTTTTGGGGGGGGGGGGGGTTATTTTTTTATTTTTTTTGAGTAATATACAACATTGAAAGCATCTATCATGTACCTGGAACAGTCTGTATGATGTCACCAAATCCTGAAAGTGTCTGTGAGCAACCAAAACCTTCTTATTATTCATCTGAAGTGTACCCAGTCACCAGGATGCTAGCCTTGGATTTGGGAAACATAGTTAGATACTGCATGAATGGGGCTGCATAGATGCTGAAGGTTGCCATAGGTCCTAACTACAGTAGTTGTCACTTAGTGGGTTATGATGTGTTGTTACCAGGTTTCTGATAATTTTTCACCGTCGAAATCATGTGTTAAGCATATGAGTTTATGCCTGCTGGATTCAGTTCTGCCCTTTTTGTCTTTGCAGTGAATACTGTGTAGTCTGGTAGCTCTCAAGATGGTGAAGCTGGATATTCACACTTTGGCGCATCATCTCAAGCAGGAGCGACTCTACGTAAACTCAGAAAAGCAACTTATACAGAGACTCAATGCTGACGTATTGAAGACTGCTGAAAAACTGTACCGCACAGCATGGATTTCCAAGCAGCAGAGGATTAACTTGGACAGACTTATCATAACAAGGTGACAAATGCTTTGTGATAAAATGATCTCCTGAGCTCTTGTGAATCCTGAGACCTCCACTGTACTTCTAAAACTTGGTGTTTTGCCTGCACAAGGTGATTGCAGTGACAGAACTGCCAGTGGCTTTAAAGTCTTGTGTCAGTCTGCATTGCCTCAAATTTGCTTTTAAATGTGACATGGCCATTGGTAGCTCAAGTGATCTTTGCACAGGGTCAGACACAGGTATACTTTGGAGCAGTTTCAGAGGGGGCGAGGGTTTCAAAAGGGCAGGAGCTATAGCAGTCTAATTGTTACCTGTGGACAAGTCAAGAGGCAGGCACACGTAGCAAAACCACCTCCAGTGTACCTGGGCATGAGGCAGGGTTAAAGCTGCACCATTTGTGCTACACTTGTTTTGCTCCTGGCTCCCTTTTGGAAACTGCTTCAAATGTGTGTGTCCATTCCCTGTAGGCAGGCTGCATGTCTTCTGGTTTTGAGTTTATAGGAACAAGCCTTGAATTTAGCTGTAGTTTCTGCATTTACCAGTTTCTCAATCTAACGGATGCTGTACCTTGTCCAGCAGGCTACCACTCCTGCGGATGGGGCTAGAAAAACGCATTGTTCAGATTCAGTGCTTTTTTCCATTCAAAATTATCTAACTCATTACACTGTTTTCCCTTGAAGTGCTGACGCTTCTCCTGCTGAGTGCTGCCAACATGCTAAGATCTTGGAGGACACACAATTTGTGGATGGGTACAAGCAGTTAGGATTTCAAGAGACTGCTTATGGAGAATTCCTGAACAGGCTTCGAGAAAACCCTAGGCTTATTGCTTCCTGTCTGGTTGCTGGAGAGAAGCTCAATCAGGACAACACTCAGAGTGTTATCCACACCGTCTTTACCTCCATCTATGGCAATTGCATCATGCAGGAGGATGAGAGCTATCTCCTCCAGGTTTTACGGTACCTGATTGAATTTGAGCTCAAGGAAAGTGACAACCCCCGGCGGCTCCTGAGAAGAGGCACCTGTGCATTCAGCATTTTATTCAAACTTTTTTCAGAAGGGCTCTTTTCTGCAAAACTCTTCCTCACTGCAACACTGCATGAGCCAATTATGCAGCTGCTAGTTGAAGATGAAGATCACCTAGAAACTGATCCAAACAAACTGATTGAGCGGTTCTCTCCGGCACAGCAGGAAAAACTCTTTGGGGAAAAAGGCACAGAGAGGTTCAGACAGAAAGTCCACGAGATGGTGGATTCCAATGAGGCCAAGCTCGTAACCCTGGTGAACAAATTCATTGGCTATCTCAAGCAGAACACGTACTGCTTTCCACATAGTTTGAGATGGATTGTGTCCCAAATGTACAAAACACTCTCGTGTGTAGACAGGCTGGAGGTTGGGGAGGTGAGAGCAATGTGCACGGATCTTCTTCTAGCCTGCTTAATTTGTCCAGCAGTTGTCAACCCAGAGCAGTATGGAATCATTTCTGATGCCCCGATAAATGAAGTAGCAAGATTTAACCTGATGCAGGTAAGTTTTTTTTTTTTTTTCCTTTTCATTTTTTTTATCGCTCTAAAGAAATGAGGTGTTCTATCAGATCTTCTGAGTCTCTTCACTTTCTGATGCCACTGCTGTGTGGTAGTTCTGCTGTTCCTGCTGGGTCTCATAAAATGACAAATGCCAGTATTGATATCTCTGCCATGACGGTATGTGTCTTCAGGAAATGTAAAGCTAGTATACTCGTTTGCTTTTTATAATGTTGATTTCTTCTAAAAGGCACTTATTGATGTAATGCAGCAGGCATACAGGCAGTTTATTTGTGTCGCACTTGTATTGTAACAGGGTTTACATTTGGTGGCACATTAAAGAGAACTGTAATCAAAGGAGTGTGCTTTTCAACGTGTTAGTGAAATGCAAACTTTCTTTTCAGATTAACTGAGGTTCAGCCTTCATTTCTGCTATATTTAGTATGAAGAATCAGAGCATTAGTCTCCAGCATGTATTTGAATCACATGAAAGTAACGCTTAGCTCAACATGCAGCATTCAAGCAAGTGTGTGCGATGACTTTGTTAAATCTTTCTTCTAAGGCACCATTATACAGCTCTCACTGAATAGAAAATGGAACTTTACAAACAAAGCAATCCTTGATTTGGGAAAGCAAAAAAGTCCCAAACCTTCTTAGTAGTGGAAATGCTGTTCAGGTTTAGATAACTGCAAAAGCTTTTTGTGAAACTTCCCATTCAGACTGTTGACTTTGGACTGAGAATGTGAGAGGAATCGCTACCCAAAAAGTAATATGTGGAAAGCTTTATGTGCACTGAAAATAGAGAGCTTTCTTGCCTGATACTTGTACTGTAATTCTACTATCGTGGTGTTTATTGTTTTCACTTCAGTGTTTGCCCTAATTGTTCTTCCCGTCTCAGGTTGGGAGACTTCTGCAGCAGTTGGCAATGACAGGCTCTGAAGAGGGAGATCCACGCATGAAAAGCAACCTTGGTAAATTTGACAAAGTAAGACTCAAACTACAAAATATTACTTGTGTGTTTGATGCTCTGCCCTTTTATAGCCCCACTCATCTGAGGAACTCAAAGCACTTTACAGGCAATCAAGCGGGTCTGAAGTGGGTAAGTGTTATGCCCACTATATAGATCAGTAACCCAAGGCACAGGTTTAAGGAAGCTCTTTAAGATGCACCTGATTAGTAGCAGAGCAAGGAACAGTACCAAGAGCAACAGCTTGCCATTGGGAATCTTGACTTCTAGACACATTTCCTTACTACTTGAGAGAGTGTTAAAAAAACAGCAGCCTACAGTCCTTTGGAAGTGGAGATATTAAGTGACTTACCCTGCTAAGTCCAAGTTTGCTTAATCTGAGTTGAAGAAGCACAACTCATTTCAGATCTAGTCTTTATCATTAAAAGTATGTTGAGGACTGTGACTTTTTTCTCAGATGAGTGTCTGCCTGTTTGTTTTCCATGGCTCTCATGCTTGGTTAAACCATTTGTTTTTTTTGTTAGTGTGAAAGATCCAGTCTAGCGAACCTGAGTATAGCAGGGAAATGGTAACACTAACTGTGTAATATGTTGTCAAATACACAAAACAAGCCAACTACAAAGAAATGTTGTTTTTCCTCTTATTTCTTTCAGTCTGTCTTGCTACTGGTAGCAGTTCTGAGCAAACATGCAGTGAGGTGCTCATTTTCAAATGACTCTGCTTGCCCCTTTTTTCTTTCTGTTCATAAGCTTTGCTCAATAAGTATCTGAGGTGGAAGCAGATTTAAAGGGGTGCTTGTTACTGGGATGTGGTTTAAGGGAGTTCCATGGGATGCCAGAAATGATAAAATAGTGTAAGCAGTAAGGAATTCAAGCTTTGCTTAGTAAAAGATGCCTTCAGATGTAGATAAGGAGCAAAGGGAGCTCTAAGTTTGGTTGCTTGGTTTTATACTTCTGTGGCTTAAAAGATATTCAGTAATGTCATGTTTAGCTGTGCAGGCATACAAAAAAGAAGCAAAACTGATGTCCCCTTATAAATAATACACATGCCTCTCTTTTGCTTTAACTTGCACCCTTCAGTAGTTTTAAATTGTGAAGCCATTCACAAAGGCAGTGTCTTTCCATGCAGAGCTGTGTTGCTGCTTTCCTGGATGTTGTGATTGACGGGCGTGCAGTGGAAACCCCTCCAATGTCCTCAGTTAACCTTCTGGAAGGGCTGAGCCGTACTGTGATTTATGTGACATACAGCCAACTTACTACTCTGGTAATGCACACATTCAACAGGGGTAACTTTTTTGCCCTGCACATGCATGCCTAAAGGATAAATCAGTAGGTGTGATAAGTTATGTAGTTTTCTTCCCCAGTTTTTACTGACATTCTTCACTTTTGCAGGTGGGTTTTATGAAGAATGTGATGTTGAGTGACCAGCTGAGGGAAGATCGGATGGCTCTGGAAAACTTGTTGGCAAACTTACCCCAGAGCAAACCAGGGAAAAGCAGCAGCCTTGAAATGACTCCGTACAGTACCCCACAACTCTCTCCGGCAACCACTCCAGCCAACAAAAAAAACAGACTGCCTATAGGTGAGAAGGTTCACAAAATTCTTGGGGCAGGGGGGAGAGAGGAGTTTTTGCATAAGACTTCCTGCTACCTGGATAGGTTTTCTCTAGCACTGCTTCACTCCAAGATGCTCTTGGCATATTTCTTTGCAACTTCTCCATTTTATATGCAACTGTAGGTGTTGTAGAGTCAGACTGAATGTAAGGACAACACTTTTGATGGGTCACTCTTTTTGAGCAGGCCCCATTGGCCACTTTTACACTTATACACTTATATATTTACAATGTTTCCTCATACGTTGTTATAGTCAAGTCCTTCCACCAAATAATTTTGTGTTTATCTTTGATAAACATGGTATAAAGAAAAGAAGCGAGAAGCAGAGATGAAGGTGAATCGGGTATAAGCAGCAAATATTATGGGAAGTGTTTTTTCCAGCTGAGCTAAAGCAAGGGCAAAAGATGAGGAGGTAACACTTGGAGAAGGCAACTGATAGAAATGGCTTTTGGTTAAAGACAGAAAGGAAAGGCAGGCGGTGTTATCCTAGGTGCACAGGGCAATAAGGCAACTAGAGTGAACTGGTGGCTGGGCACGATTTGCTTCAGTGGAGTTGACAAGTGAAATGTAGGCAGGGGCAGTGCCCCATGAACACTGGCAAGAAAGTGAACATACGTTCAGGGTCTTAGGTGGCAAGAAGAAACCAGTGAAGTGAAGGCTGGGAAGGATGTGGTCAGGAAAAGAGGAGCGAAGGGGTACTGTGAACACTGTACAAGGCATATGGTGGGGAGAGAGGCTGAGGAAGGGGATGCTACAGGCCTTGTGAGACACCTGTGGTGGGGACTGGGGCTGGCTTTGGGCATTCTAGATCCATCAGGAATGAGCACAGAATTTGACAAGCTGCCTGGAATGGGAGGAAGGGAGACGACTTTCAGTGGTGGTGAGGATTACTGGCTTGGAAATTAGGGGAGAGGAGTCTTCAGCGTGTAGGGGAGCAGCAGGAGATTTGTGAGAAGCTGCTGGAAGAGGGGAAAAGATGGGAGTTTGTGCTGAGCAAGCTAGATTCAGGTGAGGAGAAGCCAATTTGACATTGCTGTGGGGAAAGTGATGGGAGCTACAAAGAGTGTGTACAGTCAGGGCAGAACTTCAGGAACATCAACATGGAGGAGGAGGGGGTAGAAGGAAGGAGTTGCTGAGGGTGTGCATGCTTTCTGCAGTAAGTGTGCCCACCAGCAAGGCATGGTGCATTCTTCACAAAGTCTGCAGTTTCAGGACCTTGATTCTTTGCAGCTCAGTGGTATCCCATCCCAAAATGTAACTCTTCCCTCTGGATCCAAAAATACCGCACTTGGCTTTAGTGTGTGCTATGTGATTCTGACTTGGGCCATGGCATTTAGTGTTAATCTGTAACACTGGAGAAAAACAGAACATCTGAAGTAGTAAAGTGAAGCTGGCAATCATGAAAGCCTGCCATTGGTGTCCCATCTTACCTCTAGCTCCTCGTGCTGCTTTTGAAGTGTTCTAGGTTTACACTAGCAGAGTGATGGCTTGCTTGCATTTATTTTACAGTTAAAAATATTTCTGTTCAAAAACCTGATCTCTGTTTCGTTTTAATGCTGTCGGAACCCAGGACAACAATTGGCAGCCATGACTGCCTGGGACACTTCTGCCACCAATCTCTCAGCTCACATAACGCTAGTCACCCCGTTTGGTGGGTACTGCCCTCTTTCCCTTTGTCGTCTCCATGAATCTTATTTCTGTCATAAAACCATGCTATGTGTGCGTGTCTCTGATTTACTTTGTGCCATGAGCTGCTCATCAAGGCTTTTGGTTCATGGTGAAAGCCACTTCCTGCTTGCGCAAGTAGCTGGAAGTGCAGTAACCTGGAAGTATTGCTTCCCATTGACAGGTTCAGATTTGCACTGTTGGCCTCACTTCCCATATTCCACCTCAGGAAACTGGTCCCGTGTTGCTATCTTTCAGGAGCCTTGGGTTCCAGATTCTGTCTGCGGGCTGTCAGGGGTGCGGGGTAGCCATATTAGAAATACTAAGGAATCATTCCATCATACAATCATGTTCATCTGCAGTGTGTTGTCATTTCCCCATGAAGTAACACTGGGGCCTGAAGCTGGAGCCTGCTGCGACTTTTTGCAGCGTTGTTTGATAAGGAGCTCTCTGGTGGAAGGTGTGGCCCACCGCTGTTCTGAATGCTTTATCCCTGTAGCTGATGGCTGCTCTGAACAGAGAGGAACCATCCAAGGACAGGCCTAAAGGGACTTTCTGTTTCATGTATGCATTTACAGTAATTATCAAGCAGCTGCCTAGAGAGGCAAAAAGGGGGTTACCCATCTGTGCATAGTGTTACTTCCCCAGGGAATTCCGAGATTGCTTTGAACCATTTTAAAGAACAGGTGACTTCTCAGACCACCGAAAGCCTTCAGTGGTGCTGCTTTGCAGCCTGCTGTGTCCTGGCTGCTGCTGTTGGCTGCACTGGGAGGTGCTGAGAACCACCCTGGACCAAGGGCCTTGGTTTCTCCGCAGTACGGTATCTTTGGCTAGGAGGGTTTTTAAAAAGACCATGTTGTTGAACCAGCTGTCTCAACAGCATTCCCTGACCTGCTGCCAGAGTCTCCCATGAATTCTCTGCCGATTATCACTGGCACTTAGAAAGGGCAGCAGCTGAAGTGTGTTGAATAGTTATCGCTGATACCTGGCATAGTTGAGAGTGTTTGCTAGAGAACGCCAAACAACTTGCATTTATTTGTAGTGGAGAAGCTCTCCTCTAGTCCCCAGGAAGGTCTGGGGCTTGGGGCAATGTACAAAGAGTAGAACATGGTACCCAGACAGCTTATAATGGTGTTGTCAGTGCTTATATTTGATGAAAGAAAGGTTTATGCAGACTCGGTCTGATCAGATTCCTGTTCAGAATTATAGACAGGATGCTTATGTTGAGAGGCTCAAGCCATGTTTTGAAGAAATCCCTCCCTTTCCACATGGTTTATGATCAGAGCCCTAATCTGTAAGAACCCCAAGCCCTCCTAGCTGGCAACAGTTAGGCTTTTAAGTTTATAGGCCTGTTGATTTCCAGAAGGCCCTTCCAGGGCACTGAATGCCTCCTTACAGAAATGCAAGGTTATGCCTTTTCCCAGATGTTCCTCACTTGTCTATCCCAGTCTCATTGAAAAGCACCAAGAACATTTTTCACCATATTAGTGCAAAATAAAAGGTGCCTTCAGCTCAGGAGGTGATGAAGTTGATATAGCTGTCTTGTGGGAGGGGTGAACAACCAGGTACTGGTTCAAAAGTTCCTCAAGCATGGAAATCAACCTGCTTTTCTTCGGGTTCTCCTCGCAGTGGTACAGAAACAGCAGGAGTCTGTCTTGAGAGGAAAAGTGAGTGCAGATAGCTTAAAGAAGAGCTGTTCTGGCCACCTTAACGGGGACATCCCTGGGTGAAGGAAGAGGCTTTACACCCTGAGTTGGATATGTTTCCATAGCTTGGTCTTGAAATACCTGCATCTTACATGTCCCAGTTTCAGTTTCCACCTCTCAAAAATGTAGTTGCAAGCCGTTCATTGCATTTTGTCCGTCCTGTGACCTGCACACCTGACTCTGTGCTTCGGGATCTCTCTGGCATCAGCAGAGCCAGCTGAGACTGTTCTTTGCCTCTTAATGCTATGAGAGTTTTCAACATTTATTTTTTAAAATGTGTCATCAGCAACTCGAAGCAGAAGCAGAACAAACATTCAGATGGACCAGCATGGAGACCACGAGGGATCCTCCCAGGAGACCATCCCAGAAGTCCAGCCAGAAGAGGTGCTGGTGATTTCTCTGGGGACAGGCCCACAGATTACTCCGGGTATGATGTCAGAAAATGAGGTATGCGGACGTTGCCAGAAACAAGGCCTGTTTTGCAAACATACACTCTGCGTTTCTTAAACTGTGAAATATTTAGGTGGTGTCACAAACTAAAGCGAGGTGTTCTAGAATTGGGACTGAACTCTTCATCTGTTTCACTGCATTTAGGGATTGTAGAAGTCACCCAAACAGTAGACCCAGACCAAACAGGGAGGACTGCTTTAAGTATTCTGTCAGTTTGTGACCTATCCACTTTCCTCCCTAATTGTGGGTGGCATGCAAGTGATGCATTGCATGTCCCACTTACAGACTCCTGAAACATGGGATTTGGAATGGAAGTGAAACGGTGTGAAACCTGTCTTAGCAGGAGGGGAAGTGTTGGCACAAGAAGAGTTAACAGCACCAGCCCAGAGAAATGATACTCCATGATATGGGTTGGGAGCTCACTTCAGCTGTCGCATCCGAGCCTGTAAAGCAAATGCACAGGGATTATATTATCCATGTGTAATCCACTCATCTGCTTGACGAAAGGCATGGGCAAATTAAAGTCCAGTGGAGTGCACCAAGAATGAGTAGAGGTGTGGAAAGTGTGATCTGTGAGGAAAGGCTGTGAACTGGGGCTGTTTAGTGGGGAGAAGAGAAGATGGCGGGGGAGGATTGATGTCTTGAAATAATTGAAGTGAGGTTATATGGAGGATGGTGATGGTTTATTCTGTGTGGCCACAGAGGACAGGACAGGAAGAATTGGTCTCAGATTGCAGCAAGGAAAGTGTAGGTTGGAAGAACCATCTCACTGTGGGGATGCTTAAGCACAGGTTGTGGAGAGAGGTGGTGGAATTGCTGTCCTTGCAAGTTTTTAAGAGCAGGTTGGACAGACACTTGACTGTGGTGGATGGTTTGGGCAGGGGTGATCCTGTCTTGAGCAGACAACATGACCTCTTGAGGTCCCTTCCAGCTCTACTCACCTAGGACGTGACATGCATGTAATTTAAATGAGAAAGCGGCATACTTCCTCAAAGTGGATTGCTGTCTTGTTCAGTAATTCAGATCTCCTTCTGTTAACATGCTGTAATAAGCAATTTCCCCACAGTATTATGGTGCTGCTAAAGTGAAGTCAGGTGGTGATTCCATTACCATTTACTGCATGTCTACATTTTGCCTGTTGTAAAACCTCATCAGGCTTTGACTTTGTAGAAAATAACTCTGCCATGATTCATGTGAATATTTCTTATATATGAGAAGGTGGAAATTGCTTTTGCTTATTAAATTCTAGAGCTAATCCTTGATCACGTGTGTGATTTGACTCACTGTTAAAAAAAACTTAAACCACTTTCCTGGGTCCATTAATATTTATTTTTCTCCACACTCCTCACCTCCAATCCCTCAGGTTTTAAACATGCAGCTTGCAGATGGAGGACAAGGAGACGTCCCTGTTGATGAAACCAAACTCCACGGTAAACCTGATAAAACCTTGCGCTTTTCCCTCTGCAGTGATAATCTGGAAGGAATATCTGAAGGTGAAGGGTTACTTAAGTATTGAAGAAGTTTTGTGTGCCAGATTTTAATTATAAAAGGAGCCTCTGTTAAATTAGCATCTCATCTTTACCATTAAAGTCTATATCGTATCCTCCCCCACCCCTAAAAAAAAGCCAGTCTTCATTTTTAGCCGTAAAACATATTCTTGATTGACACAGACATACAAGGGCCTGGGGATAATTTGGACCGGGAGGAACAAGTTCAATATTGACAGCATATTTAAAAATAAATAAATAAAATCTTTGCCACAAGTGCACCAACATGGATCATGCTACTCTGAGATGCCTCAAAGTTTCTAATTACCAGACTTCTATTTAATCCTATTTTCAGCAATTTTTTTGTTTCAAAATGTCTCCTAGGCTGCTAACAGCTCCTTTTGGCTGGGTTTTAAAGAGGCTTCTATGAATCATTCAGATGTCTCACGAATATGCATTATTTCATTACCTTCCATGATTAGTTTATTTCTCTCCTTATTTTGTCGCATTAATATGGTATTACAAGAGAACAAATCATTGCAAAGGCTGTGTTTTTAATATTTGGTAAAAGGAAGCATGCTAACTTCGAGATGCCAACATGTGTGGTAAAGTATTTGTGGAGAATTAATATTGTGTGGCACTGAACGTGTAAGATGCTATTTACACGAAATGCACAGTGTTCTGGTTTCAGTTCTACCAGGTGATTTGAATGCTGGTATTGAACATACTTCTCATCGGGGCAGATATTTGAGTCCAGAAGTTCAGTATTGAACATGAGTGGCTAATTTGCAATGAGACCAGCTTGGGAGTTTCTTTTTACTAACAAGTTGCACCTTCTATTGTTTACACTCTGCATTTGGAAAAGACTTTGCAGATGCAAGTAACAGGAAAATCCATTTTCAACAGGTCCTTCAAATCGTTCCAATTCTGTGTCGTCTTTGGATCTGGAAGGAGAGTCTGTCTCAGAGCTTGGGGCAGGGCCATCTGGGAGCAATGGCGTTGAAGCTCTGCAGCTGCTGGAACATGAACAAGGCAGGTGCTAAAATTCTAATCAAAGTGATTGGACTGCTGTAGACATAGGAGTCTGACGTGTCCACAGTGAGTTAGATGGGTAAATGGCTGTTCTGCACTGAAAGGCAAGGATGTTTGGGGGGTTTGTTTTTTTGATCAGACCAGCCGTGTTGGAGGTGACAAGCTTTTGAGCTCTCTTTTTGTGTTTTACGTGTTTGCCTATCTCACATATTTCATTGGAAAACAGCAGCAAAGTTGCATCCGTTCTTAGAAAAATGAATGTGCACTGAATTTTGAAACCTCTGCCATTATAGTGAAACATTTGTAGATGGTGCTTTCTCTTCCTTGATTGTTGAACTGTAGAGATGGGAAAGGTTAAAATATTTAGAACTACTCTTCATTGATTCCTGAAAATAAACGTGCACAAAGGACTCTGTCTTCTCCAGTTTTAAATCCCTTAACTGATAGAAAATTAACTTCTTTCCTTGAAAAGATTATTCCAGAAACTTCTATCTCACTTGGTTAGCCAAGTGTTGACTTATATTCTGGCCAAAATTCAGATTTGTACTATCCCATTACTTCCAATTCAGTTCTTCCTTTCTCCATTTGTGGTTGTAGGTGGGTTCCATAACTTCTTGACTCCTTGTGAGCCAATACTTGTACAGTTTGAATTTTTCCTCTTTATTTCTCAAATATGACTCAGTGTTGTCACACAGCATGTATTTTAATGATAATTACAGTGATTAGGGTATTCAAAGTGCTTCACTTTCCCTAGTTACTTAAATCTCTTGCTACCAGACAGTCCGTTCTTTCTCTCTGTAATGTGTGCACTAGTTTATTGTATACTTTTCATTAGAGGAAATTGGAGAAGCCTTTTTCAAAAAACTGTAAAAACTTTTTATTTTCACAGCCACAACTCAAGATAATCTTGATGACAAGCTCCGTAAGTTTGAAATTCGTGATATGATGGGACTGACTGAGGATAGGGATATATCAGAAACTGTGAGCGAGACCTGGAGCACGGACGTCTTGGGCAGTGACTTTGATCCAAATATTGATGAAGACCGTTTGCAAGAAATTGCAGGTAATGGGTGGGGGAGCACATCAAGGGCAGCTAACTTTCTTCAGCTTGTCATAGCAGCAGGGTGAGAGCCCTCATTGCGTCTCCCAAAATCAGCATCTGTAAAGGACCTGGCACCTGCATTGTTAAACATATGCTGTTTTGTGGGACAACTTCAGACACATCCTATGCTTCTGGTGGTGGCTTTCCTGTCTTTTAATCTGTTTTTGTGACCTCCATAACTGCTGAATGCAGGATATGAATGATCCCTTTGCTCCCCCTTGTTTATTCAGGTGCAGCTGCAGAGAGTATGCTGGGCAGTTTGCTGTGTTTGCCAGGTTCAGGATCTGTGCTGCTTGATCCCTGCACAGGTTCAACCATTTCGGAAACCACCAGTGAAGCCTGGAGTGTGGAAGTGCTGCCAAGTGATTCAGGTGAGAATCCTGCACCTCATCCTTGGGCTGCTCTGTAACATGAACTGAAAAGTCCTTTTCTGTGCCTCGGTTTGGAGTGTTTCGCATACATTGCCCCAAATGTGCAAATGTTACCTTGGTGTCCGGTCCAAAGTCTGCACATGCCAAAAGGTTAATAATTATATGATGGTCCACTTTGAAGCAATGGTGACAGCTTATTTCAAAATAAAATGAGAGCCTGTAGTATTTGGGTATCATTCTTTACAGCTGCTGGGGTGGTCTTTGAGATTAATTGACATGGTGGTTACACATACCAAACAGATACTCACATTGCAATAAAAAGCTGTTTTTTTGCTCTCCTGTTGGCATTAGGAGCACATGGTAAGGCAGCAGAAGAGTGAGTGCTGGCCAGGGGGATAGCAGATGTTCTCGGCTGTTCTGGGGAAAATCAGATGTGGGCAGAGGGACTCCGTTTACCCTACCATTGCAGACAAAAGTAGTCATTTTCATAACTCTATCTTAGTGTCCAAGAACACAAGAGAAGATCTTGCATGACTGGGGTGGTTCTTTGGCTGTGTTCTAAAAGAACTGTTCAACTACACATCTTCCACTGTAGATGAATCAGGAAGAGAATGTGGCTTTTTTTTGAGAAACTACAGGAACATCTAAAGGACAAGATCTGTGGTAATGAGGGAGGGACTTCAGTTGCCTGGCTGTATGTTGGAAGAGCAATACAACAGGTCACAGCTCATAAAGTCGTTGGAATATGTTGAAAAGAACTTTTTTTCAAAGGGGAGCGCATCTACCAGAAGAGCAACTGCTTTAACTTTGTTTCTGACCTGTAAGGAGGGTTGTCTGAAAAACTGAAGGTGAAAAGCAATTTAGCTGCAAGCAGCTGTAGAAGGATAGAGTTCTGTAGCTGAAGAGAGAGGAGCAGCAGAATGTGGCTAATGGATTTCAAAAAAACTTCACTTCATCAAATTGAAACCCTGCCCACCAGGTTCTCCCTTGGAAAGCTAATTTAAGAGATGAAGGGACACAAGTGAGCTGGCAGTCATTGAAAGGGGCTGTATTAAAGCGGACTGTCTTGATGGGCAGGAAAGATAGGAAGCACAGTAGGAGACCATTATGGCTGAATCGAGCTCTTTAAGAACTTAAATCAGAAGTGGGAACAAAGGCACAAGACTAAGTGGGAGTATAAAGGAATAGCATAGGCATGGAGAGGTACAATCAGAAAGGCAAAGGCATCAAGGTAGTTACAACTAGGAAGGGGACGCGAAATGTAGCAAGAAAAGGTTCTATAAATACATGAGAAGAAAGGGAATACAAAGGAAAGCATAGGCCCAGACCTCACGAAGAAGGAGAACAAGCAGAAGGTGGGTTAGAGAAAGCTGCTATTATCTTTTGCTTCAGTCTTCACAAAAAAGGTTAACCAGGTAGTTAAAAGTAATTAAAACAATACAATAGGAGTGAGGTCAAAACAGAACAAGATAAAGAGCAAGTTATTTGTCAAACCCATTCTTACATACTAAAGGCATTAGCCTAAGCAACTTATTCATAAGGAGCGGACATCTTTGAGAACTCATGAAGCATGGGAGTCCCCAGGTGGTCGGAGGACAAATGATGCATACCTTTAAAAAGCCAGGGAAACAGAAAGACTGAGGGAATTATAGGCCAGTGGCCAGTTGCACTGTGTCCAATATCCAAAGAGACACCAGAACAAATTAGTAAACAATTTATTTAAAAGCACATAAAGGATAGTAAGGTGAGAAGAAACAGCTAGTGTGGACTTGTCAAGAGCCATGTGTCTCATCAGCTTCACGGGAAGCTGTAGCTGTGATATGTATTGGCCTTAGCTTGGCTTTGGATATTGTCAAAAGCAAACTAGTGAAATACAGTTAGATTAAGTTGAGAAGATACCTGCTTAATTTTGTAGTGAAGGTGACTTAGATTGTGTGTTGGAAAGGCTTTCTAGGGAGAAGGGGAGAGAGGTACGGGGGGGAGACTGCTTAGGGAGGTGATGGAAACCCCTGCCTTTGAGAACAGGTGAGACCAGCTTCCATTGGACATGCCTGGTTGTCCCCACCCTCCCGAGGTCCCCCCTAGCCTGCATTTCCAGAGGCCTCCAATCCATCACCTGTGGCTAGGAAACAAAATAATGCGTTCGTGAGTGAAAGCACAGATGTGGAAACATCCGTGTGGATAAAGGAGTGTGTGTACTGTCCCGCCTGCTGTGCAGCAGTGAAGCTGGTGACAGTTGTGTTATCATTCCAGAAAGCCGGCAGTGTATTGTGTTAAGATCCAAATTCCCGTGTGCTCTTCTGTCTGAGAGTTTCCAGAGCCTGTGGTATCAGGAAGTACTGTGCTTTTTCCCTATGTAGAGGCCACAGACCTAAAGCAGGAAGAGAGACTGCAGGAGCTGGAAAGCTGTTCTGGGCTGGGCAGCACCTCCGATGACACGGATGTGAGGGAGGTCAGTTCTCGTCCCAGTACACCAGGCCTCAGCGTCGTGTCAGGTGTGTCTGTATTTCCAGGAACAACTATTGCCTTGCTAGGAGATGAGCGGTGCGGGCTCTGCCATGCGTGTTAGTTGTAGAGCCATATTGAAGTTCATTCTCCAGAACGTTGCTGTTTGTGTTTATACTCGTTTTGCTGGAGCAGTAACCCCCTGCTCTTCCTCCTGTCCAAGGGATCTGTCAGACAGGAGCAGGGACTAGTAGTAGAAGGCTGAATTTAAGAACATCAGGTCATGGACACTGGCCTCCAGTTTACTCATTCCACCTTGTGTGGCCCATCTCTCTCTCTGGTCTGCCCTGACACCTCATTTACACTTCAAATCCTAGATTTGTACAAACCGGCCAATCTGAACATGATCCACGGTCCCATAAGGGGCCTCATAACATCAGAGTGTATCCGAGGATCTTTTTCGGTGTGTGAAGGAAAAGATGCAAGTAAAAGGTTACAAAACTTTATTGAAGCAAAACTCAATCCCAGAGTTGGGGCTCTCTTCCAAGGAAGTCTAGCTGCTACTCCTGTGCCTGCTTCCTTTTACATGTGAAGTTAACACAAGCCCTTGTGTTACTTGGTGTTTAGCTTAGGCTGCACATGCTTCTTCCCCAGCCCTGAAGAAGGGCACTTGGTGCCCGAAAGTTTTTCCAGCATCTCTCCCAACTATACTGTTGGTCCAGTAAAAGATACTGCCAAATAAACCTGGCGAGCTGCTGTCTGTCAGGAGCTCAGCATTTGGGACTTAGCAGCAAGAACACACCAGGTTATTGCAGCAGTCGTGGGAAAAGTATGCAGGAATCTGAAGACATCCTCTTCTCTCAGACTCTTACAGACCCTCCTTTTCTTATTGTAAGGTATTAGTGCCACGTCAGAGGATATCCCCAATAAGATTGAGGACCTTCGATCTGAATGTAGCTCTGACTTTGGTGGAAAAGATTCTGTGACAAGTCCTGATATGGATGAAACAGCTCATGGTAAGTAAGGCATCTGCCTAGGAAGTGAGAAAGAGAACTTCTGTTGCCAAGAGCTCGTCAAGAAAAAGAATTAACTTCTCCTTCCTAGTTCTTTTCCATTGACAGGTTGTATGTTTGGTGTATGAGAAGCAGTTCACGTTCTCCCCGTATTTGTTTTTTCTGAAATCCTTTTCTGTGACCAGCGGGAGTTCCTAACCTGCTGTCTGGGACCCAAGTCTTAATTCTAAGCTCATTGCTTACTAACTCTGTCTGGTCTGCACTCTTGTACTTGGAACTGTCTCCATGCTCTTGATTGCAGGTTTTTATAATAATCTGACTTTGATCTTTTCAGAATGCTAATTAGGTGCTTTTGCATCTGTTCCTTTTCAAGCATTTTAGGCTTTATTAAGTTTGTTTGCAAAAGAACACCACTCCTGCCTGTTCTGTATTGGTGGGTATGCATTTTCAGTGTGCTACACTCGCTACTTGTGGTGAACAGGGAGTAATGCTAACCCACTTCGCATGTCGTTTCAGGAGCCAGTCAATTGACTTCTCCCCCTTCTCAAACGGATTCTTTGCTGGCACTGTTTGATCCCCTGTCATCAAATGAAGGTATATTGTAAAGAGTGGGCAAAACTTGTTTTAAGATCCATACTCTTAAAAGCTTTTGACTCACTCTGCACTTCTCTAGTTAAGTGCTACACTGATGAGCAATCACCTGTAATCTAATGCTGCGATTTAAATTTTTCCTTTTTTCCTGGGTGCAGGTCCATTGGCAGTGGTTAGGCCTAAAGTGCACTATGCAAGGCCTTCTCACCCGCCACCAGACCCCCCGATCCTGGAAGGAGCTATGGGAGGTAATGAGGCCAGGCTACCCAACTTTGGCACTCACACCTTAATTCCAACTGACCTGGAGGCGTTCAAGCAGAGGCATTCCTACCCTGAGAGGCTGGTCCGCAGCCGGAGCTCTGACATAGTGTCTTCTGTGCGGAGGCCTATGAGCGATCCTGGCTGGAACAGACGGCCTGGTAATGAAGAGAGGGAGCTTCCCACCAACCACAGCTGTGGAGTAGCTATTTTGGCTGCGCCTCAGTCGTCCTCTTCATCACCCAGCAAAGACTCCTCCAGAGGAGAGGTGAGGCTTTGCTTTCCTAGCCAGCTGAGTTGGGTTTTTGGTATCTTTCTAGCATGTTGTTTTTAAGCTAGAATGCCTAGTGTGATGTGGTGTTTACTGTGCTTAAGGGAGCACCGGGCAGGTCTGTCACCTTTTGAAGGCATGCTATAGGCCTCCTTCACACAGTCCAAGTTAATCAAATATCTCAAATTGATGAGGTCCCCCCCCTTTTTTTTTAAACTGTTGCAGTAGCAGGGGCCCAAAATGAACCTCAAAGCAGAAGTTAGCAACTGGGAATGCTTTGGTAAGCTAGAACAATCTTGCCTCTTTTCAGGCCATTAAATAAAGTGCTATCCCTTCTGGATTCTTGTAGCCCAGGTTACACCTGAGTTATAAGCATCCCTCCAAAGGAGGACTTACAGTATCAGGCACAGGCACGCAATGGCTCTTCTACACTGCCGCTTGTTCAGCTGGTGTAGATGCTCTGCTTGGTGTCAAGGAAACATTGTTTCAGTCTTTTATTTTCCAATTGCAAAAACTGCTTGATGATTTAAATGCAACATGGACTGAAACTTGGGTTTCGCTACAGATCGAAGAACGGAAAGATAGCGATGATGAGAAATCGGACAGGAACAAGCCCTGGTGGAGGAAACGTTTTGTTTCGGCAATGCCCAAAGGTAAAGTCATTGTGGCACTTCAGTAACAGCGCATGCTGCTTTCAACAGACCTTCGTTTTGAGTTGTATGGGAAATTTTTGTGATAGTTTCCAGTTGTTAATTGTATGCTGAGCAGGTTCAGTAGGTAACCAGGGCAAGGTTTGTAGCAGCCTAGACAGTAATAGCTGTGCCCTCCCCCAGTCATTGTATTACTCAGGTTTTTCTGATTACTTACAACAGTCTGGTACCAGAGAGTCAAAGATCTGCTGGCTGGACTTGGTTTAAAAGATCGCTGAAGTTATTTTTCATTCTTGGAAATGAAGGTTCTTTCTTTAGCAAATGTACAAGTAACACAATGAAGCTGAGGAAAGTATTACAGTCCGGAGGAGGGAGACAAAAGCAGAACTGTACAGAAGTCCAAGTCAAAAGAGGCTTAAGCTGGGTCTTGTGCATTTGGCTATTTGTTGACTGCACACTGACACTGAGGTGACTCAAACCTTTGGAGAAATGGCTGAAATAAATCTGTGAACTCTTGCACTTGCCACATGAATGGTCCAGCCAGGAGTCAGGTTCTTCAGGCTGCTTTGGGGGTGGCTGTCTGATTTTGAGTAGGAGCTGAGACGGGCACAGCGTGTTCAACTTGCAGGCAGGCTGGCTCTTCACTGAGATGGTTTGATGTTAAATGCTGGTAGGCAGTTTCTGAAAGCGGTTTTATTTCTATGCTGGCTGTCCTCACCTCCACAGACAATATTTCTTATACTGATTTCCTCTAATTACCAGCACCTATTCCATTTAGAAAAAAAGAAAAGCAAGAAAAAGACAAAGATGACTTGATGCCAGACAGATTCTCTGCTCTTACAGGTTTGTCAATGATACTGCTTCCTAACTCCTTCCACTAGGGTTGATTTTTCTGATGTTCAGAATTAGATTCTGAACAGCAACAGTTGTATCAGAGTTTGTCCGTGGCCCTGAAGGTGATTTGTCTGCTGTCCCCTGCTTTGTTAGCTTCTGCCTGTCATTCAGTCATGAACTGGAATCCTGGGTCAGCCTCTGTTCTTACTTTGCTTTCGTGGACTCCTTGCCCACACCGTAGATCAGATTTGGGGTGGCTGTGGCAGTGCTTCTATAATTGCTACTGAAATTCTAATGAGCTGAAGCTTGAGGTTGTGACACTAAGTTAATGTAAAAACCCATAAAAGCAGAATAGTTTTTCTCCTGCTGGTTCTTACAGGGTTGGCATAGCTACATCAGGGGTCTTGTGTCATGCTCCTTTTCAGTGTGACCATCTTCTGCCTTGTACTTTCCTAGAGGAAGCGGCTCTTCTAGGTTTCGGCTGAGCATACAAGCTCAATAAAAAATTGGTTGTTTCTATATCAATTAAATGAAAAAGGAGCTAGAGTGATGCGTCTAAACGCAATGGTTTTATGCACACTCTCCATAGACTTCAAGGAGTAATGAGCCTTATGCTTCTGCGGTATTTTCATTCACCAGGGATAATTCCCCTTCCATTCTCCTTGCCTCCTCAGATGATCCCAGCCCCAGGCTAAGTGCACAGGCGCAGGCGGCAGAGGATATCCTGGACAAGTACAGAAATGCTATCAAACGAACCAGCCCCAGCGAAGGAGCCATAGTCAATTATGACAGCACAGGTAAGGGCCCAGCCCTACTGCCCCAGCTTTTCAGACAGGGAAGTGGAAAGGCATTATCTTTAGGAACACCTCTTTGCTTTTTGCTGGAGTTGCTGTGTGTTAGCAACCTTTTAGCTGGCACTTTTTGCTATCTTGGAAGAACCAGGATGCAGTAAAAGTACATTGATCTCTTCTAACAAATCATACAGATTCTTCTGGAAGTTAGGCTAGATATCAGGAGGCGCTACTTCATGGTCAGGGCAGCTAGGATCTGGAACCCACTTCCAAGAGAAGTGATGCTGGCTCCTACCCTGGGGATCTTTAAGAGGAGGTTAGATGACGACCTTGCTGGGGTCGTTTGATCCCAGTAATCTTTCCTGCCATGGCAGGGGGTCGGACTAGATGATCTACTCGGGTCCCTTCTGACCCTAGAAACTATGAAGCTATGAATTTTACATTGCGTATTTTAAATACATTTTGTCAGAAGCACTAGACCAGTCTTTGGATTGATTGATCAGTCGATGTATCTTGTCTGTACTACTTGCTCATTCTTCTCAGAAGTTAGGGACAAGGAAGAGCCAACGGTAGGGTACTAGATTGTCTGACTGCTGGAATCGAGCCAGTGTGTTTGTGTTTGCACAGAGGCCATGGGGGATGGCGAAAGTATGCATGACTCGCCACGTGATGAAGCCCTGCAGAATATGTCAGCAGATGACCTCCCTGATTCTGCAAGCCAAGTGGCCCAGCCCCAGGGCTCTGCTTTCTCTTACAGGTAAACGCAGTGCTTGTATATCTAATGTTTGTGGGGTCATATTAAGATAAAAGCTAAAGCCATTTGCTGGGTCTGTAGGAAAACTGGTATCCTGTAGGCATCCTGATTCTGATTGGTAGAAAATAATCGGCTTCCGTGGTGCAGTGTGGGATTGTTTCCAGTTGCGCAGTACCAGATGTTTTAGTTGGATATAGTTTTAATATCGCAAATGACGGGTTTTCCAGCTTCAGGCTGTTTTTAAGGTTAGCATTTGCTCATTATCCATGAGATTTTCCTGATGTTCAATCTATAGTTCCATATTTTAATTCCACAATATTCCTCCCACTTATACTTCTTACTGTGCCACATAATTGTCCTCCTTTCTAGATCTTTTCCTTGCCAAGCATTCCAGTTCATGAATCGTTTCTGTTGCTCCACTCTGAGCTTTTCCTGTTCCTTGGGAAATGACTGGCCCAGAACTGAACACCCTGTCCAAAGTCCAGTTCCACTGGTACTGAGGGAAGGAAGACTGGTTCCCTGTCCCATGATGTGAGGCCTGTGTTACTGCCTTGCATCACAAGCATGCCTAGCTGGCTCCACTGTCTCACCTGGGGTTGGTGTTCCAGATTTCTCTTCAGTTTTTTTACCCCCAGTTTTTGAACTTGCTGTGATGAACCTTCCCACTTACATTTATTTCAGTTAACTTTGGAAGGAAGTAACTTGACTTCATTTACTGCTGTGTATAAACCATCATAACTAAAACTCAATGAAAACTTCTCCCACAATATGTGGATGCAGGTGTACTGAAGGGATTGATTTGAGTTACTGGTGAGCATGGAAACGAAGATCCCAGACCTCTGGGCTGCCTGACATGATGCAGGTCTGGTGTAGAAATAATTGAACATTACACATCAAACTGCACTGTTAGCTGTACAAGGAGGCAGGATTGCTCAGGGTACTGATTTGGGGAAAATTCCTGTGGCTTCTAGGTCAGCAGCCTGCACTGAAGTAGCTTTTGGGCAGCCTAATCAATTCTGGGCTGATGCCTACATAACTAGAGGGCCCTGGGAGCTCCTTTATTGCAGAGATGCTTTTCTAGTGTACCATTCAGCCTCCCTGATGCAGTGCTAGTAAAAACCACTCTTGCATGTTGGAACTCAAAGCCCTTTGGTGCTAAGAAGAAGCAGTACGCTCGGTGAGAGAGCAGTGCCTTACCCGGGCTCTGCTGTACAGGCAGATGGAGATTCCTCTGCATACAGCACTAAGTAGGCATTCTGTGGGCGTGAGTAGTGGAAATCAAGTTTTTTCTCATTTTCTCATTGACTCTGAAATCATTGGGTTCTGCCAGTGGATGCCTAGAAAATTCCCTGAGACTTGTAATTGTTCAAAAGGCAGACAGACAGAAAGACAAATGCCATCCAGTTGGGGGTTACTTCAAGCAGTTGTCAATCATGGCAGGCTCAGTGCAAAGGTCAGCGTTCATGTTTGTGAGCAGTGAGCTCTATGAATAGCTTCTCCAGACCTGGGTGAAACGCACAGCCATAACAATTGGGTAAGGTCCTCTGGCATAGGAAGGAGACCACTATTGGTTGTTGCCGAGCTGATACCGTTCACCTGCATAAACGTTACTGGAAAGAAGGCATTCCTTTCAGTTGTGAAAGGCAGAAAGGAAAACAAAATCAATCTGGGTTAATTTTCATACAAGTTACATTCTAGTGACTTGAGTGTCATTGAGGCCATCACCTTGCAGTGGCAAAGTCAAGCCTTATGCGGCTGCCGTTTAAATGGGTGCAGTTTCCTTGGAGACATGAATTAAGCGGAACAGCAAAAGGGGTTGGTGGTGGTGAGCTGGAAGAAACTTGAGAGGGTAACTTCTAGTGTCTTTCCCCCACAGTGCATGGAAGTTGCATGGAATAGCTTTTAGATGGACTGATTTAAAAACGTGAGGACCCATCCTTGCAAAGGGAGTGGTCTGATCTGCTGCGTATCTAAGGAAACAGCCTTTTGTTCTCTCTAGGGATGCAAAGAAGAAATTGCGACTGGCTCTCTGTTCAGCTGATTCTGTTGCCTTTCCTATGCTGAGCCATTCAACAAGAAACGGCCTACCAGACCACACGGACCCTGAGGGTAAACCCCTTTTCATGCATGTGCTGACACTTGTATGCTGAATATTTCATTCTGCTCCGCTCTGTGTTGCAAAACTTTTTGGAAACCTCTCCACATCATGCCTTTTCCTGTTCCTGCCATCATCTTCATGTTTTCTGCTGTTTTCCCCACACATGTGAGCACTTTGCCAATCCCAGTCTTTAGTGTGTTGTAACAAGGTACCTCCGCAAAGCTGGAGCGTAGCCAAAGGGCTATGCTGTAGAAGGGACTCTGGAGGTGGCTGTTCTTGGGAGACGAAGATGCACAAAACAAAGCAGAGCATGCTGCACAGAAATACCATGGGTTTAAAGCTGCACAAGTCAGTTTTCCACATGGTTCTTTCAGATCCAGGGCACTTCCTCACCACTCTTCCATTTTGTAGGAAAAGCCATGTAGGCAGTTAAGTAATGGGTCTGTCTTCTCTCTCCTCAGACAATGAAATTGTATGCTTCTTGAAAGTGCAGCTAGCTGAAGCCATTAATCTACAAGACAAGAACTTGATGGCCCAACTGCAGGAGACCATGCGGTGTGTAAGCCGCTTTGATAATCGGACCTGTCGAAAGCTGCTGGCTTCCATTGCAGAGGACTACAGGTACCTTGTTCTGTTTCTCCTTGATAAGCATGGTCTAAGTGAAGGCTTGTTTCTGCCCATTAGTGCATTGGGAGTGGCCTACTTGATTTGTCTTTTACCCAGCCAGGTTCTGTCTCGCTTTCCCACAAAGTGATGCAGTTGCCTTGTCTTCCTTCAAAAGAGCCACAAAAGGCTTGAACAGTAAATCCACGCAGCTAGTAATAAGTTGCGGTTCAGCCAGCGCAGCAGGGGCTGTTCTGCACTGACGCACAGCACACCTGCCTTCAAATACTGCTGCGGTCTGGCTCCTGGGAGCGGGAGGGTTGTGCAGGCGGCGAGCCCAGTGTTGGAGCAGGGAAAGCTGCCTGGTCCAAGATACTATGGAGAAGGATGTATGAAAGCTGGCGTTCATAAGGGCAATCTGAGGGCTTCTCCCATGTCATGCTGTGACCAGACTTGGAGAGCCAGGGTCACCTTGTTGGTGCTGTTTCCCCTCAGGAAAAGGGCTCCGTACATTGCCTATTTGACTCGCTGTCGCCAAGGCCTGCAGACCACGCAGGCACACCTGGAGCGGCTGCTGCAGAGGGTTCTGCGTGATAAGGAAGTGGCCAACAGATACTTCACCACAGTCTGCGTGAGGCTGTTACTGGAAAGCAAAGAGAAGAAGATAAGGGAGTTCATTCAAGGTAATTCAATGGAAGGCATGGGTCTCATGTGCATGGTGTTTCAGGTGCTTCTACCTCTGCTGGCCAGCATTCAAAAACAGTCTGAGCTGCAGCATTTTGCTGCTTGTATCTGCCAAAGACTGGCTGTGGGAGGCTATGGGGAGCGGTTGGCATGGGGGTCAGAAGCATGATGCTCGTACCTGGAGGTTCTTTTGCCACTGGGGACTTTGGTCTAGAAAACTGCCCCAGAACAGACCTGCTCTTGATAGTTGTGGTATATCTGGACCCTTGGTGATGTGGTCATTGAAAGGGACATGAAGTATGAAATGCAGCGTCACCTTGAATCCAGGTCCTGCTGCGCTGCCGGTGCCAGGAGGGGTTCATTTTGCTGCGTGTTGTGCCACCTGTGCTCTTTATTGGTATTTTCATGGGCGTGTTGTAATGATTCATGTTTCATTGAGGAGACGTGACCAGGAAATGCTGCTGATGCCCTTTCTTAAGCTCGTTCCTTTCAAGTGATACTCTCCTGGCTCTTTACCTGTACCAGTGCTTTTCCTCTTCAGAGAGCCTCTGAGGGGGGAAGTAGAAGAGTCTCCAGGGTTGTGTGTAGGAACTAGCCACAGAGGAAGTGAGGGGAGCAGTGAGAAGCAGAGGCCTTGCCCACATGCCTTAAGATGCATGTCTGCTTTCTTGCCTCTGTCTTTGCTTGAATAACGCATTCCTGTTCGCTTTCACCCCCTCTCCTCCTCCCCCCTGAAAAATTCTCCAGCACCTACCTGCAAGGAGGGCCTTCACCAGCCTCTGGGCCTGTTTTTCCAGAGAATCCACAGGAAAGTTAAGTGTTCTGTTTAACTGAGCTCCCTCCTTTCTTTGCATGCAGATTTCCAGAAGCTGACAGCAGCGGACGATAAAACAGCCCAAGTGGAAGATTTTCTCCAGTTCTTATATGGAGCTATGGCTCAGGATACCATCTGGCAAAACGCCAGTGAGGAGCAGCTCCAGGATGCACAGCTAGCCATTGAGCGCAGCGTGATGAATCGCATCTTCAAACTGGCCTTCTACCCCAATCAGGATGGAGACATCTTGCGTGACCAGTAAGTTTGTGACTCAAGGCCCCTGAGTCTCCCACAGGTACAGTGGGTAGAGAGAAGCAGTGCTCCTTCCAAGGACAAATTTGTGCACCCAGGCAGGCCGGCCAGGTCTGTCACAACCACCTTTTGCTTTTCTTGAAGCTTTTTGCATTAAACTGCAAAGCATTTTATTTACATCGGGGGCAGGGGAGGTTGTAACTTGGGATCATATGCAAGAATGATTTCTTTTAAAAAGTTCATGAAAATGAAGGAAAAGACATTGGAGAACCCTTATTATGGCCCTTGGTTGTATAACGCTTATATTTCTGCATGCTGAGATGGATATTTTGAAGCTGTTTCTGGACACACATCTCAGTTTAGTTTTGCCAGAGCTAGACCAGTTTGTTCTCAGTCTTTTCACTTCTTTCAAACCATCTACTCTAGCCACTGTGGTAGACCTGGCATTGGATTTGATGGCAGGTTCTCCCCTGGTGGTAGGGCCAGTGCACACTCCATGGTGACCGCCTGTACACGGCGTTTGTGTTGCATCCTCTCCTCTGTGCAGCGCATGGGCTGGATATGTCCAAATTTATGAATTGGGACTGGGTGGGAAGCCCCACGGGCATCTGCCATTTTACAGAAGCTGCGCTTGGTCTCTTAAGAGGGCTGTCTGCTCCTTTTCCTCATGGAATTTGTTCTTGTTCTCAGGGTCCTTCACGAGCATATCCAAAGGCTGTCAAAGGTGGTGACGGCAAACCATAAAGCCCTTCAGATACCTGAGGTAAAAACCTTTTCTTCCTTCTGCTTTTGAGTTAAAATTGAAGGAAAAGAACAGTTCTGTTTTGAAAGCAGGGGAGAGTTCAGTAGAGTCTGGATGATGCTGTTGTGTTGGGTCCCAGAGATGACACCCAAGCTTGGAAGAGCATTTTCCATTTGTTTTGCTTTTGCACAGATGGGAATATAGGGAGTAATGGGGAAGAAAAGCCTAGGGTTAAGCCAATGTGGAGGGTTCTTCCTTCCCACCTGCCCCCTTCCTCCCACAAACTACCCATTCCAGCTAATCTGAGAAGCAGTAATCCAGTGACCCTGTAAAAATACTCTTGAAGAGAGAGGTGGATTTGTTTACAATACTGAAGGACTCAAGACTCGTGTACATAACTGTTATTGCTTTTTCAGCAGGTAAATTTTAAAAGCCTTTTAGAACGACTTTAATCGGAAAGTACTGGCAAGTCTAGTATTAACTCCAGGGGGTCTGTAATAGCTTGGATGGACTAGAACTGGGATTGTTTTGTCTTCCTGTTAGGTTTATCTCCGGGAGGCACCGTGGCCATCTGCGCAGTCTGAAATCCGCACAATAAGCGCTTACAAAACCCCGCGAGACAAAGTGCAGTGTATTCTGAGGATGTGCTCAACTATCATGAACCTGCTGAGCCTGGCCAATGAAGATTCGGTGCCTGGGGCGGATGACTTCGTTCCTGTCCTGGTGTTTGTTCTCATAAAAGTGAGTTGTTTAGCTGAGAGCACACACCCTTGTTCAGCATTTCTTTGAGTGTGGGGGTAAATGAGTGGATTTTACCCAGAGACGCAGGGTTCTCTTGGTATCAGCTGCCAGCCTGTCTCCTTTTGCAGTGCAGGCTTCATCTGCACGGTGCAAGTTGAGCCCTCAGCAAATTGAAATGTGTTTCTGATAAAGGGCAGATCTGATGTGTGGGATTAGTATCTGCCTGTGGCCCAGTTTGCACTCCATGCAGTCGTGGCCTGGACTGGGATCGTTATTTGTATTTAATATCTAATGGGAGGGGCGCTGTAGAAATGGAGCTCAATCCCTGTTCTGTTTGATTTGTAACATGCTGCTGTGCTAGAGATCGTTGTAGCAGTTCCTTTTTCTCTTTTCACCCCTAGGCAAATCCCCCGTGCTTGTTGTCCACTGTTCAGTACATTAGTAGTTTTTATGCTAACTGTTTGTCTGGAGAAGAATCGTACTGGTGGATGCAGTTCACAGCAGCGGTTGAATTCATTAAGACCATTGATGATCGCAAGTGACCTGCGGCTTCGCCAGCGTGGGCAGACTTTTAGCAGGAAGAGCCTGTCAGAATGTGCATCAGCTATTTGAAAGCTGAAGAAGAGACTTTCTGTGTATAATATTGTACAGAGCTGAGGCATTTTAAACAGATCTTTACTAATCAGATTAATTTAACAGGTTTCCCTTTCCTCTGTTTTGGGTTATGTCTCTTCCCCCTAAAGCTATTAGCACTGCAAAAAGGGACCACATTTTTCAGGTATTTCAAAATCTGAAAGTGTTTTAGGAAGCTCTTTGCCACACTTCTTGCACAGGATACACTATGTTTTCCCCTTAGGCTTCTTTTCACAAAAAAAAATACATTTATTTTGTTTCTAGCCAAAAGATTAGGACTACCGCTTTTTAAGATCCTTTCTAGTTTAATGCACCTTTTGTTCGGAAAACACCAGCCACACGGAAGGGTTGTAGCAGTCGACATTTAGTTAACAGTTGTATTTCACCTGCTGTAAACTTCAAACCTGAGAGGACAATGTAAATATATAATATGACTATATTTAATGAATTGTAGTTATCTTTGGACTCATTATCCTTTCAGTCAACAAGCAAAGATCTCCCCTGTCCTCCAACAGCCTGTGACATACCTTGTTGGGTGAGGAGGTGACTTTCTTAATAGGCTAGGTTTAAAAAGGGCAAACCTAAGTATTTATTAAAATGTAATAAAGTTTACTGAACTTCCTGAAACTGGAATTTATAGTTCACAGGGCTCTCACCAACCTTTCACATTTTTTGGCTAGGGCTTTAGTGTGTTCAAGTTTTGCATTTCTAGAGGAGAGGGACTGTAAGTTTCAATAGATAAGTTCTAATATAAAAAGGAAAAGTAAATACCTTATTGTAATATTTTTTCTGAAACATTGTGTATACTGTACAAACCCCAAACAGAACCTTAAACTGTAATATATATTTTGATTAGTCACATTAAATACATATGCCGGGGGTTTCAGAATGTTTTTTTACTAAGTGTTATTTGTATTGTCTGCTACAGCAGTGCAGGTTTTACTTGTTCATATAAAATATTTTGAAATGCCATACGGTTCCTTATGAAACGCATCACGACATCAGTTCAGGGTATTTTTTACAGATTTGTCTCACCCTGCTCCCTTTCACAGCAACAGAATTAGGAATTTAAAGAAGGTCCTTGTGCAGAAGACCAGGTGGACCTTCCTGAGAAACGGAACAAGAGAATGTCTAGAGATGTCCCAAGGGATTCTGATCTGCATATGCGTGGTCACTGGCCTTTTCCACTGTTGTAAGTTTATCAAAAAAGACCCTTAAATTGTGACTCCTTAATGCTAGCATTATGCCTCACTCCCAGTGCATGCCATATTGCTGGCAATGAGGTGAGCCAGACTTTGTGGCCACCAGTAGTGAAAAAAAACAAAAACCAACCCCCCTATATAACCTGCTTTATTAACCCCTATATTTCCCTGCTTTCAGCTGGACAGTTCACATGTACTGTGTTCTGCACAAGGAATTGATGGAAGATTTTTTTCCTCTTTTGGAAAAGGCCAGTGAGCTGTTAGAAGCCATGCACATTGAGCTTGACAAGGGAGTCTGTTTAAAAAAGAAAAAAAGCAACTAATTGATACATCTGAGCCTAGTTTGATTAGCTGCAATTAGAACAATTTTTGTACAGTATTAAGTGCTTGAGGTGCAACTGTGCTGCTTGTTAGGCATAATTCAGTGAAAGCGACTTCCTGCTTTCAAGGTCTCAGTATCTCTAATGGGTCTCTATCACTGTTGCCATGTTAAATCCGTGGGAAGTGGGTGGGATGGCATAGCCTTTTACTTTCTGTTTATAGTCTTTCTCCTCTATTATAGACTTGATCGTAGGATAGAGCAATACTTTCTAGTAGCAGCAGAGTTCCTGTAGTCTGCCTTACTCTGGTAATGCTGATCTTCAGTCTGAATGGCGTTGTAATGCTCTCGTTATTTAGCCTTCAAGGGTTTTTGGTGCTGAAGACACTTAATCTTGTAATACTGTGTTCATAGCCCTGACCAGTGGTGAAGCACAATCCTGCCCTTGAAGGAATGGCCAGATCACACCTAAAAGCAATATCAACTGGTTGTACCACAGCTGGAGTGTCCTGTTGAATTAATTCGTTACTGCAGATTTGTCGTGCTGGTATCCATGTACCGATACCCCATAGTCCTGCCGTTTGGGTTCCAGGCAAGGAGAACATTTGGTCTCCCAAATCCGCCTTGTCGTAAACTGTTTTCTCAAAATGTAGCGTATGGCACAGCAGCACCTTATGAGGGAGCGGTCACATCTGTCACAGGCAGGCTGGGCACAGAGCAGTTGGCTCCTAAACGGTCTTCAGGACTTGTTCTGCCTGGGAAGGTGTCTTCCCTGGCAAAGCCCATTCTCTTCACAGTCTGTATTACTTTGCTGCTTCTCTGTGGAGAAAAATTACTGAAAAAAATTTGAATGATTTTTTTTAAATGAAATTATTTTAGAAAAAGTAAAGATTTGTACAAGTCCCAGCACAGGCAGGAGTCTCACAGCAAAAGGGTCCTTTGCTTTTTCTTATTTTTTATTTTAAACCTGCTATAAAAGCCTTTTATACCATGTTATTGATGGCCGTAGTAAAAGGATTAGACTTTCCAAAGAATTAGAAGTCTGACTGTAATGTGTCTGTTTTCCTGGTGGCTGTATGATTTTGTTTGACAATGTTAAATGATGTGTACAGGATAATGCCTGCTCGGGTTTCTGTTGTGCAATAGTTAAAGGTGAAGATGGAAAGCACAAAGGACCAAACAGTACCAACTGTTTTGGCAGAAGGCTGCAGCCCAGCCATGTCCGCACCCTGTACTTCAGCCACTCAAGGGTACACTGAACGACTGTTTGGGGGAGGGGAGGGGAGGGGAGGCTCGTTGGAGCCTGCTGTCTGCACAGACTGAAAGCCCAGTTGTTGAAGTCAGGGGTGCTTTTGCAAGAGCACGGAGGAATAATTGACTAATTGTCTCGATCGAGCTGTTCCCTTCACAGTGGTGTTTGTTATTCCTGTGTCCTTAGCTGAGCATTGGGTCTTTCATCCCCAGGGGATCCCCCCCCTACAGCCCCTGGTGGCTTTAGTTTTTCCTTAAAATCTTGTTAAGCTCCTCTTCTTAGGAGCATTAGCACGTGCAACCTGCTGTCATTTTAGTTTGAAGTTGCACTACTAACTATTGGATGGAAACTGCCATACATGGCAGGAGGAAGCCATGACACAACCCTCTTTACTTGAGGCGAGTTTCTGGTGAGCACAGTGTCGTGGCCTATTTGAAAGCAATGTTCTGTTCAGCCAAATCCTAGCAGAAGTTTGGGGACCCACTGCCACGTCAGTTGTGCTAAGTAGTCTGCAGGGGAAAACCAGCAGGTTGAAAGGGCCGCAGTCAACACGCACCCTGCTTATCAGTGCTTCAAGGAAGTGAAGCCTGTTGTGTAGTGTAACTTATGTGGCCCAGCTACTGTATCTATGCGGCAGCCTTAGGCTGGAAGTGTGGTGGGAGGCCTGGAGCAGCAGAAAATCATGGGCTGTAGAGAGGGGGCGGTTCTCCTTTCTCTGGGATTACAGCTGATCTGTAGGCGAGCCCCTGCTCCGGGAGAACGAGTCTGCTGAATTTATTGCGTGTTCTGTACCTCTTCATTGTGCTTCACCTCTGTTTTACAAGCTTTGTACTGCCTCTCCTCTTTGGAACTGGTAACGCCTTTCTAAATCGAAATTAATGAGCTTGCACAATCTTGTATACAGGAAGCCCATCTTGTCTCTAATGTGATTATTAATGTATGATATCATTCTGTACAAACCAATTAAAAAGGAGAGCAGTTTACCTGGCTGGCTTTGTGTCTCTGCAATGGCCACGTGACGTCCTGCAGGCTCAGCAGCTGTGCTGAAGGCAGGCTTGCAAGTGGTGTAGCACACACGTGCTCAGCTCCAAGTGGGGCTTGGGGAGAGGTGGGTGGGAAGGACGAGGGCGCAGTGGCAGGCTGTGGAGCTTCTCGCGTAAGGCCCAGCTGGAGAGCACTGACAGAGCAATTCAAAACAGAACAGCTCTTGCTGGTCACTGGGTCTGAGTGAAATTAATTTGGGGGCTTAGACTGCCAGCAGACAGTCATCTCCATCACTCTGTGTATTGATCAGGCCTGATGCTGGCACTGCAGTAATCCCAAAACCCACTGACAGGACTGAAGCCAGGTGGCCTACTGCCAGTCTCGGCACGGGCGCAAAGGGACCTGCAGACTTAGAGCAAACTCCCATGTAGCCCTGTGAGGGAGGAAGAACTAGAGGCCTGGGCAAAGTGGTCCCTGAGCAGTGGCTGCAGTGGGGCTGGGGCTGTTGGGTCCATAAGCATCACGTCGGCTCAGGTATTTGTAACCTTTCGTAAGAAAGATCAGCTGAGAGCTTGAGGGCAGGATTGGCTCCACACCACCCAAACGGGGATGGACGGAGTATCCAAGACCCAAGACGAGCACTGTGGGGAGCTGATGATGAGACTGCCAGGCAGAACAGAAAAAATGCAACAGCTGCCTCCTGTCAGCCTTCAACCATAAGATTCATCTTCCAGGGGAATTTGTCTGCAGTTGTGAATGTGTATGGGTCATGTCACCCCTCTGAGTGCCTGGAGCCCAAGGGCAAACATGGAGCAAGGTGGTTCTCGGTCCATCTGCGCCCCATCTCTTGCTTTCAGCCTCTCTTTAGCAGCAGCAGCAGTTGCAGAGCATGGGCTTCTCATAGAGCAGCTGCTTTCCAGGTCCAGTCCTCACATAGTCCTAGGGAAGGTAGGCCGGTAGAGACCTCCTCAGCTCATCTCATCCGGCCCCCGTGTAGCTGGGAGAAACTCTCCGTGCTTTCTTTTGTATGAAAATGTCATTTGCTGAGCAATGTAGTATACGACTCCAGCAGTGCTCTCTTTATCCAACACATGCTTATTTTGTCTGCTAAAAGCAAAGCCATCCTGGGATGGGGGTTTATCAAGGCTTCTAGTGAAGAAGATTCAAGTTTGCCACCAGTGCTGGGGTGAGAGCAGATGTGAGCAGAGAGTGCTTTGTGCCCTGTGCTGCCCCAGCAGCTGTCACATAAGCGCCTTGGGCAGCCAGAGGGGAGTGTGGTTCCTGGGAGCTGCGGTCAGGGCTTGGCTGGAAGTGGACACAGCAGCTGAATGACCTGTGCCCTTTTGGGCAGAACGTCCCCAGGGAGCAGGAACATGGGCACCCTGGAAACTGGCTTCTGCATGGCTCCCTGCTCAGGCCCTTTCCCAGCCCAGTTGCCCTCCTGTGGCAGCGGAGTGGGGAGAGGGTTTGTGCAGGCAGATGGGCTGGAAGGGCTGCAGCTGGCTTCAGCAGGTTTGGGTGGGGTCCTGGGCACAGGCCCAGGCCTGCCCTGCTGCCTGCACCCCCCTGGGTTGTAAAGTGGCTCTGGGGGAGAGGAGACGGCCTTACCCTGGGCACAATGACCTCTTCACCCACTGGCCAGTGCCAGGCCACCATCACCCCTGCATGGTCCACGTTGCCCAGCAGGCCCTGGCACTGGCACTGACCCTGCCTTGGCACCAGGTGAAGGAGAGTAAGAGCAGGCCTGGGGATGCGGGGGCTATGCCCTGGGCAGGCAGCCTGCATTGCAGCTGCTCCCTGCCTGGCTGGGCTCCTGTTTCCTTTCCGAGGGTGACATCTAGTGGCCAAGCCCAGCTCCTCACAGGGGACATGGGTGGCAGCCACTGCTGCAGCCCCCAGACGCCTTCAAGCCCAAGGCTGTGCAGCCTCCGAGTATGCTGGGGTCCTGCAGGGAAGCTGCCTGCCCAGGCTTCTGTGACAGCTAGGCCCAGGTGCCCATGGGAGAGGGCCACGCAGTGTGGGCAATGGACTCTTCCTACCCTGCGTGTGCTCAGGGCTGGCTTGGGGCCAGGCAAACGCTGGCATGCAGAAGGGCTGAGCCCAGCCTGGCCACAGAGAACTGCTGTGAGGGCAGAAGTGCCCTCCTGGTCCCGGGCCCACAGTGCTGCAGCCCAGAGGGATGGGAAGGGGTTGCCTCCAGGCCTTGCTTGCAGCTCAGGGGAGAGTGCAGCAGGGAAACACCACCTCCCACAGTAGCTCCCTCTAGCAGCTGCCCATGCCCTGGGCAGACCTAAAGGCGCATTGCTTGGCTTTCCATCCTGGCGCTTCATGCAGGGTTTCACAGCCTTTTGTGCAGCCCACCTAGCATGCTGCACGTCTCTGTCATTTCATTAGCGGCAACGCATGTTTGAAAACAACAGAGGCTGAGGTTTAAAAGCAACATGCAATTTTTATTATATATATCCAGGCCTGCCATTAGCTTGGTCCCTGCAGTGTTATTGACCTTGATTCCTTCTCATTTGCATCCAGCATTTTTCATCCTTTGGAATATGGTGTTTGGGGACCTTTCCATCATTAAGTGGATTTACAGCAATTTCCTTATGTGTTTTCTCCAAGGGATTCTGTTATGAGAGGCACATTAAATCTCCATTAATACCTCATTATCCGACTGATAAGATTACCATGATAATGAGGCAGAAATTCTAATTGTTTCACTTCTTATTGTGCCTTTCATTAAATCATATACCTGGAAGTCAGCATCTGAGAGAAGATTTCCAGCCTCCAGACCTTGGGAGGTGAGTCCCTTCCCTAAGTGCACACTGCGCTTCAGCATGCTCCACAAGCTCCCCTGGCTGGTTTTGGGCATGGGGGGGCCTTTTCCATTGAGACCCTGGCTCCCCAGGGACCCAGCTGGGCATGGCTTGCCTGGTTTCTGTAGCAGAATCCTGCATGTCTGCCAAGGACAGGTCCAAGGCTTTGTTCCTGCCGGCAGCCCAGTTGCCCGTGGCCTGGGACCTAGCAGGCTGTCCAGACCTTGGTAACATTCAATTAACCCAACTTGCAGAGTCAGGAGCTCATTTGCATGAGTGTCAACTGTATTAAATTAAAAATGAAAAGGAAAGGAGAGGGAAAGCTGCGTGGAGGCCCCTCAGCAGGTCTGAGGAAGGACAAGGCATAGGAGGCAGCTGTCCCTTCACTTCCAGCCAGTTTTGCCCTGGTTGTGTGTGGAGTACAGCTCTGTGCTCTGCTCTGCACGCAGTCCGGGAGGTGGGGGGGCAGGCGGGCACAGATGGTCTGTATGGCCATGGCAGGCCATCGTATCCTTGCACTTCCACAGCTCCGCCCTCATTCACTCCTGCACCAAGGTGAGGAAAACCTGCTCCTCTTTGTACAGAAGCCATTTGTGAAGTCGTCACTGGTCACAAGGGCTCTGAGTATCCCTGACAAGCTGGAAGAGCAGTGCCGGTCTGCTGAGAAGGGCCTTCCCTGTGCTCAGCTCCCTTGACAAATGGTTGCCACAGAGCACGTCTGGGCAGGAACTGAGCCACCAACCCTTTATGCGGGAGCTAGCTGCCCCTCCAGAGGCGTGACAAGGGCATCAGAGCCCTGGGGACAATGCAGCTTGCAGGGGGCTGCTCCCTGAGGCGCATGTGGAGGTGGTGCTCTTGGACTCAGGAACGAGGTATGTCTCTTAGCCCCTGACAGTCCTGGGTTCTCCCTGTTCTGCATAAGGGCCCGGCTGTCCATGATAAGTCCTGCTTGGGCAGAGGTGGCCAAAGCTGTGCTGCTTTTGAGGTGTGTACAGTTCTCTGCAGACCCCCAGAATCCCGCACAGAATTGCTGCTGGCATCTTGACCGCTGGATGGCACTTGGGCCCTTGGAGGGAGGGATCATCTCTGTGTTCATCACAGCACACCAGTCTTCACTGCATTTGCACTTGTAGGCTCCCATGCAGGAACTGCAAAAAGCCAAGCTGCTGAGCCTCTGTCTCTTTTGTATTGATGAAGAAATTGCAACCCTTGCAGCGGCGCACATATTGGAGCCCTGGGCTGCAGGGACTCCGGGGGGGGGGGGGGGGCCACAAGCCTGCAGCTCGTCGGGGGCTGTCCAGAGGCCTCATGCCCCTGGTTTCCCTTCGTGTGCTTGCTCCGAGAAGTTTGCGCTGCACAGAGCGCAACAGATGCTGATGTTAATCCTTGCTTTTGTGCTGACGGATGGGAGAGGCGGTTTGGAGATCACTATTTTTCACGGTGACCCTGTGGAACGTTACCTGCTGGCCTAATAACGAGCTCCGTCATTAATGACTTGTTCCCTATGGCTTATGCAGCTGCAGCGGCAGAGCACACACTGGGCAGTCAACGGCATCTGCCAGGCTCAGAACGGGGTTGCTTGACCCCCGTGGCCACCGCGGCCACAATGGCAGAATTAAACAGGTTGCTTGGCGCACCCCAGGGCTGGGAAGCGCCTCGCTTGGGCCTGAACCCCAAAAACCGGGTCCAAGTGGAGCCGGATGGGCCAAGCCTGGGATTGGATGGCAGACAGCAGCTTTCGGCGTAATGGGCGCCTGTGCAGCGCACCACCAGTTTGGCTGCTCCGGAGTTCGCCGTGAAGGGACTTTCTGCTTGTAAACATGGGAGCCCGCGACTGCCCCTCAGTCATGACTTGTAGCCCCCAATGGCTGCTCTGTGCTGGCCGTCTTGGCCCTGGTTATCTCGGGGTGTCACCGAACGGTATTCGTGGTGTCGGGCATGGAGCTTGCTCCCGTCGCGGGCCCGGCTCTGGCGAGGGGCATCGTCTGCTCCCGCCTCTGGCGGCCCCGCCTCTGCCCTTCTCTTGCTCCGTCCTCCTCTCTCGCAGCCCTTCCATGTTTCCTCTTAGGTGCCTGTTTTCATACCAGCTCCCGGGCCATCTGCAGTGCGTGGCAGGAGCCAGCCCCCTCCATTAAGGAAGCAACAAACGGACTCTCCGTGTCCATCCTTCCCCTTGGCTCTGAGACACAAGTTTGCTCCCAGTGACATCCACCACGGGTGCATCTACACGTGCGTGAATGCACTGTTGCTACTGCGCGTGAAATGTAGGGCGAGGTCCTACCTCTCTGCACAGTAGCAAAGGCACGTTTGCCTTGTGTGCCCGGCCTGTCTTCCACTGTATCCTGTAGGCACCGGATCAGGCCTAAGTGGCCCTCAATGGACCGCAGACAGGGCTGGAAGGGCACTGCCTGACAGGCTGCGTTCTCTATTTGTGAGGGCACCTTCGAGGGCTGGGACTTGGCCTGCCGTGAGACGAGTGGCGTACCAGGGCTTCCCGCGACGGGCTGAGGGCAGGCAACGGCGGCGGCAACGCTCGAGGCCGCTGCCTGACAGGAGTGGGCGAGGGGCGCGCGCCTCGACGACCGACGCTCTCCCGCCCTGCCCCCACCAATCGCAGAGCTGCTGAGGCTGGCGCGTGGCTGCCTAGCCAATGACGTCCTTCCTCTCATCGCCCGGCTCCTTGGGCGCTCGCCCCTCGCTTCCCGCCCCTCGCAGCCCAGCCAATCGCAGCCGGCCCGGGGCGCGGCGGGATGCCGCCCCGCCCCCCGGCTGTTGCGCGCCCTCCCGTGGGTGTTCCATCTGCCCGCCGCCCTCCCTCCCCGGGGGGCCTTTGGCCGCGGGCACTGCTGGGCTTGCACACCCGGGGAGCAGCCCACGGTGCGAGGGGGCTGGGCAGGCGTGTGGCACAGTTGTGCATGCATGCTGGTATGTGTGCACGTGTGTACTTAGATATGCCTCGTGCGCGTGCTTTGTGCAGGTGCGCAGGCCTGTGCTCAGCCATGCCTCGTGCATGTGCGCAGGTGCTCAGCCGTGTCTCGTGCCTGCGGGCACGCCTATGCTCAGCTGTCTCCTGCATGTGTGCACGTGCATGCTTACTTGTGCCTTGTGCATGTGTCCACATGCGCATGCCTCGTGCCCCGGTGAGCAGCCCTGTGCCCGTGGGGGCTCCACTTCACCGTGTGCAGGTTTCCCTCCTGTGGAAGCCAGCGAGCAGCTCCGGCTCTGCCGCGGCAGCCGGGCGTGGAGCGAGCGCGTGCCAGAGGGGTTGCGCGGAGGTCCCAGCGCTGACTGGGCCACGCGGCTTTGCAGTCACACTCCTCTCGCTTGCTTCTAGGTGCCGCACACGCTGGCCAGGCCGGGCAGAGCCTGCCCTCGCCCACGGCACATGGGAGTGGGCGTACTGGCAGCGTGGCCCTGGGAGCCAAGCAGACGGCCCAGGCTCGCGGAGGGGAAGGCAAGCTGCTGTCGCAGGTACGGCGTGCGGTTGTAGAAGAGCTGGGTCGCACCCTCGCTTCGTTGTGCCCGGGCTTCTGCAGGTGCCGAGAGGCAGACCGACCTGGGTCTGGCCTGGGGTTTCCCCCCACTCCACTCCCACTTGCAGCCTCCAGCATTTTGGGTCTGGGGAGGTCCTCCCCGCTCCCATTTTCCACAGCGACCGATGCTCCTCTCCCCCAAGGATGCCTCTTGCCCCTTTTTTGTACCTAGGATGTGCTTGCTGCCCAGGCGTTTGGAGCTGGGAGAAAACCCAGAGTCACCCCTGAGGCCAGAAGGACGGATGACTGCTCTGTCCAGCGGATGCCCCCAATGCTAGTGGGGTGGGAGTGGGGTGGCACTGGCATGCGGGACATGGGGGAAGCAACACAGCAGCCCCATGGGGCAGAGCTTCATGCAGCGCGTGGGTCTTTTTGCACTGAAGGGGCTGGGGAAAAAGCCAACTTTTCAAAGAGTTTGGCCTCTGGATGCCAGGGAGGGTCCCTCGTGCGGTTCTTGCTTCCAGCCCCTTCTCTGGAAAGTTTATTCGCAGCTTTACATTCACTCGCTGCTGTGCAGCCGGCCTGCTGCCTCGCGAGGGGACCGCCAGCCAGACCCCCGTAGCTGCTGCGCAAGCAGTCAGTGCCAGTGAACTCTGCAAGCCTCTGGCAGTGGCCGGGCACATTAGTCCTGGCATCCAGCCCGCTCCTGGCATGATAGGGGAGAGCTGTCAGGGGCTCCGCTTGGCACTGAAGCCTTGTCCAAATCGCGGTGGCTCCTTTGTTGGGGGCCTCCTTAATGCTACCCTGGAAACAGGCTGTGTCAAGCTCCACATATTGCTCAGCAGCTTGGTGGCATCGCCTGCCAGTACCGTGGTCAGTACGGAGAAGTAGGGCTGGGGACTTTGCAGGGGTGACCCAGGCATGGGGCTGTCCATCAGCCTGTCTGTCTGCACAGCCTGTGCCTGTACCCCACACGGGTCAGCAGGACACTGCCACGGAGGAGAGGAGGAAACTGAGCGTGGTTTCTTTCCTAGCTCCCCAGGTGGAGCAGGAGTATGTGCAGTGGTTGGAGCCTCGGGCCCTGCAAGCCCACGGCCCCTGGGGTTGTGCAGTGTGGGGGGTCCCAGGTGGGGACAGGGCGAGCAGGGCACAAAAGGAGTGTGTTGGGATGTGGCCAACTCGAGCCCTGTGGGGCATGGCAGGGAAGGCGGCATTTTGCAGTCCTGGCATGAGCGCGTCCGCGGCCTGCACGCGTGGGCATGCAGTGTACTTTGTGCTGCACTTGTGGACTTCACGAAGCTCCTCCCCTCCTAACGACACAGTTGTTTCCATGGTAACTAATATCCTTCGGGGTGGGAGGGAGCCGAGAGAGATGAAAATGACACAAAGCAGGGCGTTGAGACAAAGCTCTGGCTGGGCTGTGCACGCAGCGTCAACCCCCGTGGGGTGCTGGGGTGCGGCCCTTGCTGGCTGGGACCCCGATGCCATCCCCAGGGCTCTTCTGTGCAAAGTGGGGTGCACTGTGGGTGGGGAAGGTGGGTGTTGAGCCAGGTGTGCCTGAGAGGCCTGGGTGTCACCAGGGGATCGTGCAGGGCCCTCTCGCCGCAGGCATATGCATTGAGCTACGCCATGCAGTCTCTTTGCTTTGGCACTGGGGGCTGCGGAGCCTCGTCCTTCATCTTGTGTCATGAAAGCTGTGTGCTCAATTAAGGGGCCTTGCTGGGCTTTTAGCTCAGCCAGAGCCCTCCTAACTCGGGGGTTGCGGTGTGGTCCAGCTTGGGGGGAGCTGCTGGGGGATTATCCTGCAAACTGTCAGAGTTTGGCTCTTGGCAGCTCCTTGAGTCCAGGTCCTGATGTCGCCCTCTTGGATAGGAGCAGATCCGGATGCTATCGACAGGGCTTCCCTGCCTCTTTGTCTGCGCTTGCTCTTTTTCACTAGCGGAGCTGAACTTTGGTTCTCAGTTCCCAGAGCAGCTCCATGACACCCCCAGCCTGCAGGTGCTTCCTACATGGCTGCACCCCAGACTCCACTGTCGGCTGGAAGGAGGCCAGTGGCTGGTGCCAGAGGGCTGTTGGAAGGTGCTACGGTTTGCCCCTTGCCCTGTTCCTTGCCACATCTCCCAAATGCAGCCCTGGCTGCTGGCCTTTTGGCAAGAGGCGAGTCCCGCATGTCAGGGTAGCAGGAGAGCAGCCGTTGGGACCACAGCGACTGCAAGAGGCAGCTGGTTTTTGGAGACGAGCGCTTGTGTTGAGCTGCCCCCCTGCGTGTGGGGCTCATCTGACACCCGTCTAAGTAGGCAGCCTCTCCCCACAGCACGTGAGCCGTCCTCTGCGGGCTGGAACGCCGCTTCCCCACCTGTGCCCTGCGTTGCTGAGCCCACTGCAGCACCTGCACGGTGCAGGTGTGGTTTGACGGATGTCGGTGCGGCCTGCCTGCTTCCTCGTGCCAGCCCCCGTTAGCAGCACAGCCATTTAACCAAATCGCGAGCAGAATCATTGGGCTGGGGTTAATCAACATTCATTCATGTTTCCAAGTTTAAATTGAGCATTTGTTTAATTATGTGTAAGTAGCAATACATTCTGGCCATTATCTAAATCACTATTTTATTTCCTGGATGTGGTTTCATAATGCTGGGTTTGCGCTCCAGCCTCTGCATCATTAACAGAGAAGAGTTAATGAATATAAAAGCGTAAAGGCTAATTACACTTTAATTTACAATCATGGTCTCATTTTGGGACCACATGAAATCTGTTTTGAAAACAATTAAAAAAAAAAAAAAAGAGGCAGCCCAGCGAAGGTCTGGTAAACAGGAGGGTTTGGAGACAAATTGAAGCACTGCTGGCCCAGGGGCTGTCTGTGGCACGGAGTAGGCTCATGTCCCCGTGACCACAGAGCAGTTACGCAGACCACTGCCCCCATACACAGCTGGCCCTGACTCCATCCCACGGTGGGAGCATTAGCTGGCCACTGCGCTGAGTTTCCCATGGTGCTGAAGAAGGGGTTGGAGCCATTGCCAGAGGACTCTCTTCTTGCTGGGAGTCATACTCAGGGACTTGCAGAGCCGGCTGCTTCTTGGTGTTTTGCTCAGCATGCAAGCCAGTGGGGGCCCCATTAGCAGCAGCCATGCCTTTGCTGGGGCAGCTCATGGTGCTTTGCTCTCCCATGGCATGGGGTTGCTCTGATGTTACTAGCCCCAGAATGGCTGAGAGCCCCAAGAAATAGGAAGGTCAATGTTATATTCTGCCAAAATGCTTCAGGGATGATTGCGCCACTGCAAAGGGTCCCCAGGCATTTTCCCTCACATGGGGAAGACCTTGCATAAGGGGTGGGTGCTAGAGGTAGGGTTCCAAACGTCTGCTTGATGTGGCAGTGACCTGCTCAGGCTGCAGGGCCAAGGACCCTTCCGGGGTCTGATGGCTTGGAGTGACAGTGCTGGGAGATGTAAATTGGAGCCTGAGTGGAGAGCACGGAGCCTCCAGTTCACCTGAAGGAGACAGAGATTTATAGGGTTGCAGATGTTGAAAGCAAAATTCAGCGAGACTGCTGACTCGAGCACTTTGCAATATTTACAATTACTGGAGATATAATGGTGTGCTTTCCAATGAATGGGGCTTTTTCAGGAGCAGATATCGGTGCCCAGTTATTACTGGGTGATGGTATCTGAAATCGAAGCTCTCAGCAGGGGAGGCGATAGATAGTGGTTTAAGATCCCATTTTTGTAATGACATCTGCAGAGGCGGGGGGGCAGTAACTGTGCAGCAGAAATTTGATAATCTAAGATGTGGTGTTTGGAAGTCCTGCTTGCCTTCTTGCAGGTCGGGGCCTGGCACAAAGGGACGTTTATATGCAGACTGGAGCAAGCCTCCCAAAGTCTTCATGTCCCCTGTTTGACTCATGGTGCTCAGAGCAGGAGTCCTGAAACAGGCGGCAAGTGCCCATGGCTGTAAAGCCAGTCCTGTCTGGCCCTGCGCAGCAGTTGTGTCTCTCTGTAGGGGGTTGGGTGGTTACTGTGCCCCACATGGTCCAGCTCAGTTGCTTGTTGGTTGGCTCCAGGCAAAGGGAGATGTCTGAAAGGACCCCGATGTAGGAGAGACCCGATGGTCACTGGTACATGGGGCTGAGACTTTCTCTTAGACTGTCACTGTCAGCCTTGTGCTGCCAGTTTAAGCCACAGGGGTCCGTAGGGTCAGCTAGGACTGCTGGGGTAGCTGGACATTGCTCCTGTCAGACCAACCTGGTGGCCTTCTATGACCAGGTCACCAAATCATTAGACGCAGGGGTAGCAGTGGACATAGTCTTTCTGGATGTTCAGAAGGCCTTTGACACTGTCTCTCACCCCGTTTTCATTAAAAAACTGGGAGACTGTGGTGTCGATACAGTCAAATGGGTCGCCAACTGGCTGGAGGGCCGCACCCAGAGAGTGGTGGTAGATGGGTCATTTTCCACCTGGAGGGATGTGGGCAGTGGGGTCCTGCAGGGCCTGCACTGTTCAACATCTTCATCAGCGACTTGGATGAGGGGGTAAAAAGCACCCTGTTCAAATTTGCTGATGACACTAAGATGTGGGGGGATGTGGGCATGCTAGAAGGGAGGAATAGGCTACAATTGGACCTATACAGGTTACAGGGGTGGGTGGATGAGAACAGGATGGGATTCAGCACTGTCAAGTGCAGGGTGCTACACCTGGGGAGGAAGAGCCAGCATCATACCTACAGGCTGGGGAACTCCCTTCTCTTCAGTGCAGAGGCAGAAAAGGATCTTGGAGTCTTCATTGATGCCAGGATGAACATGGGCCGGCAGTGTGGGGACGTGGTCAGGAAGGCCAACCGCACCTTGTCATACATCCAGAGATGCATCTCGAGCAGGTCCAGGGAGGTGATCCTCCCCTTCTGTGCGGCACTGGTCAGGCCGCAGCTGGAGTACTGCGTCCAGGTCTGGACACCGCAGTTCAAGAGGGATGTGGACAGCATGGAGAGGGTGCAGAGGAGGGCCACTTGCAGGATCGGGGCAGCAGGGCAGGCCCTACAAGGAGAGGTGACGGGACCTGAACCTGTTCAGTCTTCACAAGAGAAGGCTGAGGGGGGAATCTAGTGGCCAAACTAGTCAGAGGGGATCAGCAGGCACTGGGGGAGTCCCTGTTCCCCTGAGCACGACCAGGAGTGACCTGGAATAACAGTTACAAGCTGGCAGAGGGGAGATTCAGATTAGACATCAGGAGGCATGACTTCACTGTCAGGGCAGCTAGGATTTGGAACCAATTTCCAAGCGAAGTGATGCTGGCTCCTACCCTGGGGGTCTTTAAGACAAGGCTAGACAATCACGTTGCTGGGGTTGTTTGACCCCAGTAGTCTTTCCTGCCATGGCAGGGGGTTGGATTTGATGATCTTTTCAGGTCCCTTCCGACCCAACCTACTATGAAACTATGACGTTTGAAAGCATTGAGAAGTATTGTGTACTTTGCACTTGCAAGTGCACGGGTCTCGCTTATCAGCCCCAGCTGTCACACTCACCTGTATGCTGCATCAGGTGCAAGGGCAGAGACATCCTGCACATTGGCAGAAGATGCCTTTAACTGTCCCTGGGCTTCTGCAGATTTGTCTGAGCATATGATACCACGCTGGCCATGGCAGGGCCCAGGAAGGAGACTGAACTGGCACCAGAGCAGATTGCGTGCATCTTTTTAGAAGTCGGTAGAAATGATGACACTACAGTAGTTTTCCTTCCTAATAGTGTGTGTGTCCATGCAATAGCATCCTCAGTGACTGTGTGGACTTCCTGTAGTCCGCCACTGAACTTAGTCAGCTGGAAGTCTTCGACAATATGCGATATGGTGTGTGTTTTGTCACAATTACAGTCTGGATGGTCATGGAGACCCCAGTGGTGGAGGCTGGCTGCACACAGCTTGCCCTGTCCAGAATCTCTTCAGCAAGGCCCACTGATGGCGTGGCAGGTTGAGGCTAGGTGGGCAGACTGTGGGTCTGTGATAAGGAATCTGCTTGGTGGTGATGCCGACCTCCATTCCTCACACCAGAGGATCTCCACCACACATCCCGGTGTGGCCATTTGGGCTTCAGCGGGTGTCAGAATAATAGATTTGCAGGATTTAAGAGACCATCATACAGCAGCAGGCTTGGATTGGCATAGGTCTTCTCTAGTAGTGACCAGTTGTCAATGGTGCAGAGGCTGTGACGACAGAAGAGCTGCCACAGGGGCTGTTTTCTAGGAGTGTGTGTCCTGGGAGGTGCTGCTGCGGGGGTAAGGTGGTGACTAGGTTATGTGGGATTGTGGTGTTGGTGGTGGCCAGTGGGTTATACACAGGGGACTGGGTGGGTGAAGAAGGTGCAGGACACAAAAGCCATGACCTGAGGGAACGGCACTTGGGTGGGGTTTAGTAAAATGTCCTGTCCTGCGCCCACATGGGACCGCTGCATGTCCATGGGCACCTGCTGGAAGCGTCTCTGGCTCTTATTTGGGCAGGGCTAGGGACGTCGGTGCTGGGCCTTTGCCAGGAGTCCCCTCCAACGTAGAGATCACTTAACACAGGGGGTTTACGTCAGACTTAGGCTAAGGGAGGACTGAAGACTTGGAGTGTCCTAAGGGTTGGACACTGGGGACATGCTGGGAGGGCTTTGGCGCCCCTGTCTCTTCCCTGCAGGCACCCTTGGGCTTTGTCATGGGTATTTTGTACTGCTTGGGGAGCCCCCCAGGGGGTGTACCTTAGGCTGGGAGGAAGCCCAAGTGCTCTGGCCTTGACAGCTACGAGTCTCACCCTGCATGTCCAGGTTCCAGCCTCTGCCTGCAGCGAGTCCCGTCATCGGAGAGACGTAGCCTCCTTTTTGTGTGCTGCCTTTTCTTTATTTCCTTACCTGCTCACTAGCTGCTGCTCTGCTGTGGGGAGAGGGCCAGGCTGGGGGAAGCAAGGGCACTTATTAGTCGTTAAGGATGCAGTGACCTCGTCCTTGCTTGTCATTGATGCGCTCTGGGCCCTAGATGGCACTGGTGAGCCACGTTTGAGACTGCCTGGTCAGCCTGGTGTTTGATCCATCCATCCTTGTTATTGTCTGTACCAGGGCTGCAGAATGACACTCCGCTACCCATTTCCATGCTTATATATCCGGCATGTGCGTGCAATTGTGCTGTTTCTTTCCGTGGTAAAAGTCAAAGACAAAACCGCTTTACCCAAAGGGTGAAGATGAACAGGAGGCAGTGAGGGTTTGCACTGTACAGACCAGTGATTCTCAAAAGGGTGCTTTGGGATCCTGTTGAGGGTGTTGTGGGGTATCATGCAATATTAGTACTGTTAGATGTGCAAATGTGACAAAGTAAACCCAGATATTTCAAGTAGGAATTCATAGTCATGGTCTTGGTGAGTAGCTTGCAACAGCAAAATTGCTCTGTTATTTTTCTGTAGTAAAAAAAATGAGCAAAAACAAAGAGCTGGCATTTCCAGGGGGTGCTTTGCGTTTATCCAGGGGTGCCTTGAGTCTAAAAAGGTTAAGAACCACTGTTAGACTAATTAAATCAGCTATCGCACAGATGGGGAGGTCTCTGTATGACAGCATGAATGAACACTGATCCAACATTAACTCCAGAAAGACACAAAGGCCAGTGGCACAACTCTTAACCTCCCTGGACGCTCGCTCTATTGCTGACCTCAGGGCAGCTGTTCTTAGGCAGAAAACCTTTGAAAAAGGACTTGAATGGGAAATTGCAGAATAAGAAATCATTTGCAGACTGGATGGTGTTAAGTCTGGTTTAAACGGGGACTTTGGATTTTTATCCCGTTACCTGAATTAACTCTTATGACTCCTTTGCTTGTTGGGTTCTTTGCTTGTTTGTTTGCCTCTCCCAGTACTGCCCCTTCCTCCTCTCCCCTCTTCCTCTCCCTTTCTGCCTTCGCGTTCAGATCACTCTCTCCATCGTTCAGATCACTCTCTCCATTTTATATGCTGCTCCGTGCATGTCCTTTCACAGCATCTGATGAAGTGAGCTCCAGCTCATGAAAGCTCATGTTATACATCTCTCTAATTTAGTTAGTCTATAGGGTGCAAATCTACTCTGCCTTCTGCTTGCTTTCAGGCTAATACAACTGTGTGTCTGTGCTCGGGGATAAACAAGTCAGCAAACTGCTTCCAGAAGTTGCTTTGAAAAGGCAACTTGTCCACCAAAAACCAAGGCAGAGGAAGAGCTTTCCAGCCAGCAGCTGTGTGCACAGCTGAGGGATCAGTGCCAAGATACTGCAGTGCACGTCTCTGCTGTGTCCTGTGGGGCAGCGAGGGCATGAAGGCCAGGCCATCCCTGCTGGGGTGAAGTCCCTGAAAACAGATGGTTCAGCTGCAGCTTTCTCTTTCTGGCCAGGCAGGTGATGCCCATACAAACGGGTGTCTGCATGGCAGCATCCTTGGGTAGCATGCTGCTCCTCACCTGCGCCTGACCCCAGGGCTGCTTTCAGGGTCTCCCGGGCAAGCAGTCAAGTCCTGACAGTGAGGGTGTGAGCAGCAGTTGCAGGTTCTGCCTGCAATTGCTTCTGGAGAACGTGTTTTCTTCTGATCCCTGCAACATCCTGTTTCCAGCGCTCTCCCTGCTATGGTACTCTGCATGCAAGGCAGCTGTGTGTAGGGACCCAACCGAGGTCAAGGCTGCAGTTCTGCCTGGGGGTGATGGGGAGGGAGGGGGCTCATGCATCCCCTTTTCCTTTGTGTGTGTGTGGGGGGGTGAGTTGTAGGCTGTGCTGGCACATGGAGGCCTCCCAGGCCCCCTGGCTTGGGGCTGAGTCACCAGCCTGGATTTCACAGACATGCCAAAAACTCTCTTGCCCCCTGGCAGTTTATTTTTCAGGCGTTATCACCTCCCCCCTGCAACCCATGGCGTGCGCTCAGCCCCAGCCCACGGGCTCAGAGCTGCTTGGCCGAGGTTCAGGAAAGTTCCCTCATAATTCAGCATCAGGCGAGTCATCATTTGTTGACATTTAAAATATTATAACAGCTGGTCCTGCTTCAGCCCAAACAGTCCTGTCTGCGAGGGCATCCATCACCGTCAGTCCTGTAACTCTTCCTGTAAACGCCAGGTAAACACCGCTCCTCGTTCCCTGCTAACTGTCCCCCAGACGCTGGCAGAATATTGCACGGTTCTTATATCTGTCACTCGCCTCCCTAGCACCTACTTTTTAAAAATAAATCATCCTGCTTCAGGCTTCGGCCTGCCCGGCGCGACGTGGGCTCCCTGCTCCCTGCTAAGCGCACCTCCTGCTCTGCATCGATAATATACGATCGGCTCCCTTTCCGTGCTCATCGCGGTTAACTCTTGGCAGCCAGGCACTGCACAGGACCAGGTCTGCCTCCTCGTTCCATGGCGTTCAGGGAATGAGGACACCTTGGGAATGCTTGGTGGGTTCAGGCTTGCGTCAGTGCCCTACAGTGAGCCAGGGAAGGAAGGCAGCTCTGTCATGCTAAGCTCCAAGTGCTGCAGGTTGTGTGTTGTGGATGCTGGGCTGCCCTGTGGTTGTGCCAGCTCTGTATCAGTCCCATCAAAGCCTGTGCCCTGCCAAGGCAGGATGAGGCCTGGAAGACTAATTAATCTTGTCACACTTGCTTCCCTGGCTACACAACCTTGATTTAATCAGCAGGGAGCAAATGGTCAGTGTGTGAAGGGGACCTTCCAGGAGCAGGACTGTCTCTCTGTGGAGGGGGAAGTTGTGGTCCACGTTGGAGGGAGCCGGTTCTCTGCAGAGTTGCCTTATCCCCACTATCACTGCAGGTGTAGTGAATGGAGAGCTTCAGAGACCTGCATGAGAGAGCCCATGTTGAGGATAGTCCCCTTGGCTCCTGTTGGGAATGTGTATTGATGGTCAGGGAGCTGATGTCCCTCCAAAGACAGATTATGGCGCATCTGGTCTCCATCTACCACAAAAGCACCTAGATGTGAGACGCTTTGAGGGCTAGCCGAGGCCTAAGGTCAAGCCAGGTGACCCCGATGGCCTCTTCCTCATTTGCCCTTGGGGGCATTTTCAGCCGCAGGCTCTCTTTTGATTCCCCCTCAGTGTGGGTTTTGCCCATGCAGCCGGAGCCCTGTCTGGATCAGCTCAGTGCACCAGCTGTGACGGTGCCTCTGAGGAGGGCCGTGTTCCCTGGAGCCAAGGTTTGCCAGCAAAGGCAGGGGTCCTGAGGCTGAGCTGGAGCCAGCAGCTAGGAGGAGAAAAGCTCCCAAAGTCCTTCTGGGATTTCCTACCCAGCCAGTCCCTGTGCTCTGTGGTCAGGAAAAAGCCCCGACCATCTGAACCCGTTAGACTGCTCCAAGGGGAAGGAGGTCTGTGCTGCTTGTTGGATGGGGGGCCCAGCTGACTGCGATGGGTACTCGTTCGTGCATTACTGGAGCACAGTAATGGACATGGGCTTGTGGTGTTTGCACTGGCCTGTGTTTTGGGGCTGGGCATGACTTGTAGGACAAACCTTAGCAGCAGCAGAGCTGGCTTTGGGGTCTGGCAGGGGCCATTGTACTTCACTGGGCCCAGATCTGGCTGTAGGGAGGGCAGCCTTGGCGGCCCCCGTGGGTCCTGCTGGGTGGATATGGGGGAGCTGCAGCGAGAAGGCTGTGGAGAAGCACAGCACAGCACAGTTTGGAGGCTCCTGGGTCTGAGTGGTGACTGGGTGAGGCTGGAGGAGGGCTGGAGAGCCATGCCTTGGGCTGACGGGAGGGGACCCTTCTTCCCAGGCTGCTCTTCCCCACCCAGTGTTCCCAGCCCAGGCACTGCTGGCATATGGGAGGCAAAGGGGAGTGCTAGACTCCACTCCCTTTGTCTCAGGGACCCGGGAAACCAAGCCCTGGATCTTGGCCCGGAACAGCCAGGCCAGCCCCTGCATCCAGCTTGCTGAGGGGTGTCAGCATTGCTCCTCCTTGCCATTGCTTCCTTGAAGAGCTGGTTGGGTGCTGCCTGTGCGGGGCAGGCTGCCGGATGTGCCGCAGCATGTGTACCTGCGCCTGGTCCCTCGTGCGTGCCGCGAAAGCCTGGCGCTGGCTCCGAAGGGAAGGGTGGCCTCAGAGTGAGATGCTCATTCTTTCCGCTGGGCTGGCTGCCTGCAGCTGGCAGAGGAGATAAATCTCCCTGAGAAAACCACTTTGCTCACACAATTTCAATCCAGCAGGGCATGGTGGCATCACTCACTTCTTGTTTTATTTAGCGGATAATCTTTTATTGGACCAGTAGAGCCTTATGGGAGCACGGGCTGTTGCTGGCGCTCAGAGCAGGCCATACACCCGAGCTCTCTCTGGCTCCCAAGCAGGAGCCTGGTGAGGAAACCCATGTTTCTTGGCCACTGCCATGTTCTCAGCAGTGACGGATGCTCTGGGAGGCTGAGTTTGGGTAGAGCCTGTGGGATTGGCCCCGAGTCTGCAGTCCTTCATGTGGCCAGCCAGAGCCTGAGCCGTTTGCTGCTGTTCCCTGTTGCAGCTGCATGAGCGTGTGCTCTGCTTCTGGTCCCAACAGGCCGAGCACGCCTGCCCTCTCTCCTCTGAGCAGGCCCCCTCCGGGGACGACACACCGAGACGGAGAATTACAGCGCTTTTGCCTGTTGAGCAGGCACGCGCTGCTGAATCAATTGTCAGGCTTGGCAGGGGTCTGCTGCAGGGGGAGCGTGTCTCTGCGCGGCCGCCTGCTCCCGCGGCCCCCCTCTTGGGATCTGGATTTCAGGAACCACGAAGCGAGGCAGGAAGCCCTTGAGGACATGGAGAGCGCAGAGGGCCGTGGCTCGGGCTGTCCAGGTGCAGGCAAGCCTTCCCTTTTGATATTGAGGCTGGTGCGCAGGGTCACACAAGCTGCTGGCTCCTGCAGAAAAGCAGAGGCCCCCGTTGGTTTTGTTTTCCCCACCTGCCCATCGTGAAATGACAGGAACGTGTCCTTCCGCTCTCCAGGTGTATCTGAAGGTGGCTTCACGGCCATCTGTTCAGGCTGATTTTCAAGCCATCAGCACTTGCGGAGGCCCCGGGAGACTTGGTTCAGTGCATTCTGCAAATGTGTTTCCCCATTACGAATGTGCTGAGCCCGGGAAGGAAGATGGGCTCCCCAGGGCCTGTGCGCTGACAGGCCTCCAGCCTGAGTGCTCGCTGCTGATCCCTGCCTTTCCTTCAGCCTGCGTGCCCGCCCCACCATGGTGCCAGCCCCGGGGCAGCGTGCAAAGATGGTCTCTGCGCCGGAGGGAGGAGGCTGCAACCCCTTCATCCTCAGTAGTCACCGCTGGTTTGGAGTCTCCTGCCTGGCCTATAAGCTGCTAGGGGCAGAGGCTGCCTCTGTAGTGTTTGTGCAGCGCCCAGCTCGGCAGAGTCCTGGCCTAGGATGGCCTCGGGTGCTACGGTTGCACGAGCAGTAAGTAAGGGTAGTTCTGTCTCTGCTGGTCTGGGTGCTGGAGTCCACAGGAGCTGGGGTGCCCCATGCCTCTGGAATTGGTCCTGCTCTGTTCATGCCGTTCCCCATGGCTGAAAGGGGTAGGGAACAGGAATAGGATGCTATGTGATCAGTCTGACTGATCTGCCTCCAAGGCAGGGGGTTTTACAGCTCCTGGCAGCTGGGTGTCTCCTTCCTTCCCCCCCCACCCCCCTCCTTTCCCTTGGCATGTGTGCATATGTTGCTTTGCATGGCTCTTCTAGCTCCCCAAAAGTTAAGTCCTCCATGCCTAGAAAGTAAGGTTAGCTGGGGCAGCTTAGCCCTGAAGTGGCATTGTGGGGAGTCTCTTGGGGTCGCAACCCCTGTCTGCAGGAGGGAGCACGTGGAGAATGTGGACAGATGTGGGGTCCAGGTGGGAAGAGATTCCTCGGCCCCCTGGGGCTGGCGTGCTGGGACGGGGAACCCATCTGCTAGACTGAGAGACGGGTTGGTGACTGCTCCTCTTCATGCCTGGGGCTGCCTTGCTGTCTGCTCTGGCCTCTGGGTTATTTTGATGATCCCATTTGTAAACCAAAATCTCTCCTGGCACCTAAATGTTGCTCTTACTGTCAAGATGACTGTGTTACTTATCATATCCAGAGCCAGTTACAGAGCACCACGAGTGGGTGCTTCTCTGGGGTGCCTGTGGATGTGTGATCAGCCACCCCGTGTGGTCTTGCAACACTGGCTTGTTCCACATCCTCTCTAAGTAGGTCTGGTGGAACCCCACCTGGCCTGTCCATCTTTGCGTAATAATGCAGTGGGTTTGCTACATGCTAAAGCCCTTAAGAATCCCTCCAACAGCTTTGTCATCCAACTTGTCACTAAATGACAAGGCCATGTCACTAATGAACACATCTAGCAGTTTGAGTACTTGCAATCGCTAATTGAAAGCATTCACAATTGGGAATTAATGCGGGTTCGGCGCACGCTCTGCACTGATAAAGATTTGCCTTTCAAAGTCTACCACTTGTGAAGCTCGCAGAAGATCCCAGCCACCAAGGACCCCGTAATCATTGCACAACACTGGATGAGCTGGTTGTGTGAGGGCGCCAGTGTGTGGGGGAGGTTACCACTCTGAGGACAGAGGGTTGCCCCCAGTTTCTCCCCCAGTGCAGAATCGGGACCTAGGCTGAATCATTCTGCTGTTGCTTTTTAGCACTGTTGGGGAGACAGATTCAGAACTGGTGGTGGGGGGTGAAGGTCCCACGCAACTGCTTCCCTGTGGTGTGCCTCACTGTTGTGTTCCTGAGGGCTGGGAAGTGGTAGAGGGCCGTTCAGTAGAATCCCATCCAAACCTTAATTGCATTTTATTTTTACACACAATAACCGAATGCAGTGATTGTGCGTGTAGCTGGCGTCTGAGGAGTGTCTGGTGAGCTCGTGTGTTACTTTGCTGACGAATGAAGAGCATGTCTGTTGTATCATATACAGAATACCCATTCCTGGCCATTGTGGGGTGGCAGTAGCACGTACTGTAAGCTTTTAAGGCATTCACTCTCAATGCTAAACTTCCTGACCCAGTAACTAACACATCAGCATGAAGAGCAGGGATGCTCAGCCCTGAGGGGCCCTGAGGTTTTTTCAGGGGTGTGGTGAGGTGCCGTACAATGCTCATGCTCTTAGGTGTGCAAGCATGATTCACAAGACACACAAGAGATTTCAAATGATGTTAAAACATTTTGCTGTTTTTTAAGTTCTTTGCAACAAAATAGTTGCTTCAGTATTTTTCTGCAGTCAAAAAATGAGCAGCATTTTCCAAGAGGTGCCTCAGGTCTCATAAACAGGGGCCTGGAGTCTAAAAAGGGTGAGAACCAGTGCTCAAGGGACATGTAAATAGGACTAGAGGCCATGTGGTGGTGAAGGTCCAGTATGACTGCCCAGTCCAATAACTTTTGCCGCTGCAGTCCAAATTTGCCTTTAGAGATCTTAACTGGGATTTTCAGAAGAGCTGGGGGGATTTAAGTGCCCAAGCCATGTTGAAAGGTAATGGGTCTCAAGTATCCAGTGCTCTCGGGTTCTTGTGAAAACCCCATCCTTATAATTGAGGCACTCTGTTCTGAGAGCTTTTCACTCTGGAGGCACGTCACTGGTGGCTAAACCTTTGCTACGTCCTGCCGCTGCGGCACTGAAGCAGCCTGGCTTCAATGATCATAGGCAAGCACCTGAAGTCACTCTCTCCTCGCTTTGCTGGGACCCTCGCTCAGCAAAGTGCCTTTGTGCTGCAGAGGTTTATTGAGGGGCTGAAGTGTTCTCCCCAGCACTGCGTGGCCTTCCCGCTATGCAACCATGCAGAAGAAGTGAAGCAAACTCTCCCGGGCATAGGATCTGCCCTGAATTCCATCATGCCCTTGTGCACAGGACAGATTTGCGCTGTCTGCTGAAACGAGCCTGAAGCAGCCTAAGTAACCAGCCTCTCCATTCTCCATCACAGCCTTGGTAACCATGCCTTCACTTGCTGCTTCCCCCAGGCTAACCCACCCTGCCTGCTGTCCACTCCTCGGCACATTAATAATGCCTGTGCCAGGCGGTGGTGTGCACCCCTATGCTATTGGCTGACGCCGGCCGTAGCAGCAGTTGAATTCATTAGAACCACTGATGATCACAAGCGATGCAGAACACCACCTGCATGGGCAGCCTGTCAGGCAGGAAGGGCACGCAACATACAGCAGCTGCTTGGGGAGCCTCAAGTATCTGACATATTTTTCCTCTTCTGCAGTGTCTGTGCGCAGTCCAGGCACTTTTTTGTCTATTAGGCTGAGCACCGAGTCTCCCGGATAAGTGTCTCATCTGCCCTTTCATGTCAGTCGCTTACGCAGGCGGCTTTACATGAGCTCGTCTCCTTCTCTTTCCTGGGTGAGAATTTCACGCGACAGCCAGCTCCCTTCTCTTTCCCAGCGGTGCACAGGTGCTGCCTCACTCTTGAGCTCACCTGGGAGGGGCGTTAGCCTACGTGTGCTCAATAAGGTCACCCAGTGAAGTGGCTGCAAATCCTGGGTGGTTTGTTTGCTGCAAGCTCCAACAGGCAGGCAGGCAGGTGGAAGATCAGTGGTTTGTGAATTCAGCATGCGTGGTGCTGAACTGTGGAGCCAGCCCTGGGGCAAGGGAATTACTGATTGCCTGGGTCATGATGCCCCCGGGATTGGGCTCCAGGCTGAGTCTGTTGTGAGGTCTGTGCAAGACCTCGCAGTTGGGGTTGGTTCCTCTTTGGCACACCCATATGTCTTTGTCCTGTTGATCTGTGCTGACAAAGTGGCTGATTCTGTTTGCACAGGACCCAGCCTTGTTTGGGGTTCTGCAGTGGTGGGCTGGCCAGCCCAGTCTGCCAAACAGAAGTAATACCACCTCTGCACTGCTGCTCTCTTACACATAAGAATGGCAATAGTCTGGCTTGCACCAGCGCTGTGCTGGGAGCTCACATCGGGAGCTTAGATCCTTTCCTAATTTGCTGCCTTCCAGATGCATCACCCTTGTCTCTGTGTCCTGCATCCCCTGTCCCACTTGCCCAAACTTGCTTTATTTGAATATGTCAACCTGCTAAGCAGTCTAAGTCATTCTCTGACTACCCCTTCCCCATCCTTCGTTGCCTCTCTGCTAGTTTTTATTCAACATTTCCATCAATAATCTGGGAGGGAATACCACACCCTGGCTGAGAACAGTGTTGTTGGATGATGTCTTCCCATTGCCAACCGCAGTTGAGATCTGTCAGTCAGTGGGTTCTCAGCCTTTTTGACATGTACTCTGTTGATAGTATGCAGTGCTAATTTTTTAATCAAAATGTCATGCAGTATTGGGTGAAATCCCTTACGGAAGTCTTAAGTTCAGTATACCACATCTACCAAGTAGTTCCTTGTATCAATCCAATTTACAGTCTTAAATGATGAGACCAAGCATATTTGACAAGACCAATTTTCCATAAATCCTTTCCCATAACACTGGTGTTCATTATATTCCTGCACTTTAATTCTTGATCCACTGAATATGGTATCGGCATTTCCATGGTTTTGCCTGATTGAGGTTTTAACAAGGCCTTGAAGAATGACATTAGTTTCCAGGTGTCACTGAGGAGTCCCAGCTTGGCCATCCTAGACTCTCATTGCCTAGCTGACGGCTGAATCACGTTGCCAGCCTGCAGGCCTTGTGCCGTCATCCACTATACCCAGGTTCCTCTCTCCCGTGGTTACCAACCTGGGAGCTGCCAGCTTATCCTGAAAGGTCTCGGGTTTACTCTGCACTGTTTTACTGCTGCATTTCATTACATCTCTACCCCAGCCTGCAGAATTATCTCATTCATCTTGTAGGTTAATTACAGGAATGCCTCATTCTTGCTCTCAGATAACCTGGGCCTCTTCAGTGTCAGCAAGACCTCCCGACTTTGTTCACCTGCTGGGTTCATAAGCACGTACCTGGTTCCAGCAGTCGTCTGACTAATGAAAATAGGACTGGTCCCAAAACTCGTCCCTGAGGTACAGTGGCAACTCCCTGATAACTCCCCTTTCAATGTGACCCATTGCAGTTTCCCCTTTAAATAGGTCTTTATTCACCTTACTGTTTTAGTATTAATCTCCATCTTCTCCCCCTCAGATAATAATTTCCCAGGAGGCTGAGTATTGAAAGCTTTCCTTAAATCTAGATGGATTAGACTACTGCATTGCCCTTATCTAAGAAGTCAGCTGTCCTGTCATAGGGGGATATTGGCCGAGTCTGATGTGGTCTTCCGTGCATAAAATGATGTTGCAGTTTATCCTATTTTTCCGTTTCCTTCCCAGCATGGACAAAACCCCGTTACCAGAGCAAGAGCAGCCCCTCATGCCTTGCCTGCTGCAAATGGTTGGCTGCACAGGCTGTGCCAGCCTTGAATCTTGGGAGCTGTTTGTAAAGCTGCTGGAGTCTTTCTCTGGAATGGTGCAGGTGTGAATCCTAGGAGCTGCAGGAAAAGAGCGCGGGGCCTGCTGGCTCTTTGACAGTCTGTTGGAAGGGCTTGGTGGAGGTTGCCCATTGGCCTTTCCCAGTCTGTCCCACCCATCACAGTGCTGGTTTTCCTGCTGCAGGGGTTAAAAACCACTCATCTAGAGGGCACACTGGAGCCTTATTTGTTCTTCCCAGCCCTTTTGGAGTCATTGGGTGCCCTGGGGAGATGAGTGCCCTTTGTTGGGTTGGGGCATTACGGATGGAGCTGGGGGAAGTTGACGTTCTGCTTGCATCGATGCGAGAAGCACCATGCTCTGTGCTAGGCGTGCCAGTGAACAGGGCAGAGCTGTTTTCCCCCAGTGCATCTGCAGAAGGACTCTGGGCATTTCCAAGGGCCGGTGATGGGGATACAGCCATCTCCCACTGTGGCACCATGCTACTCCCATGCTTGGGGCAGGCATGGATGTGGGTTGGTGTAACTCACGCTAGCCCCAGGCAGGGCTAGATGCTGGGGTTGTTAGAAGGCCAGTGCCTGGCCTAACTAGCCCAATATAGGCAGTGCTGGGGGAGGATTTAGGGAGATGCTTTTACAGACCCAGGGGCCCTTGGGTGGAGGGTGAGAGTAGCAGAACAGCCCCCCGATCTGAGACTTGTTCTGGGGAGCAGAGGAATACAATACAAGCTGCTTCGCAGTGGGGAGTGGAAGAGCTCTCTTGTGTCAGATACAGCGTGTGACCTGGAAAGCCCAGTTCGACCCCTTGACAGTATGGTGCAGGAGCGTGCTTGCAAATATGATGTGACAGCGCGAGGCATGCGGAGATGGTTACCAGCTGTCGGGGCTTTGCTGGGTAGCGCCGGCCGAGGAGGGAACTTCCCAATCGCAGATGGGTTTGTGAGGGGAGAGGAAGGACCCGCACATGGGCAGAGCAAGGCGCCAGCATGTGCCTGCACATATGTGCCACGCAACGAGATTTCATTGCTAGGACAACCTGTACAGGCATGGGGGAAGCAAGACATCTTTGTGTGCACACCCCTCACAGACATGCATGCACCCTGACACACATGCAGATGTGTGCAATGACATCTCCCTGCCAGAGCAGAGACATACCTGCAGGTACCTTTGCCCCAGCTGCTGGCATGTGTGTTTGTGCTGTCTGGGCTGCATGCTTTTACCTGGTAGAGGAAGACAGCTTTCTGCGGGACAGGGTCCTTGAGCCCACTCTTCTGGCTGGGAGCAACCATGCTGGATCCTAGACCCCATTTGCTTCTCAGTAGTAATTTAATACCTCCACTTTCCATTTAATCTATGTGATGATCTCCCTAATATTTTCATTATGGTGGTTCAGGGCTGGCCTCTGCCATCCTCACTCAGGTTGAGCTCCCATTGATACCTGCTGGCGACAGTGCCAAATCCTTCAGTCCTTCCTTGAGCAAAAGTCGGTGCTTGGCAAATGTGCTTTAACTGAATCTCAACAGGAGTTTGACACTGTCTTATCTCTGAGAGACCAGATTCTGGGATGCTTTCCTCCTCTTGCCCCATGTGACCCAGGCTGTTGGCGTATAAGGCACCCTGTATGGAGCAGCCTGTGTTTTGGGTATCTGTTGTAAAACCGTCGGAGCAGCCTAGAGCTGGATTGATGGCTTCAGCGCTGTAGTGAAAGCATCCTGCTAGATGGACATGAGCTGTCTGTCACTTCCATCTCCTGGGAGAAGTGTCCTGTAGTCTCAGCTCCTCTTTGTGCTGCCCTACAGAGGCTCCCTCCAGCTGTTGGACTCCCTGCGGTCACATTCAGTCCTGTGTCATCCTGCGGCTCACCTGTCAGCACTATGGTTCATGGGCTTTGGTTTTTGGCACATCTGGGGTGGCTGCTCTGCAAGCCTCGGCTGTTCTGCATAAGGATTTTGGAGATAAGTTGTTGCCCGTTTGCGATGCTTCCTCTTGCCCTTTGCCTGGAGTCTCCATGTCAATGTGCTCATTGCTTTGTGACACTGAATAGGCAGAGCGGAGGCAGTGCTCCTCATGGAAAGTCCACAGGGTAGCATGTGTGAATGCTCCTTGTTGGCCGGCAGCCACAAGTAGCCCTCGCAAGTCTTGCCCACTGTGTGAAGAGCCCCTTTGCTGCAGTCTTGGTGCCTGGAGACCTCCCAGAGTAGCTAGCCTCCCAACCAGTTTGGAAAGACCCATCCAAAGTTAGGTGTCTTTACCTCATCTTTGCTGTTTGACTGGAACAAGCCTTTGTAGATCTAAATGAACAAGGCTGCACAGCTGTAGACATAGGAACACGTACTGTATCTTGTCTTTTGTCGATCAATGCATTATATCATCCCATAAAACTGATTAAAAAGCTGAGCAGTTCATCTCACCAGGTTTCACATCTCGGCATTATAAATTCTGTATTATGGCTAATGATTGTCAGTAAAGACAGAGTACATGCAAGCTGATCAGTATTGTAGTTTGTAATTAATTATCGGAGCGTTGCAGAAAAGGACGCAGGAGAGGGGGTGGCTGTTGATTAGTAATTTATTATCCCTAAAACACCAAAGGAGCCATTTGGGATTAGACATAGGAAACTTGGTCTCTTTTAAGCGGACAGCCCCGGGACTTGTCAGTGTCGGGACTCAGAGATGCTCCTTCGTTGCTCTGTATCTCTGTCTTTGAAAAGAGCTTGGCTTAGAGTGGGGGTTTAAGATGGTCGCCAGATGTGTGTGTGGGGGGGAGGGAGGGGCAGGTGAATCACAAGGATGCCTGGCTTGGCTTCACCCTCCTCCTGCTCCCCACTTCTGCACACACACCCTGAAGAATAGTTGGTCCTCTGCTCTGTCCCTGAGATGGTGCCTGTCTCTGAGGGCTGGGGCATGGGCTCTCCTCTCTCTGCCCCTCTGGTGGTCTCCCAGCCCTCCCCAGGCTTGGAGACCTTTGTGGGGTTCCCCCCAGGCTGACTGTCATGAGGCCTGCAAGGTACCTTTGAGGCTACCCTGATGGTGGTCTTCTGGGCCTGCTGGGCAAGGGGCTGCAGTGCCTTCTCTGGACCCAGGCGGTGTGTTTCCAGGGCTCAGCAGGGTCTGCTTCTCTTTAAATACCATGCCTGCTCCCCTCTCACTGGGGTGTCAGCAATGTTGGACAAATCAAGGTAGCCCCCAGAGGGCACGGAGCAGCAGTCCTGGCTGGGAGTCGTCATTCCTGCCTGCACAGCCCTGACCTGTGTGCTCTCTGGTGTCGTTTTGCGCCTCCCTTTTAAAGATCTGGGTTCTCTGCAGCCGGGGTGTGTGCTGGCTCCGGTACCTCCCTTTCCCCTGCCCCATGCAAGCAGGCCTTGCAGCTGCAGGTCTGCTCTGCATGGGCCATGCTGGGGCTTTATAGCTTCCAGAGAAGGGCCAGTGCTGCCCCAGTAACCCCAGGCAGGGTGGGGGGTAGTGCGGGGTGAACTCCGACCCAGCCCCATGGCGGTGTCTATCAGTGATGCTACACAACGGCTCTCAGTGTTTGCCGAGCGCTGCAGCATTCCCTTGACCGTGCTGCGCTGCACATTCCCCTGCCAACCTCTCTCCTGCCACGCCAGTTGCACCCCAGTCTCTGCACCCTTTGTGATTCGTGTGTGCCCTGGTGCTGCTGCTCCCCACCCCCCTGGCACGTTGTTTGGTACCGTGACCTGTTGTTTGCAAGGAACGTCGTCCAGGATGACAATAGACTTTTAACTCTCCAGCCCGCTGTGATGAACAGATGTCTTCCATACCAACTATGGACCTCAGATGTTGGGTCCCTCAGGCTACATGGTGACCTGGTTGCAAATCAAGGCCTAGCAACAGCTGCTTGGAGTGGCACTGGTTACACTCGTACAATGACTGTCCCCTGTGGGGAGTCCAGTACCTGCTCGTCAGTGGCAACTTGACTGAGATGAAATGGCTTGAAGTTGCCATATGGACTCTCCTCTGTTGTATTCACTATGAGGGCGGGATGTTACCAGCTAATCCAGGGCAGCCTGCCACCGCTGCATAGGCGTGCGTGTGAGCTGCGGCACTGAAAGCCCGTTCTGAGCTGTGGATGCTGTGTTTTCAGGGCCAGCTGAGCAAAGCCTCGAGCCTGTGTCTGAATGTATTGTTTTCTAGAACCCCCTAAGTGGTGGAGGCAGCGCTGCTTAGCACTGTGCTAGCACGGGGTTTTACAGCCTTTTTTCCATGCTGTGCAGGAAGTGGGGTGCATTGGGTATGGGGAGACGAGAGGCTTGCAGTCAGGACTGTGCTGGGCTAGCTGTAAGGTGCAGAATTAGTGACTCCAAAGTGATGCCCTATGGCCCCTGCCCTGCCCTGCCCTAGTCAGGGGCTGTCAGCGCCACACAGCTTCTGGGGGCAAGTTGTTCTTGTGTCTCTCCATGCACAACTATTCATGCAATGAGCTGAGCTGGCCTCAGCTGTGAACGACGTCTGTACATGTTTTGGGGGTGGCCGTGAGCGAGTCTGCTACTGGCGAGCTCTTCGAGAGACAGTCCAACCCCTGGAGAGTGGGCCCCACCAGTTGCGGCCATACGACTCGTGGCCCCAGTAAGGCTCTGAAAGGCACTGGGAACTCCAGTTGCTTGTGCTGCTGGGGCAGTGTTGGGTACCAGGCCTTGGTGCAGGAAGGCTTGTGGGCCCTGCTCTGGAGCATGAAGGCAGCAGTGTGCAAGCAAAAGCTTGAGAGGCACCTAAGGCTGCTGTTTCAGGAGGCTATGTCAAGGCATATCTTGAGGGCAGCGATTCTCAGCCAGGGTCCCGTGACACTGGGGCACTGTGAGATCCTGATAAGAGAGCCAGAGCATCCTACCCAACGTCAGCACTGCCAGGTGTGCAAAAGTGATCACAGGATAAACCCGGAGATTTCAAACAGGAATCACAGACGGTCTGGCCTGTTGCTGGCTGGCTGAGCTCTTTGCAGCAGAAGAATCACTCTAGTGTTTTTTTTCCACAGTGAAAAGCTGAGTGACAGCAAAGAGCTGGCATTTTTCGAGGAGACCTTGAGTCTAATGGGAGTATTTTGAGCCTAACGAGGTTGAGAACCACTACTCTAGGGAAACCTGGACAGTCAGGTACTGGGCCTGGAGCCACAGCTGGTGCAACCTGGTTTATCTTCTGAAAAACAATGCTGTCCATACAAGGCCAGTGAAGCTAGTTTTAGGTATCTACCTACTCGGGGCATGACCTTGCAGGCGCTTGACCTGGCTGCCGGCGTTCCCAGACACCTGGCATTGCCCTCTCATCCAGACTTTCTCCAGAACCAGGGAAAGAGAGAAGCCTCTTCAGGAGTGAAAAAACAAAGTCCCATTAAAAGAGAAAAAATACTTGTGAGTGAAGAGCTGTAATTGAATTAGATCTTTATCAGATCTTTCTATTTGTAGGCGGAGGCGTGAGCAGTCCTGGGGCTGAGCAGAGTTAATCAGCAAGGCCAGGGGGTGCCTTCTGTTACTCAACAGGGGGTGTCATCTTATCTAAGGGATTTAACTTTTATTGACTAATAATAATGTTTACAAAGAAAGAGCGGGGGACATAAGCCAAAGGAAAGTGCCTGAGCCTCTGAAAGAGAGGCCAGCTCACAGCAACCTTGTGTTTTGTTGTTTTTTTTAAATTTTAGTGTTTAGTGCTGAGATGGTTTTAATCCCCCAGCAACAAAGAAACTAAAAGAATCAAACCAGAATGCAAATGGCTGTGCTTTCTGGAGGAGATGGCTTTCTGTGCAGATGAGAGGATGTGAATTGGCAGGGAAGGGAAAACAAATCTTGGGCCCCTGCTAAAATGGAATATGGGAGAGAATTTAGAAAATGAGCTCTCTGGAAAAGGGATGTGGTTGCTGAGGAATGTGTTTTTCACTGCAGTGTCATAATATTTCCCCTTCCTTTATCATGGCCTGTGCCTGGTGTTTATCTCTTGGGGAGTAGAAGCCAAATGGGCCAGTTTACCCCAAATCATCCTGTTGCTAGTGAATCGCAGGGGTTTTAGTGGAATTCCCTTTTTTTACGCAAGCATTTTTGTTTGACAACAGGGTCCATGTACTCTAAGCCCTGTGGAAATGGGTGGGTGCAGACTGCCTGGCAGGGGATGGAGAAGGAACTGTCTGGGCAGCTGTGAGGCCCTTCCTTTGGACCACCAGACAAACCAGTATGTGCAGAATACCTGCAAGAGCTCTCCAGCGCCCTGAGCACTGCAGCCGGTGTCCCATGTGGTCCAACAGCACCTTAAAGTACCTCCCAAAATAGCAAGAGCTGGTTAACTCTTATGTCTGACCCATTTCTTCTCCCCAACCTGGACTCCCAGCAAGCTGCCCATCAGCCTCTTTTTTTTTTCTTTTTCTTTTTTTTATTCAGCACATACAAACTAATCCCTTAAAATAGTCAAGTGCTTGAGAAATGTTGAAATTTTAATGTATGTTAAAAGGGTATTAAATTCTAAACCAAAATTTACATGGAAATATGACATTAAAATATTTTTAGCTTTTGGGAACCCAGGGGCTTAAATTTTATAATATAGACAAATTTTATCATTTTAAAAAGAATTAGCATTGAAATATTTCTTGTATATTCGTGTTGAGTTAATGCATAAAGATGTGAAAACAGCCTGAGGCAGTTATGCAGATGACACAGAAATCACATACTGCAAACCAGCAGCACTCGCATTGCGTGACTCTCTGAAGCACCCGGCCAAGCTGCAAGGGAGGAATACGAAGAAAAAAGGCGCTGTGCTCTGGTCCTGTCCAGAGCCCCCTCCCCTTCCACGGCCCCAGCCTGCGGCTGTCAAGGTGCCGATTTTTATCTGTGTCCCTGTCATGTGGATATGAACATGTGCAAAGTAGCACTGAGAGGACCCTTCTTACCAGAGGAATAGTGGCTATGTTAAAGAGGCCACAGAGCTGTGTGCGAGGTGTATCCGGTGCCAGCAGCCCACCCTCTCCTTGCCTGGAGACCCTACCATCCTGGATGCAGCTGCAGCTTTCCAGGCCCCCAGAAGGCAGCATGGACAAGTCCTAGTTTTGCATTTCCTGGAGGTGTTTTTTCAGGTGTGCAGAAGAGGTGGTTTGCTAAGGTCAGTAAATGCTAGAGTCCCAAATGAAAGTGTAACCCTTCAAATGCTGGAATGGCCCACTTACAGCTGAAATGAAGTCTGAGGGGCACCTAGGTGCACCTTCAGAGGCTCTAAGCTAGAAGGGAGGATTTGGCTGTATGGCCCGTCCTCTTGTGTATTGCAAGCCACAGAATTTCACCCAGTGGTTCCTGCACAGAGCCTGTCACTTGTGCTTGAACTGGAACAGATCCTTTATCATTGAGATGTCCCAAGTCCTCGCTGGTCTTCCTCAAGGTAAAACCCTCAGCGTTGGATCGAGTGCTCTGTCTGGATAAGTGCAGTGATGGAGGAGGGGACCCCAGGAGCCTGGGATAGGAGCGGGAATGTGCCCTCCTTGAGTTCCCCTCCTGGTTGGCCTTCAAATGAAATGGCGGCATTGCTGCTCTCCGAGGTTTCAGGGTGCAGAGATCGAGGTGGTCTGCATTCGCACCAGAACCTTTGTTCTGGTGGTTTCTCTCCCAGAAGGACTGAGCATTGTAAGAAGGCAGTAGTTGTGCCCCCTGAGTGGGAGAGGAGACAGGAGACTGCAGTGCTGGGCTTAGGCATGCATGCTAAGGGAAGGAACTGGGTCTCTAATTGTTTTGGGATTTCTGTGCTGGCTGCAGTGGTACCTGGCACAGGACCAGAGGAGTGGAGCCAGAGGGTCCCAGCCTCCCTGAAGGGCTGCACTCAGACCTACCCTCTGCATCTGGGTGCAGTCTGAGCCCTAGGAGGGGTCTGTAGGCTGCCAGGGCCCCTAACGCCCTTTCATGCCCTCATCCCTCCCACACTGTTCGTCAGGAGGCTCCCTGCAGCAGCATCATGGGGTCAGTCATGTCAGCTGAAAGTCCACCAAACGGACAACTTTTGAGCTGTGTGTGGTGGGGGGAGAGGGGGATTGGACTAAACCTGCTCATGGTCTTGTATGTGGGCATTTTTTCCCAGTTTGCAGAGAGAGGTTCTGGGTTGGGCTTTGCAGGTAGCCATTAGCCGAGCAGAAACAAGTCATCCACAGGCTTCTCTTTGCAAGCAGCTCATTAGGACACACAGGTGCAGGGGAGGAGCTGGGGCAGAGCAGATGGGGATCAGGTGAACTCTGTGCCCTTGCAGTTAGGTGCCGGGCTCCCTCTGCACCTGTGTGCAGTGCTGGTGTTGGATGATGAACCCCCGGCTTTCTTGGTCAGAGGCCCGTATGGGTTAAGGGTCCTGGCTGCTGGGAAGCACCAGGGGATTAACGCTCACAGCCACTGCAGAGGTCTCTCCCCTCCAGGCAGCAGTCTGCGAGTTCGAGCGCACTCCTCTTGTCTGTATATTAAGTACATAACATAACCACCCAGAAAGCCTGTGAGCAGCATGGGCTGAGAGCGAGCATGCTTCGGCTGGTTTTCTTCCCATGGCCTCAAGATGGCAAGCTAAGTATGGAAACCAGACCCCTCTCTGATCTGTTTACAGAACAAAGACACATTAGCCCATCACCTCTGGGCTTGAAAATACTCTCCCCATCCCATAAACCAAGGCTTGCTGGAGCCCTTTCAGAAACTTTAATTATCATCGCATCAACCCAAGTCAAATAGCAAACAGCGCTTTTATTTTTAAAACTTGGGGGAAAGATTCCCCGGTCCAGAAGGAAAACATGGCGTTTCATTAGAGGAATCAAGCTCATTTCATTTTTCATCACCACGCAGCATTTGAATATGGCTTCCTCCAAGCAGCTGCCTAAGAGGCTCCCAAGAACACTGCTTTTCAGGCACATAGCTTTTCTAGATGCTTGGAAATCCCACGTCTTGCTGCTTCCGATACCCACTGGGGTAGCTTAGCATGAAAAGGGTGCGATGTTGGTAACAAAACAGCCCAGTGGTCTAAACGATACCAAGTCACAGATGAGATGCACATAAATAAATGCCCTAGATATTGGTAACAGCGACGCTGTGGATTCTAAAATTGAATCCAGACTCGTGAGGGGACCCTGTAATGAGCACATAGTCTGTTTTTGTTTTTCTGCTTGCATCACAGTTGCAGCACTGCATGTAAACCCGTCATGTGTATACACGGTCTCCAGTGCGCAGATTCTAAATTGTGCTGCATATTAAACGTGAGTTATTAGCTCCATAAATATGTCCTTATTTAGCTCTCCTCTGAAAGGGCTTGCAGGCTTCAAGCAGTTTCCCAGGCAGAATAGCAAGCCTTTCTGCATGGGGAAGGCTCGCCCTGGCTCTTAACTTTGAAGTTCTGCCCATCCTGGTATGATCTTCTTTCGAGAGAGACAAAAACAACTTGTCTGGCTGACAGAAGAAGGGACTAAGTGCTGGTGGTTCGATTTCTTTTCTTTTTCTTCTGTGCTGTCAAGGAGACAAGCTGCTCTTTCTCTCTGCTGAGGAACTTCACAATACGACTGGCAAAACATCAGGATTAATTAGACAAAATGGAGCAGCCTGAGCTGACTGTTGGGAGGCAGAGCTGCCTACTTCACCAGGGCATCCGGCAGCCCCGCTGGGAGCGGGCAGCCGAGGCCCAGGGAGCGCACTGGATCACAGTCACAGCTGCCCCCGGGCCGTGGGGGCACAGGGAGACCTGGCTGTGTGGAAAGCTGAGTGCCCTGATCCCCCCCAGCACTGGGACACTTGCCTGTAAACACCACAGTTTAGAGAATTTCCCTGCTATTGTGTCATATGTCACCAGGGAACATGTCACATCAGCTTGCGTCAGTCACGAAGCACAGGGACGTGACAGGGCTGATGTTCTGTGTCACAACACCAAGTGTCTGCAGGGACCATGAAAAAATGGTAATTGTCTCCCAAGCAGAGTTGTTGGCACCTCGAGGGGCTCGGGACGTCACCAGCAGGTGCGAGGGGCGAGGGCAGCAACTCTCATGGCATCCACAACCTAGGATGGCAGGGTTCACTGGCAGCCTGGGTCCCCTCTGAGGACAGGCGCTTGTCCCCTCAGCATGCGGTTCGAGTAACGGCTGTCCAGCATGTTGGGCATATTGGCTGGGCCATCCCGTCAGCATGGTGCTCAGCACAGCCTGCTACAGGAGCTCAGGCATGGCGTGCTAGCTGTCATGATGCCTGAGCTCTGGGTGCCTGGTCCCTGAGCAGGCTCCAGGTCACAGAGCGAGCTCCCACGCTCTCAGGGTGTGTGTGGGGAGAGATGGGTGCTGAGGAGGTGTTGGGGGGAGGCGGGAGGCAGCAGGCAGAGCAGGAAGCCCCCACTCTCATTCCTGTCCCTCCGGCTAATGCTGTGTTTGTTAAATAGCCATAGTTAGGGCCGTGGTCACGGGAGCAGGTTTGCAGCTGGGTAAGAGGAAGGCGTTGCCCCCATCTGTTCGTCCTGGACCAGGCCCTGGAGGCTGCAGAGGCCTCGTTTGCCAGGCTCATAGGCTTAGGCATGCAGCAGGCATCAGTGCTCAGCGCTGTGGGGGACCGTGGGTGCTTCTGGGCACACCCACAGGTGGAACTTGAATATGGAAGATGTTGATGCCCACGGGCCTGCAGCGCCTTTGGGGTTAACGCCATCTGAGCCGGGGCTGAGAGTGGGTGTTTTAGACCCTAGGGCAGGTCGGGCCTGTCCCTATGTGAGCTGAGCCCCAATCACTTGGAGCTGTGCTCTGAGCAGCAGCTAAAGGTGGTTGCTGACTTAGAGCCTGCTCTAGGTGTAAACCTGCCGAGCAGGGCCTGCCTGCTCAGTTCCAGCTCATTAAAGGAGAGCTGCAAATGATTCATTTAAAATGCAGCTTGTGCCTTTTCCTGGGTCTTTATGATGCCTAAGGAGTTTTTTTTTCCCTGCATATATATTATACATGCCTCTATCTGCAGGTGTAATATTTTTATATTAGAAATTCACATCTCTTTCGAGGCTGTAAGACTGGATGAGCCACAGGAGAGCTGGCCCCGGGATTTATAACCCCGGAGGACCAAGGAAGTGACACCTGATTAGCTGAGGAGGGAGGGGGCTTTGCTCACATTGGATGTGGGTTTAATTTTTTTAAAGGATGTTAAAATACCTTTTGAACTCTCACTGGGAAGAGAACAGGGTATCCCATCAGCGCAGGGCTAAGAGGGGGCCCCGCAGGCACCCTCACCTCCAGAAAGGAAAGGAGCCCTTGAGATTCCTGATGTTCCCAAGGAAGAAACAAGTAGCCAGCAGAAGAGGGGGAGGAAGAGCCTCTCAGGCCTCCTGTGTACGCTGCAGAGAAGCAGAAGTGGCCCCTGCCCAGCACTGCCATCTCTCCTCGGAGTGACTACTCTGGTCTCAGCCCAGGCTGGGGCATTGTCCTGCCACTGCCCAGGGTGAGGCTGACCTGTACAGGAGCCTGATTTCCAGAGGACCTGAGCACCCCTGCTTTGTACTAGAGCCCGGGGGAGCTGTGGGTGCACAGCACCTCTGGAAGGCAGGCCAAGATGCCTCTGCTTGCCTGTTTGAAGTTGAGTTAAACTGCACGCTGACAGGCCCTGGCAGGCTGGTCTACTGCCCAAACCAGCGAGCTCTGCCCCCACCAGCTCCCATGAGCTCTGAGGAGACACGGGGGCTTGGTCTCCTGTGCGCAGCACTGTGCTGAGGTGGCTGGATGGCTCGGGCTTGGTGCTGCCATATGCTGTGTGGACATCTGCTGGTGCTCATTCCCCTCATAGTTTCTAGGATCGGAAAGGACCTGAGCAGATCATTGAGTCTGACCCCCTGCCCTGGCCTCTGATCCACCGCGCTGAGCATCTGCACTCCCTCCTTGCCAGCAGTCAGCTCAGCCCCTAGCCTGGGCTCCTCTCCTTTCATGCTGCCTTGCTACAGCAGCAATGGTGCTTGCTGCAGCCACGGGATCCATTAACGACCCCTTGAGCGGTGCATGGAGCAGGGCTCTGCCCCAGTGGCCCACCACAGAGTCCAGGGCGTGAAACGTGCAGCCCTCTCTGCATTCCTGTGGTCAGGCCCTCCTCTTTCTGCAGGTCTCCTCCGGTTGGCCTCTGCCCTCCCGTCTCCTGAAGAAGCTTGCAGCTGGTGACGGAGGGCAGAGCACCCCCAGAGCCAGGCGTGGGACCAAGTGTGAGCGTGGGCAGCGCCGTGGGGCGTTCCATCTGTTCTGCGCTGCAACAGGCTGCGCACGTGCTTGTGACGGGCGCTGTGTCGGGACCTTGCATGGAAGATTGCGGGAAGCTCCGGCAGGCACTGGGGAGGTTAATATTAGCTCCGCTTCCGTCTGCTGCGATGGCTGTGGTTTCTATAAATACGGGAGTCAGTGGCACTGCTGGCTTCCGTTACCTCTTCTTGGGACAGAAATAAACAAAAATACCAGGTTTCTGACAGCGAGTGTTCCTGAGTTAGCACGGCGGGAACCGGAACGAGGGCGCTGAATGGAGCAACCTCGTTTCCTCTTCCCATCGAGCTCTTGGCTCTTTGTCTGGAGCGCGGCAGCCGGCCCCCCTGCTCTCTGCTGCACATAATCGTCTGCTTCGCAACCTCGCGGAGGCTTGTACGGAACAAATTATTCCTGGCGTGTGTCCCCAGGCCCCTGTGAGGAACCAGGCCACCCAGCATGGGGGGCTGGAGATGTGCTCTGGCCAGGCCCGCTCCTTTTGCCACTGAGGCATCTCACACTGGTGACAGCACTTCACTCTTCCGCCTTTCTTGGCTCTTTTGTTGGAGAGCCTGGGAGCGGGGACCCCATGATCTCCAACCACTTCCTCACCAGCCTGGGGCGGAAGGTGGGGTCTCTGGCATGGTGTCCTGTTCCCGGTCGCGCTTCGTTCTAGATGCTTTGCAGGACGACACCGCCACGGCGTCTTGTGTTGGGCCGTGGCGCGTCGCTGGGGAGAACCCGTCACCCGGGGGTTGGCTCCTAGCCGGCAGCAGGGCTTGTGCGCTCTGCTTAGCTCTGGTCCTGCGGCAGAGGCCGTGGAGATGGCTGTGAAGGTTATAAACATTATGGTCTGAGCCTTGCTTTGTTTGTCTTGCAAGTGCCCTGCTGCAGCTCTGCAAAGCGAGGCTGAGGCGTTTCCTTTACAGAGTCCCTGGAGGATCAGGGGAAACAGACAGCATGAGGTGCCCGTGCGGCTAATTAAAGAGTAAGAGTGCTGAGGAGAAACTCTCTCCTTTCTGTCTGGCTTGACATTAAGACCTAAATTTGCTGTAAAACCAAATGGATACACACACCCACATCTACAAGGCTTTTAGTTCAGCAACAAGTGAATCCATCAAAGCCCAGCACCTAATTTAATAGCAATAATGAAAGGTGTGCGTCACTATTAATTTAAGCACTCCAGCATTAGCCTTGCACTCAGAAACCAGCAAGGCAAAGCTATTTACAAATGAATGTACCAGGGCAATAAATTGAAAGTACTGGTTTGACCTGGGGTGCCTGCTTTTTTCATTTATACGTAGATAGATTTCTATAGATGCATTTATTCAGTCTCTTGAGCGAGGCCTCCCTAATTAAGTTGAAGTGGCAGCAAAAGTGCGGCAGTAAGTGTGGAAAGAAGCCGCTAAAAACATATTTAATTCATTATAAATAATCTTTGATACCATGAGGGTGGGTAAAGGTTTGCAGTATCAGAGCAGGCCACCAAGGAAGGCCAAGGAGATTGCTTGTGAGCACTGAAAGCACTGACATCAAACAGTTTAACCTCCTGATACTGGGGTGGGGGAGGAGTGAGCTTGGCGTGTGAAACCTTGTGTGCTGGCCGCAGTGGGGAGCTGGGCGCCGTGGCGTGCTGCTCTGTGGCATCTGCTCCTTTGGCATGGCCCAGGCCCCCAGAAGCAAATGGGGGAGGCATGTGGTGCCTCCATTGTGCTGGTCCCCTGCTGAGAGGAGTCTCAGATCCAGCTCATTAAAGGAATTGAGGGGAGGCCTGCATTCCCATCCAGCTGGAGCCATCCTTGCTGTGGCCGTGGCCTAGCTGAGGGGTGTAGGCTGGCAGGGCAGTGTCAGGCTGGGTCTCCATCCGCTCTCCTGGGTGCTACAGCTGTGCGGGTAAGGGATGGGAGTGAGCCAGCCCCTTTGTGCGACATAGCTCCCGCCTCAGGGTGAAGGTGGACGACTCTTGCCCTCCCTGTCTCCTGTTCTGAGAGCTGCCTGTTTGCTCCTAGGACAGGAGCCAAGCAGGGGGCTTGGCCAGCAGGCCCCCGGCTGCACAGCCCTTGTAGACACGGGCAGTGGTGCGTCCTCAAGGGGAAGGAGTGCACCATGCACTTCCTGCCTGCAAGCGTCAGTGCTGGGAGGTGCAGTGTGTGCACACGTGCGTGCGTGCTCCATATCCCCCAGGTGGTGACATGTGCATCGAGGAAGGCATGTGCTTCCCCCGCATTAAAGGAGTTTAATGCACTCAGAGCCAGGTTACCGTAACCCGGTAGGATGCGTTACCTGTCATGCTGCCGTGGCAGCCTGTCACCTTGCAGAGAGGCTGCGGCGTTCTAGGAAACCATCACCCGGTTCTAATGACATTATCGCAGTGGGGTGGAGCCACGTGGTGGGCCTGGGATGGTGCTGCGTTGTCCCATGGAGTAAGGCCAGGGTAACGGGCTGCCGCTCAGTCGGCCTGCGGTGCTGCCTGCACCTCTGGGGTACAGCTGTCTGCGGCTCTGAGCTCCCCGTGGTGCCCCACATGCAGCAGCTCATGTCGAGGGCATGTGGGACGCACTCTGCAGCCCAGGTGTAAATGAGCGCACGCCCCAGCTCCCCCCAGCCTGGACGTGTGGCGGTGAGGTCTGCCCCTTGTTCAAGGCACAGGGAAGGGGGCTGGCTGAGGGGCAGAACAGCGCTGGCTTGCTGGGTGGTGGCCTGTGTGGGCACACAGTGTCATCAGGACTGGGCTTTTGGCACAGGCCGTGCTAGCAGCCTGCTTCCTGGTAACTAGGGTGGAGTCACCGGGTGGGCAGTGAGAAATCCTTGTTCGCCAGCCCCACATCACAGTGTCACATCTGCCACGGTGGCTTCTCTCCTCCCTGGAGGGGCAAAATGCCGTGTCTCGGGGCTGGGGAGACAGGTAGGTGGATGCTGCCAGGAGGGAGCTGTAGAGGTGCCCTTCAGCCTGAAGGGAGTGGATGGGACTGTCAGCTAGGCCTGGACTGCCCTGCCTCAGAGCCCCAGCCCGTGCCCACTGTTTCCAGGAGAGAGGTTGCCTTCCAAAGGAGCTGGACGTGTCCTTGAGGCGATTGGGAACCCGGTACGGGCCAGATGATGCCGAGGCCTTTTGATATTGCTCTTCTATCACCTGTCAGGTGAAATTAAAAAGGGGGAGAACATCCTTTTTTGGAGCGTCATCTTCTGCCTGCTACAAGAAGCCGCGTAAACTGATAAATTGCAGATTAAATGACTGCCACACTCCACTTCAGTCCCTCGCTGTTAATTTCACACGTTGTGCAATTCACCGCTTTCAGGGGCTGTCAATTCCGCCTAATCGCAGGAGGCACTAAAACACTCTGCCCTGACAGTCCCAGATCAAGAAACTCCTAACTCCTAACTCAGGTGGATTGCATACATCACTTATGCACAAATCAGCAATATGCCAGCGAGGAGGAATTATGTCAGATGACAGCCCAGACACGAGGTACATATTGCAGAACTGAAGCAGCCCGAGCCGCCTTGACAAATTACTGTGAGGTGCTGCAGCGCTGCATGTGGGGGGAGGGGCCGCCTCGCCGCGGCGTACTCCCCTGCTGGTTGCAGGACCCAGCTCGGGCACCTGGCACATCCCTGCGAGGGACATCCCTGCCCCGGCTGCCTTTGGGAGCAGTGCAAGGGGCAGAGTGCACCAGATCATGAGCCGCTGCCCGGCAGAGCTCACGTTCTTGCTGCCGTGCTGCTAATGGGGTGAAATAGCAGCAGCCGTTGGCCACGAGCCCTTTTGGTCCTGGTCCCTCCATGGCTGGGGAGAGCTGGTTGTGTCTGTTGGGAGGCTGAGCTGGGTCCTGTCTGGGAGTGGGCGGAGGAGCCTGCCCCAGCGGTAGGTGGAGGCCCAGTCAAGGGCTGTGGGGCTGGTTGTGTTGCAGCCAGGGTGTGACAGACATGTTGTGTGTTGTTCCCGGTGGGCAGCCCATGCCCAACTGCCCCTGCGCTGAGCTCTGGATGGGCATGTCCGTGCTGGCATGCTCCCAGCCAGGGAGTAGAGCTGCAATGGTTCATGAACGAGGCCTCGGCAGTGGTCATAGACCCAGCAGTAGCTGGACTGGGGGCTTGCTGTGAGATCTCCCACTGCCTGGTGCTGGCTCCATCTCTGCCACTCCCCTGCTTCCCATGAGGTGATCGTACCTGCATCATCCTGCTCCGATCCTGGGGATTTCCCAGTCCGCAGTGAGTCCCGACATCCTCCCTGCGCCTCCCCTTCCCCCCACAGCTGGGAGAGAAAGCAAGGCCTGCGAGTGAATAGCGACGCTGTCCTTCAGTTCCAGCCTGTGCCATTCATAACCCGCTCTGGCAGCACACGGCCTGTTTATGGCAGCCGCAGAAGCCATCAATTGAACTAATCTAATATTCAGTCAGAGCAAGCCCTCTTCTCCGTGTAAGCGGCTGCGGGAGCTATATTAGCTCCTCGTTTTACTGGTCTGCTGTGAGCAGCCTGCCATCAACGTGCTGGAGTGAGCTGGCCTGGCACGGGACCTGGCGCCGCTCCTGGCTCCTCTCCCCACCGGCCTCCTTGCCACTGGCGGCCCCTGGACCCAGAAGCCAAGAGTCCCTGCAGTTCCTGTGGCCTGGCAGTGTGCTGGCAGGGTCTCTGTGGGCTTCTTGGTCCCTGTGAGAGGAGCAGAGGGGCTTGGAGAAAAGGCCTGGTCCGGAGATGGGGGACGAGGGGCAAAAGGGGGCAGGGTTAGTGCCTGGTTCCCTTTGGGGACAGTGCTGCAGGGCTGTGCTGCGAGGGACAAAGCCATGCTCTGGGCTGTTCCCAGTGGGGAACTGGCTTGGAGTGCTCTGGTCCCCGTCCCTGGTGGGTGTTTATCTCCAGCACAAGCCCAGGGCTGGAGCAGCATGGTGGGACTGTGGGGATGCCCACGGCTGGGCTCAGCTATGCTGGGCACGTGTGGAAGGGCCCTGTCAGCATTTCTGCCTTTCTCCCGCAGGCTGAGATGATGTTTTTGGGGGCTGTGATGGAAACAGGGCAGGCCGCGCTGGTGGAGTTCAGTACCGCGTCCAGGGCTGCTGGCCCCGCAGGTGGGCAGGGAGGAGACGGGGCTGCGGCAGGACCCGGCCAAGCCTGGCCCGTCCCTGAGGATGCGTCCCAGCCCTCAGGCCCATGCTCCATCCTCCCACCGCTCTCCTTCCAGCTGCCCCCAGCCTTCATGCCCTGATCCCAGCATCGGCACCGAGCCAGCGAGGGCCATTGGCGCTGTGCTGCATTGCTTTGCCATCGTAGCTGCATTCACCATCATATGGGCTCTCAGGAAGGGCTGTTGGCACATGGGGCTGGGTGCAATGGCTGCGTTCAGGCCCTCAGGAGGGGCTGGGCTCTGCTTTCCACAGGGCAGAAGCCCTGGAGCGAGGTGCAGGTGCTGGGCTTGGGGTGAGGCAGCTCTTCGGTGCATCATGCTGGGCCTAGCACACCCGATGGGAATCGTCCCCTGTCCCGCCTGCCCTGGTCCATACAGGGCACCACCCAGCAAGGTGTCACTAGAGAAGCCAGCGAGGCCTGGTCATCCAGCTCCGCCTGCATATAAATTTCAGCCACCCTGTCTTGGTTTTAACATTTAACTCGCCTTAGTCTGTGATCCTGAAAAGCTTAAATTAATGACAGCCTTGCCGTTGCTCATTAATAATTGCTTCGTTACTGTACGCGATTGCATTCTCCTGACAATAATGGTGTTTGCTGGTGTATTTCTAATTATCTGGCATTTCAGCTTCCTAATAAGGCCCCAGAATTCTGCTCTGTGAAAGGCCCCTCTTCAGGGGACCGCCGCGCCGCCCTGCCCCACCAGCCAGCCTCTTGTCAGCATTTCCAAAGAGGCACGTGTTTGTTTATTAATAGTCCTAGGAAAGAAGCTTGAACTTCATTAAAGGGAAAGTCCCAAAGCTATTAAAGCCTAATGTATGACACTGGTGCCATCACGCTGGCTGTCTGCTGGAAGCCAGCCTTCCCGGCCTGCCGTGCTGCATGTCTCTGCTGGCATCTCCGTGACCTGGTTCACAGGCTTCCCAAGCCCAGCTCTTGTTCTCCCAAAACTGCACTGCCCTGTGGGCTGCCCTGCTTGGGCTTGTTCCTGCAAGCGTGTTGGCATTGGGGTGCGGGGTGCAGGCACGGCTCGGTCTGGCCTGGCTGCTGGTGGAGGCCAGGTTTTAGCTGGAGTCCAGTGGCCAGAAGCCTCTGCTGTCCGGCTCTGTGCTATGGAGAGAGATTTCCTGGAAATGGCATGGGAGGAAAATGGTGGATAGAGCAAGAGAGGGGAGAGGAAAGGGAGAGAGGCCTTTAATTTTGTGGATGGCGCCGTCCATCTGTCCCAGTTGCAAAGTAGCTCTTCTTCAGGCCCTCGAGGCCCTGAAACGTTCGTCTGCTCCAAAAAGGCACATTGGTTATTTCTCCCTGCTCGGTGCACGTAGCGCACAAGCTACTGCTTGTGCGCATAGAGTCATTCAGCACCAGTGGGCACTTCCCTGTGACACGCTTCCCTCAGACGCTGGTGGTCGTGACACCTGAACACCTGCTGTTACCACCAAACCTGGGGAGTGGGTGGGTTTGTCGCGGCACCATTAGGTTGATCAATCAGCCCTCCGCAGTCAGGAGCTCGTTGTGACTTGCCAATTGTCTCCCTTTGGCCCAGGGGGCTCCCTTGGGAGCAGATTGGCTCAGATTGGAACAGCCACCGCTTTGCAAACCAACCCCAGTAACTGCAGTCCCTGCAGAGCTCTGCTGGGATCTGCAGCCTCTCCCATGGTGCTGGGTGCTCCCTGGGGAAGAACCGGGTAGATAAGGTGGCTACAACTGCAAGAACCCAACTGTAGACGCTGTGGCAGGGATGAGAGAAAAGATGTGCACACGCCATTCAATTTTAAAGTAATGATGTAGAACAAATAGAGTGGGAGCTTCCACACGCGCAGCCTTTGTGTACCGTGCACCGCGCAGCATGAGAGCTGTTATCAGTTATTGCTGCAACAAGCCCTCAGCACGCCCGTGTCAGGGCTATAAATTAAACGTGCGTCCTGTTGATTGGAACCGCCACTGCCTTTTGCATTCAGTGTGTGTTCCAGGTTTGGCCTCCCTCTGTCGTCAGGTGGAGTCCGGCAGCGTTCACACTGGACTCTGGAAACTGGAGCAGCTGTGGTGCGCCTTCCGCGGGACTGCTTTACAGTCTGGGCTGCGTCTGGGGTGATGAGTCTGGGTCTGGGTGTGCCGGGTCCTGTGCAGGAGGGATGTGGGGGTATTGCTAGTTATGTTTGAGTGGCTTTGCTTTCCCCAAACAGCCGGGGGGGGCTCCGGGTGGGTATGCATGGTTGGGAGGGATTGCCCTGGAACAAACCCTGCTGCTGTTTAGCCTGAAAGAGCTCCTCTCTGTGGCTGTGGTGTCTGCCAGGACTTGGCACCGTCTGAGAACAGATCAGGGCTGGAGCTGCTGTGAAATGTTCCCATGGCCTGGATACCCTTGGGTGAAGTGGGACACTTGCTTGCAGGTGCCCTGGCAGACAGGGCCCTTGCTGCAGCTGCACGGGCTGAGCTTGTCCCACTAGACGTACTCACGTATGCACTGTCTGGAGTGCTGCTAGAGCTGCATGCGGATGGGGTTGTCTGCTGCGGACGGTGGGGTGCGAGGAGGTCTCTGGCTGAGCCGGCTGTGCGGTGGGGTGTGCAGCGGCCCCACAGTGAGTGTGGCTGAGGGCATTGGCCTGCCTTGCAAGCTATGGGGGGTGGGCAGTGCTTGGGCGCACAGCATGCAGTGCTCGGCTCCCCTGGCAGTCAGCCCCAGCCTGCAAGAGCTGCCCCTGAGCTCCTTCAGGACCCACCTGTGGAGCTGATTTGGGAACACACAGGAGAAAGGGCCAAGGGCCCTCAGTGCCAGGGGCAGCACTGTGTCATGCTGCAGTCGTACTCCCTGCTGATGGCTTTGCCATGGCCACTGTTGTTAGCAGCTTTGAGGAACTTCTCCAGGAGAGCTCGGGCTGGAATCAGCCCTTGCTGAACCTCACTGATGACCAGGTAGTCCGTCATTTTCTGCTGTCCCAGAGGCTGCTCAGGTGAAGCTTCAGGTGGCACCAGCCAGGCCACATACCCTGAGCTGGCGCCTCTCCTTCAGCCCCCTGCGTGTCCTGCGGTATTCGCCTCAGAGACAGGGAATTAACCCAGCAACAGTGCAATGATCCTTTGGCCCCAAAGCCCACTCTGTACCCACATCGGCTGCCTGCCCATGCCCAGTTCCCCCCTGCAGCAGTCCCTGCAGGCACGAAGAAGAGCCTGTGGCCATCATACAGAGGCCAGGGGCTGGACAAGGCCATTTGGACACAGCAGGCACTCGTCCTGGGAGCCTCGCTGGCTGCATGCCGCTCAGTGCCTGCGATCCAGGGCCGTGGCTGCCCTCCCCAGGATCCCTTCCCTCCCACCCCCGGCATTATGTGCTCTGTCCCTGTGCTGCCTTGCCAGGCTCTGCTGTCCTGGTGTGGTAATGGCTGCCTGCCCCAAAGGCATCCTTTATGCCTGAGCTTCTGGGGCTCTAAGTGAATGTCCCCCCTCGTTATTGGTGGTGTCATTAGCACCAAAGCTGCTGGGAGTTGCTGATGCAGGGCACTGACCGAGAGGCTGGTGGCCCAGGGTTCAATGTGCCGACCAGCTGCACTGGGCTGGGTTCCCCATGGGCACTCCTGGGATGGTGCTGTCAGCTGTTGAGTGTTCAGCTCACTGGGTACCTGGCCTGCTCTCCATGGCAGGCTGGGTGGTGGGACCTGTGCAGAATAGGCTGAGGTGCACTTTGCAGCGGCACTCAGCCAGCCGTGACCCCATGCTGCAGCAGGGATAGCACGTGCCAGGGCACCAGTGCCAGCCACAGCCAGGGGCTTCCAGCAGTCCTGGCTGGATGCTCCTGTGAGGGCAGCAATCTTGTGCAAGGTCTCGGGATGCTTCGCGCAGTATGTCTGCGACCCATGCAGTGGGGCCATGGTCCCCTCACCAGCGCCAGGCAGGGAGCTGCACACATCAAGCCCATGCAGTGCTAGGGGAGTTCTTCTCCTTGCACAGATGTGTTGGGGGCTTGAGGACATGCCCTGGCCCACTGTGAATTTGCAAGGGAGCCAGATCTCCCCCTATATGCGGCTCGCTGGAGCTGGCACCATTTGCTGGCTCGTGGTGGCAGGGGGCACCTGCCCCTTTATTCCCCAGCGTGGCCTGGCTGGTGTCCCATTGTGCCGTGGTGCCCTGATGCAGCCGGTGGCTGCCGCACAGCACGGTGGCAGGCTCCTGTGGAGCTCGGCCAGCGCAGCCCAGCCGCGGCAGAGCTGCTTAGCAGAGCGACTGTCGGCGCCGGGCCCGGAATTGAAATGCGATTTATCAGCTCCGTGGAGAAATCCATCAGGCGGCAGCCGCAGGGGACGTGGCGGTACCATGGGCGGCGCGTGGCTCGGAAATGACCACTTGTGCTGCTTTGCTGGGAATCGCCTGCTTTGGAGCCCATTAGCTGCCCGCACGGGGCCCTGTCGCTCGTGCTGCCACAGGAGCCCTCGCACCTGGACCTCGGGGAGGTCACTCACTCGCCGTTCAAAATCTATTGTGACTTGTCAGAAAAATGAATAAACGAGCACATTATTTTTTCATTTCGGAGCTCAGCATCTGTTTGTCTAATCAAGGGAGAGAGCTGGAGAGGCAGCCGGGGCCGGCACGCACATTTTATTTAACTTTTCCTCTGTCAAAGGAGTTTAAATGTGTAATGAACAGGCCGCGGTGATTTGAAATATAATCCCATTACTCTGATGAGATTACCAAGGCTGTGAGAGTTCACAAATCATGCTTAGGGTTTTTATAGCGAACAACACCCTGTTGAGATTTTGCATTTAAGCAGAGGTGTGTGGCAGGAATAAAACATGACAGAGCTTAACCCTTTGCTAGTCCTGCAGCCACCACCAGCCTCCTGGTGCCCAGGCCCCTCTGGGAGGTCCTGGAGCTGGGGTGGAGGTGCCCTCAGAGATGCTGCAATGCAACAAACTTGAGCTGGAAGGCAGAAGCCACTGTGTTTGGGAACACCTGGCTCCAAGCGAGGGGACCAAGAGCTCTCCTGCTCTACGTGTCTTCCCATGATTTAAGTGCATCCTTCAGCTTCTGCACCCTCTCTCCTGCTCTGGCTGGGTGGGAGAATGTAGCATTGCTTTGCCTGACAGGTGCTGGAGGGGTCTGCTGCATGTGAGCACCCCTGGCCTGAGTCTGGCCCCTGCATGCGCACTGCTCCCAAGTGTGGCTGATCCTGACCCCAAATAGCCAGGCCTGGTGGTGACACCGGCATTGGGCCCAGTCACTTGCTGATGCTGGCTGCTTTGTACCTCATGCAAATATGCAACCCCCAGCTTGAACCTATCCTCCCCCTGCTCCTTTGGTCCCCAGCCCCTTTTCGTGTGTGCTCCTTTTGGTAAGAGTGTGGTGGAGATGGGGCCAGACCTGAGTCCCCCCCATCACCTACCCTTTCCTTTGCATCTCACACAGCTGCAGCACAAGGCAGCGGTCAAGGGAGCACCTGGATGCTGGCTGAGGAATGAGGAAGCCCCGGCCAGCCAGTGCCAGGGGTCACCCACAAGGTGTGCAGGTGTCCAGCGTGTGTGGCCAGGAGCCAAGCAGCAGCTCCAGCCATGGCGGGCTCTGACCCTCACCTCACAGGGAGCAGTGATTCAGAGGTAGGTCTGTCTAGGGAAGAGGAGGGAGGGCTTGGGCTTGATAGCAGTCTTTCACTGTGGAGGGGTGGTCATGGAGAAGATGATGATTGATGGCCTTTTGCTTGTAGCAGGAGAGCAAGAAAAGAGCAAGGGGCTTAATTTGCCAACAACTTGCCTTTGAGGATGAGCTCCCTCGCTGATGCCCAGGGGTGAAATGCCTCAAGGGGTTACAGAGTGTCCATGCCAGGAGGTTTTGGAGTGCAGAGAAGGCAAATGCTGGGCTGGGCTAGGTGAGATGTGGCCTTAGGGCCCTGCTATTGTCAGTCTGTGATGTTGTGACTATGCTGTTCCCCTGGGACCTAATATCTGCCCCTGGGCACACCCAGCGCTGCCCTCCCACCCTGCCATCCTCGCTGGGCCTGCTCAGACCACGGTTGGGTTGCTCCCCCTACTCTGCAGGTCCCCTCCTCAGTGTGCAAGGGGGGCTCAGCCATTTCTTCCAAGCCTGGTCTTTGTCTAGAGCACTTCATTGCTCCTTGCAGTGGAGAACTTGGGACTTTCACTGATGCAACTGCCTGGTATGGGTCTGCTCACCTGTGGAGGGGCCATTAGTCCAGGCAGGGCAGTGCTGGGTCAGGAGCTGCAGTGGCCTGCTGGTTAAAGTCCTGCTCTGGGAGTGTGAGGTTGTCTGTTGGAGCCCTGTGTGGCTTTGTTTCTGTGGCTCAGTGACTACCTCTTCCATTGCACCAGTTAGACATGCAGTATAAAGAGGAGCACCGAAGAGACTTTCATCCAGGAGCATCTGCTGGTTGTGGGGGATGGAGCACTGCCTGGGGAGCAGATGTCTTGGGTTCAAATCCCACTGCACTAAGGCAAGTGGGTGCCCCAGCTCTGATGGTCTCCTGGGTCAGCTCTTTGTTTCTGTGACCCAGTGTCCATTTCATGGGTCAGGTGAAGAGCTGTAGCTGACAGCTTCCCATCCAGGAGAGCTTGGGGACTGGGGTCATGGGTGCTGATCCCATGGCTAAGCATTTGGACTGTGAGGGTTGCAGGTGAACTGGGGGGGTGCCCTGGGCTGTGCTGCTCTGGGCACTGCCAGTTGGGCTGGCCCTTCCCTTCTCAGCAAGCTGCTTAGCAGCTGTTCAGGTGCCCATGGCCTCCTGGTGCCAGGGGGGGGAAGCGGTTGTTCTTCTATACCCATGAAATACTTGTGGGGTGCAGATGCTTATTGAGTGAACAAATGCATAACTTGGAACCCTCCCTGTGTCTTCATCATATAGAAATCATTGTAGCATATTACTTTGGATTACACTCACTCACTTATCTATTTATTTAGTGCTTATCTAGGTATTAATAGATAAGTAACTAGGCTAATTACCAAGTTAGTGACTAACTAATGCTGCAAAGACAGATGAGGGCTGTAGCAGAATGAGATCCCCAGTTCTCTTAGCCTCCTTGCCATTGGATCAAGGTCCTGCTCTGTCAAGAGCCACATGGAAGCTGAATAGCAGCAGCTTCTTTGTGCTAAAAGAAATCACATTCAGGCATCTTCCATGGAAATGGCTTTACCAGCATATTCCTGGGGTAGGGTAGAAGATGCATCCCATATGCAGCTTCAGCCACAGGGCTGCCTTCCCTCCACTTGGCCTGCCTGGGTTGCAGCTTCCCCTCAGCCTGGAGCACTGGGGCAGGGGCAGGGGCAGCTGCTGGAGGAGGCAGGAGGCTGAGAAGCACTTGGGTGGCTGCAGCTGCACTGGGAAGCTGCGTGCACTGGTCAGGGCTAGTGCCAGGACAA
>NW_017728925.1:18901239-18946107 GCF_001723895.1 Crocodylus porosus
ACACACACACACACACACACACACGCATAGATTCATACACACATATATACATACACGTGTATATATATATATATATACACACATACATGCATATGTATATATACATACACACATAGACACATACAGATAATATATACATATGTATACACACATACATACACATACCCACTTACACACACACATACATATATACACACACATATATACACCCACACGCATACACATCTCCATCTATACACACACATATATATACACACACATATATACACCCACATATACATACATATACAGCTATATATACGTACACACATGCATATCTACATATACACATACATGCATGCATATCTATATATGCATATATATTATATATACACATATACACATACATATATACAAATCCACATGTACATATATACACATACACACACATACACACACACACACATGCATTCACCAGCAGGCTAAGCCTTTCATTATATTAGAATATGTATGTGCGCACATGCCCAAGTCAGCTGCACCTCTTTAGCCAGGTCTTATGAATGGAGCCTTGTATTATTCCACATAAACAGATATCAGCCTATAATGTTCTCTTTCTGCACCAGTCACACGCCTCACATCAGAAGATCCATCATTGCCTGTGAAGGATTTGAACCCTGGTCTCTAAAATACAAACACAGCACCTTATCCCCTACACTACTGCAAACAATACAGTCTAATGCTTGGAACTAGTAGGTATCTTCTGTTGAGCCTGCTCCTCTGTGTCTCCCACATAGGAAGACAAAGCAAGCACCTGGCTAGCTTGGTGGTAGCAGGCTCCTGGTTCTAGACCTAGGTCTAACACCACATTTTCATCTTACTTCAGCTAAGGGGCATGGCTCCAGCTAGGTGAGAGCTGAAGTACCTTGCCCCAGGAGCATGGCAGGCAGCTGACCTGCCCTGCAGCAGGGCCATGAGCCCAAGTCCCTACAGGCTATAAGGTGCAACTCTAACTTAATTTTGGGGGCCACAGGATGAACTATTGCTCCCAAGTCAGGCAGTCTGGGAGGCAAGAGGCAGGGTCCTGAGTGGGCACCAGGTACTGCCTACTCTCTGCCTTCTACATGACCAGGCCAGGATGAGCAGGGCTTGCCCCAACCAGTGGCCAAACTCCAGGGTGCCTAATGAGGCCATGGGTTTGAGCTGTACTCTTAGTCCCTGCCTGAAGTTACCAGTGAGCCAAGAACAACACTGGCAGAGTACAGCAGCCCAGCCCTGCCCCTTCCTACCCAGGGAAGAGCTGTGTCCCAGGGCAGAGAAGGAAGGAGGCACAAGAGGCAGCCTGGTCCCCTGAGTGCCATGCACCCTACATTTGAGGGTCATGGTAGGGTAGGGCATGACCCTGACACACACCAGCCTCACTCACTTGGGGGTAAATTGCCCCAGGGTCTGGTTAGAGCCCTGGGGCATCTTGGGGGAATGCAGCTAGAGGAACCTTTACACTCACATGTAGCTTTGCAAGATGCTGTGCTGCCCCAACCATCGGCAGCTGGCCAGACCTTGGCGCTGTGCCGGGAGCGGGCACACAGGGAAGGCTGCATGCCGCATGGCAGAGTCAGAAGTTAAATGCTGGGAAAGAGACTCCTCCATCACCGGGAAAACAAAGAGCTGAGTGCACGGGACTTGAGGAACTGCCTGACAGTGATGGAACAGGATCATTTGAAGGATCATTATGAAGCCAAACATAGACTGCCCCGTTGCACCTATCCCGTGGAAACTTGCTGAGGGATGCAGTCTGCATGCTGCTCCCTGACTCTTTGCACGATAAGTGGAGGTACTGAGCTAGCACTCCCCAACAGCAGACCTAACTTGAGGGGGCATGTTCCCTCGCAACATACCCTCTTGAGTTAGGCCCAGCACCGCCAGGGATGAGGGTAGTACAGTGTTGGGGGGGCTGCGGGAGAAGGCCTCCCATATGCAGGGATGCTGCTGCCTGTGCTGTTGTGGCAGGTTGCAGCTGGCTTAAACCAGGAGCCACTCGAGGCAGAGATCCACTGGCTGTACCGGGCAGGATTCCAGCATGCACAGGCCCCCCCACTCACTCACCCACCCCTTCCTACTGGAGCTTCCCTACCACACACCCATCGTGCTGCTCCTTTGATGAGCACCAGGCACTCATGTCACCAATACAGGCAAAGGAAAGGGTGCATGGAAATAAGCAACGTGCCAAACATACAGCTGCTCACCAGCTCCATCAGCACGGCTTTGCTGACCTGCCCGCTCCCATCCTGTCCTGCCAGTTAACCATGATATGATGCTGTGTCACTTCTAAGGATCTTACATGAGGGGCATATCCAGGGCCAGACAACTTTGCCCATACGTCCAGCCCCAGCACCCATAGCTGCATGTAAGGGGGACTGGTTTTTTGTTACATAGGTGGGCAAATGCCCAGGCCTGCAGCAGATGTGCAGGAAGAGGTGAATGCCCTTCGCAGGCCTTAGATGGTAATTAGGAGACTCTTATAGTACTCAGTGAACAGCAAAGTACTTGCGTGAGAAGTCATCCTTGTCATGGGGAACAGCAGCTACAATATTCTGCCCAAACCTAGTAACAAGGCATGGAACGAACAGCTTGCTTAGCTGACCCACTTGAATGCCCATCTGAATCAATTAAATCTGCAACTACCTGGGCAGCATCAGCCCGTGATGGAGCGGTGTTCAGCTGCCCACAAATTGCAATTGTGACCCCTGGTTTAACTCCTTCAGCTGCCCCAAAAGCACAGAAATGTCTGCTTGGGGAGAGGTGCTGCCCTTCTGCCCCCTGGACATTTTCCTTGGTCAGGAGGCCTGGCTCCTGGCTTCTGATTTTTCCAAAATAAAATGACTCTGTACCTGGGAGCAGGTCTGCTTGGATCTAGTGAAAAACTTTGCCAGTTTCCATGCCCTGCACTAGAGGAGAAAAGTAATTGGCACTCTCTCACTCTCTGCCTTCCCAGCCTGGAGGAAAAATAGCCGCCTTCATTCTGGGTGTGTGAGAGAGACAGAGACAAAGTGGGCATGCAGTGGGTGTGCACTGAGCGGGTGGGTGTCTGTGTGATGAATTTATGGTGGGCAAGTTACGTGTATGCTGCTCTGCAAGTGCTGAGGTCAAGTCTGGGTTGCCTTCTGGAAAAGGCCCATCTTCGCCTCCGTGTGTCTCTGCCATGGGTTGAACCTTTTGCAGTCTCGGGCAGTGGTGGCTGCAAGACAGAGCCCATCCCTCAGGGAGCGACAGCAGAACATCAGTGGCTCCAACTCTCCAGGTCCACCTCGCTCTGCCCAGTCTGAGAAAACACCTTGTCGGCATGTATCTGGGTGCTGCATTGAGGTGCTACAGAAAGGAATGTGCTTTTGGGCCCATTCACAGCTGCGATTTTCAGAAGCTGGTTGAGTACCTCTGCATGCTCCCCTTTGTACAGTGCCTCCCACCAACAACTGTGTGATGGCCTGACTGTACAGCATGGCATGCAGCCCGCACAGAGGCTGGAGGACCCTGCCTGGGCATCATCTTCTGGCCTGCCCTGTACTGCTGGACTCGATGCATCTACCTTGGCCTGGTGAAGAGCTTGCTGGCTACCTATCCTCTGGTTTCTGCAGGTCTAGGTACTTCAATCCTAGCCAGCTACACCCTGCCTGTCCCTCCCATGCGTCTCAGTTGAGGTGGAGGTCTCTCACAGTTTAATTCAGGCCAGGTTGCAGCTCACAAGCACACCTGTGCCCTGTACCCCCGTGCCTACTGGTTTCCTAGCTTGTCCAAACTCAGATGCAATAGCTGTTGCAAACGCAGTTTCCATCCCATGGACCTGTGCTGCCTGGGAAGTGTTGGCTAACACACCAGCACCACCAGCACCACAGCCATGGTCTTTGTGAAAGAATTGTTCTTTTAAAAGGGCAGCACAACTTTAGGGCCATACCATCTAAGGGACCTGTTTGCTTTCTGATGTGGCGATGCAAGTCATTTGTATAAAGGACTTCTAGCACTAGCATCTCTGCCTGGACGTGCAGAATACACAATCCCTCCTGTCAAACACCCATCATTTGCATGTGCAAATTGTTGCAGTTTTGCTCACTGACAATATAGCCAAAAAACCCCAAGGGTTTGAAACTCTGGAACTGAGCCTTTTCAATAAAATCAGAATCTCAAGGCTTTAATGAAAGCAAAATGCTGCACACGTTGATCACCTGCTAACAGCAATTATATACTGGGAGACAGCAACAGAATTTGATACAGTAGCCCTTGCACACCAGCATTACGGTAATCAAAAACAACGTACCATGGAAGACGGATGCTGCTTTTCATCCTCTTGCAGGTTTCTTTTCAGTTTGATTATGGGAATCAAAACTGGCTAGCAAAGAGCATGTTCACACAACAGTTTTAATGTTAAATTGTTCAAGGGTGATTAAATCAGCATGGTTTGAAGAGGTTTTGCTCTGTTGCTTCTGTGCCGTGTTTGTGCCAGTAAGAGTTAAAAATGTAAACACCGGGCTAGAAAATATCTCTGTCTCTTACTTCTGTGTTGCACAGCAGTAATTGGGGAAGACTGGTGCCTGGGGGAAGAACAGGCATCTTCTGCCAGGAGGGAGGACAGGAGTTCCTCTCCTGAAAGACATGCTCCACAGCAACTTTGGGGGGCTTCTGTGGCACAGCTCCAGATGGAGTAAGCTGAAAGTTTAGACTGAGATTCTTGATGTAACACCTGAAGGAGAAGCAGAGTTCTCTGCCTAAACTACACTAAACTGTTAAAGCTGAGAGAGGTGTTAAGTGCAGAACCAGAGTTAGGACATGGGACCAATCAAGCTCACTACAGGTCAGCCTCACCACCAGGCCATCAGAAGGGAAGAACTGAAATCTGGTAGCCCTGCACGCTTCCACAGGACGGTGTTATTCTTCATCCTCGCTTCTGCCTCTTTGTAGCACAGCTGTACGCATCACTGCAGATTCAGAGAGCTATAGTTTAATGACTTGCAGAAAGTGAGAGAAGACCTTCCTGGTGAACTGAACCACAACAACAAAGGCAGCTGTCAGTGCCCCTGTCCCCATTTATATGCTCCCCCGCTCATTGGAGATGAGCAAGGCTGGGATGGTTACAGAGCTCAGTACAAATTAAGTCTTTTACTGAAGTGACTGAAGTGAGAAAAGAAAATGTGCAGTTATTTCTTGATCCGCAGCGGACACTCAAGAAGAGACAGCTCGGCCGCCTCGTGCGGCACCCGGGAGCTACTAGGTCATCCTCCCACAAGAAGTGCAGACCCTGTGTCTGTGGAATGACTCCCAAAACATGGCTACAGTTTTCAAAATACCTTCAGCAGAGGCCACTTCCAATACGACATCTTCACAGAAGAAAAATGCAGTTGTCAAAAAGGTGCATGGAAAAGAAAACAGACTCCACTGCAGAAACCTTTCTTCAACCCTCAGCTGTTTCATGACAACTCCACAGACTTGAACAACAGCTGAAATCCCCCCCACAAAGAACCGCATGTAGTGTGAACCTTGAGAAAGATCACGTTTGTTTATTAATAGTAAAAATGGATACATTTGTCCTACAGTTTTAGAAATTTGATCATATCGCAAGCACGCGTGCGTGTGTGTGTATGTGTATTACAGATGTATATAATTTATTCTAATCAGGCTGTGCAACAATTTATAACCACATCTTTCCTTGCAATTGTACATAATACATCAATTGTACACCACCAGCCTATGCCCTTCTCGTTTTTCTAATCAAAGGACTCTGAAGCGTAACAGTCCCCTTTTCGGTTGATATGGCTCTTTGTTTTCGTCAAAAGGGAGACTCCCATCACCAGCGCGGGATCATCTGCCAACCACAAGAGACTGCAATATTGACTCTCCTCCTGGGCTGCCCGTGCCTGTTGGCAGCAAGAACGCTGTAGTTCTGGCTCCCACCTGTCTCAGGCTGTTGGGAGCTTCTCCTCCTCCAAATTGGTAGACAGTTTTTGCTCTAGGCGAGACATTACTGCTGTCCTGATTTCTTCTCCTTCTGGAAACTAAAGCTTGTTCTCCTGCTCAGTTTTCTTTGTTTCTGAGCAAAGTAATCTGCTCTGGCTGTACTTGCTCGGGATTCTAGAATATAGTTAACCTGGAAAACACAAAAACGAGGCTTCATTTCAGCCATTCTCCACTGGACCAGCCGGAGAAGGACAGACCTTTCCCCCAAGGATGGATGATCTACTCAAACCTGTCTCCAGTAAGAACAAGACGGAAACTGTGGAGAACGCTCCAACCCCCAAACCAGGTCCCCTTTATGGCTGTGGCTTCATAACTCGTCTCCCTTGTCACCTGGGAATGGAGCTGCCGGGCTTCCCATCATCACCAGAAGAGATGGCAACACAGGAGATATGCTGAAAGGATGCAGTACTTGACCCTGTTGTTCTGCCACTTGCTAGCCAAATAGCCAGATGAAAGCAGTAAGTCACAAAGACCCATGGTGCTGACCTGATGCATTCATCAGCATCAATAACAGGTTGCATCAGATATAATAAAAATAATTCTTTCATTATGATGTTTGCATATTCAGTCAATCCCATCCTTGTCGTGTGTTTTGGCACATATGACTTGATAAAAGCATTTAAAAATGATATTTAACAAGCCTGCTATCCCCTAAATTTATTATCTCCAGTGCTTTGTGATAATCACATAGATAATTTTAATGGAAGGTTAATGCACGAATCAAAAGATAAAAATGCCCTTTGGTCTGCCATTAGCTGGTTAATCTGCTGTGGCTTAAAACTTGCACAATTTTATGCACTGTAGAGTGTTTCACTTTCATTGCATATTACAGCTTAAGGCATAAAAATATAGGGAGTTTTCATGGTCAATAAAGCCTCACTCTGTCACCTGATCATGTGAAGAACCTAATTTGAAAACTCTGATTTCTCTGCATCTCCTAAAGCCTGTGGAATGAGAGAGAAACAAAGGCCTAAATTGGTAACCAGTATCTGAACCTGGAAAGTGTTTAATACGGAGAGGCTATACCATAAATAAAAGGCACAGTGCATTATTGTATTCAGTGATATCTGCTATCTGAATAGGTTTCTTGTCCACATCAGTCGGTCTTTTTAGTCTTCCAAAAAGTATGCTGAATACTCTTAGGTATATCATGAGATCTAGAGTGGAACAGCTTATTTAAGACAAAGTTGGAACAAAAAATCCAGTGTAGAAGTTTATGAATTTAGTGCAAAAATAGTTAAATTTCAGCTCCTAGGGCATGAACTAAACTACAGTGTTTTATCATATGTTAGTTATGTAGCACTTCTATGGTCTTTACACAGAAAACACCATTAAGCATAGGGAATAGCATATAAAACATCACTTAAAATTTTAAATTGCTATAAAAATAATAGATTGCAGAAAATTAAGTTTAATCTTCCAACTGTATTATGATCATTTGTTTCAGAAAGTAAATCAACCTGTGCGTATAACAAGCCATTATAAAAGCAAATGGTTATGATAAAATATTCTTAAAACATAAAATATTGGGGTGGAAAATGCTGTTCTTTGTATGAAGACATGCAGTTGGAAAGCATTTGTGGAAAGAGCAGGAGAGAATCATTGTCCTGCCAGAATGAGGATGCTCTGCTTGATCCCTGCTTGAAGTCATAAACCTGGCATCAGTCTAGGACCATGGAAATTATTTCGACATCAAATACAGGTTTATAATTTTACTGAAGCCCTTCTCAAATCTTTGAATAATATTAACAGCAGCCATAAAACACCCTGAAGCATAATGGCATTTTTATTTAAATATTCTCCTACTCAACTTGCAAGAGTTCCTTTAGTTAACTCCACTGAGAAGCTGCAGGGAGCTCTTTGCAAGTTACTGTTAACACTGGCTGTTTGAAACAGCAGCACACCCAGTAATGCCAGGGTTCCTGCTCCTCACTGAGCGCCTCATCGCGCCAGGAACAGCCATTCCCAAACTGCCAACAACCACACCTCCTGCTTCGTAGAAAACCAAGACATTACTGCTGGGCAGCTGATTTGGACTGCTCCGTTATTTATCTGCAATTTAAAGTTTGTGGGTGTTGGATCAACTGCCTGCTGCCCAGGCCTTAGTTGCATCTCACCTGTAAAAGGCAGTAAGAATACAGTACCTGGCTGAGCAGGGCAGGGCCACTGAACTCTGCGGTCGCGCAGTGCACCGAGATCCCTGCATGGGAGTTTGCTCTCTTGGACACTGCCACTTGGACTCCAGGTCTCCAAGGTCCTGGCCACGTCAGTGGCCCCAGACAATTTAAAGGAGCTACTCGCGCACTTCAGGTCAGAGCTCACTTATCCTGTCACCTTGTGCTTGGACTGTGTTACTCTCCACTCAGGAGCATCCAGACCCATCTGGATTGTAACCCTAGTGGATTGCTGGAGGTGGGAAACACATTGGTGCTAACCCCTCACAACCCCATACTGACCAGCAGCTTTGAGGTGAGGTGGGTAGCAAATAGATGAAGCTTACTGGTTTCTTGGGCGATAAAATTCCTGCTGGACAACAGAATAGCTGCAGGATTTGAACACTGAGCACATGCATCCATGAGCTGGTAGTGTCCTGAGGGTTAATTTACCTTCAAACTCCTGGAGTACATTCACTATTTAAGATGCAAACACCCTAAACAAGGTAAAAGCTGTGTGATGATTGTGGAAACTGGCATCCTCCAGAAATCAGCTATTAGCAAGGGAATTGGCTCTGTGCTTGTGTAGGAATAGACCCCCCAGACTCCTGCAACACAAATACAGTGTACAAAGCCAGACTGTTCAGCAGCAACCATGTGCAAGGTCCTCAAACACTGCTGAAGCTCCCTACCAGTCACACATTTCTAGAGCTGTCTGGGTATTTCCAGCTCTTGCATCTAGCGAGTGGTAAAACTCTGAGCATTTTGGGCCATGGCAAAATTCAGAGCCTACCTTTAGTACGATTTCATTGACAGTAGCAGCATCTGATTCAAAGTAGAGGTGCTTGTAGTCATGATTTTGTAAATATGTAAGTTTAAATATTGCATGACCTGGAAAGATAAAAAAAAAAAAAAATCATGTTCAGAACACTCCTCAAGTTTCAGCAAAGCTCGTGCGCTTGACAGAAGAAAAACACAGATGGTGATCTTAGCGTACCATCGGCACAACAGAAGGAAGCCATGAAATGCTGACAGGCTTCTCATGTCATTTCAATTTAAGGCAAGTGGTGGCTTACACAGGAGCAGCTGAACGTCTTTCAATAAAGTTCATTTTCCCATCACATCCCACTGTAGGGAATGCAAAAATCTATCAAATGGCTAGTTAGGTCCCGTTCAGCCCTAGACCATATTTCAGTTAAACTGCTGCATTAGAACTACTTTGTGAAACTATCCACTGTATAATCATCGCATGCAGGAGATAAGTGTTATACTTAAAATAAAAGGCCAATTAACCCCAGAATTATCACTGTAACAATAAAATAACCAGCTACTCGAGGCAAAATAAAACAGTGCTGTGATTTTAAAACGAGCAAAACCTTGGTAGAAACGCCACCACACAACCGCTCTTTCCCAGCAGGAATCCTGCCACTGACATGGGGGACAAGGCAAAACTAAACTAAATCGTGCTCCTTAGTCATGTGCTAATGGATAGGCCCGGGCTGTCCACCAGGCAAAGGGCATAACAGCCTTTGCTTGCCTGGGCATTTGAGGATTTGAGCAGAAACCCAGCACCCTCCTGACGCAAGGCGTCTCCATCAGTTCTCATTTCATTCACTTCAGATCAAAGGGCAAAGCTGCAATGGTAAATTCGCCTCTTCCGGCAGGAAACCTCATCCAACGTCTTATTTACATTATCTGATTGTTCAGATTTCCCAAAGTAAACTGAGATACGCTAGGAATCTGTGACCAACAAACGCGAGACCTCAGTATTTTATCGTGGCATGTTAATTAACCACCATTATAATGCACTAATCAGGCATATAAATTCTCTATTGAAAAATTGGCTAATAATTAAAAAAAGACTTTAAATCATTTGACAAACGAAGCTCTGGCGGTACTAAAAATGCTGGAATTCTTGGCGGCAAGCTAATCAGCATGCTAATGTATTCACGGCTCGCTCCTGCTCGGGACTGAATTCAGCATCTTTTAGCATTCCAAGAGCGCACGTGTGCGCACACGCTGCTCACAGAGACATGACAAACCCTGGCGAGTTATCAGTGTTTACAGCTTCCTCGTGTACCAGCTGATGTTACACGCCGGAGTTTTACAGATCGTTATACAAATGAGCGTCAGGAAACAAAAGGTGCCAGGGACCGCAGGCTGGAAGCCCAGAGGACTCTCCTCACCAGGGGTGAACGGACGGTCTTTTTAATTGCTCCATGCACCAGATTCCTGTGGCTGGGCCTGCAGCCTCTCCTTCCAGGTTTGCCTTTCTCCTGTCTGCAGGGCACACAGCTCCCTCTGCGGTGCAGCCAAGGCAGGCCGGCTGTTTGGAGGGCTGTCGGCCTGGGTAAATCATGTCACACTCCTCTGGCTCTGTCCTGCCCCCCTTAGCTTCTCTTGTCTACTTGACTGTAAGTGCTGCAGGGCAGGGGCAGTCTTACACCACACATCTGCCTGTGCCCAGCATGGAGTGGGTTCCTGTTTCAGCTGCGTCCTCAGCACAAGTGCGAGAGACGTGCTACAAGCACTGCCTGGCCTCAGGACAAGTTACCTGAATTCCTCAGGGTTCTTCCTTCTCTTTCTTCTCACAACACATGTGACAGACCAAACCATGACCATGACCATGGCATCCCGGGGGAAAGGGTAGCTTCAGAGGGCTGCTTCTGCTCCAGAGGAGACACGCAGGCCACAAGACGCAGAGGGAGGATTCTGAACAGATCACTACCAACGCACCTTTCTCAGGCCCTGAGGCTATTGCCAGGAGTAGGTGACGAGCAAGGCTGCCACCCCGCAAAGCAGGAAGAAGGAAATTAAGTGACTTTGTAGGCTGGCTTCTGATGGGTGCAGAGAAACCTTGTCCAGCATCCCCGTCTCTTAAACCCGTGATTTGTCCTTCTTCCAGCAGTGGCACAGATCCAGCTGACAGAAGCAGAACATGGAATCATAGAAAAGGAGGGTTGAAGGGAGCTCAGGAGGTCACATCTAGACCAACCCCCTGCTCAGAGCTGGACCAGCCCCAACTACATCATCCCAGCCAGCACTCTGTCTATGCAGGTCTTAAACACCTCCAAGGATGGAGATCTCACCACCTCTCTGGGGAGCCTGTCCCAGTGCTTCACCACCCTCTTAGTGAAAAAAGTGCTTCCTAATAACTAACCTCAGCTTCCTTTGCTGCAGCGTGAGCCCATTGCTCCTTGTTCTGTCATTTGCCCCCACTGAGAACTGTTCAGCTCCATCCTCTTTGCAGCCCCCCTGCAGGGAGGTGAAGGCTGCTATCAAATCCCCCCTCGGCTTTTTCTTCTGCAACTAAATCAGCCCAGTTCCCTCAGCCTCTCCTCACAGGTCCTGTCCCCTAGCCTCCCAACCATTTTTATTGCCCTTCACTGGACTCTCTCTCTAATGTGTTCACATCCTTTCTGTAGCGGGAGCCCCAAGAACTTCATTTCAAGCACCTATTTTGGGATTTGAAAGAGTCAACCCTTTCAATGGCAGTTACAGTAGAGGATGCCAGTAATAACCCTTCAAAGGAAGCCTCTTAAATGTGAGAGATGGAAACAGGCTAGCGCTTGGCTGCCCTGAGAAAAGCAAGTTCACATTGTACTGGAAAAACCTCTGGAAAACACCCTGGAAAAGAACTGGGCTTCTCGATGCAACAGATCAAATGCATGAAGACAGCCCAGCGCTAAGCCCTGGCTGTGTGCTGTGCAGGATGCAGGCATGCCCACAGGGTGCCAGGTGTGGAGAGCAGCTTACCCAGCCCCCGTGCTCAAGGGGACCCGCTCCTTGCAGCCAGCTGGGAAAGCGCCGCAGGTGCCATGCACCGTTCACACTCCACTGCCGCCCTCTCCCCAGCCACAGGAGGAGTGCATCAGTGGAGACAGCACGACAGGGAGAACTGCACTAAGCTTTTGGTGCAGCCCTTGAAGGAATTCTGGCAACGTGGGCTCTTGGAGTGAATGAAACGGCAACCCTGGTGCTCCCTCCCCATTTCAGCACAGAGACCTGCCAGCCGGTCTGTGGTGAAATATTTGTGCCATCAACAATGCGGGCCAGGCCCACGATTTATATGCACTGACAGGTATTTAGAGAACAAAAGCCAAAAAGACTTTTCTTTAGAAAGCCCCATTATGGCCCTATGTTTATGTGTTTCCATGTCTGCATTATACTGCTTACTGTGTGAAATATTAGTTCACTGAAACCATCAGCTGGCACTTTGTTTTGTTACTTTTCTGGCCAGATGGAATTTATGAATTGCAAGGGATGGATTGATTTCCATTTCCAAGAGTACTTAAATATGTGATGTACGGTTCAAAGCCCTCTTTCCAATAGAACGTCACCCTTGATAATTCAGCGATCGATACGAGTTTCAATATTTTTATATTTCTATATAAAGAATATCTGGTGACAAGCAACAAGAGTGCAGGCAGCATCTCCCGGGCTCGTAACTCCAGTTCAGAGGACAGCCCAGGTGAACAGCCCAGATGAATCTGATTATTTTAATTCATTTTTTGCTGCCCTTCCACATGTCAAGGTGAATGTGTTCTGCTCTCGCCACGTATCTCTGGTGCTGCCCTTCCCTGCCTTCGCATGGGACCACAGGAGTATTTGCAGTGGCAAGAGACAGGTGAAGACTCATCACTTGCATGTGGATCGCCAACCCTCCAAAGAGGTGGATGTTGAGACCTGGGTGTGGTCCACTGCAGCAGCAACAGAGCCAGGAAATCCAGGTGGGGATTCACTGATCCTGCCCCAAACACAACCTTGCTGCCAACACGCTAGCCTGCAATACACAGCAAGATAGACAGCCAAAGACCGCGGAGATGGACGCCTCAGCACCGTCCTCCCGGGTATAAACAGCAGCAGATGTCTGCATGGTAACCCTGTCCTGATATCAGAGTCCTCTGAGGGCCATGGTCTGGCCTGGTCACTGGGATCTCCTCTATGCCATGACCGCCCCGTGATACACCCCATCAGAACACCAGCTCTCCTGACCAGCAAGGGAGGCTGGCAGGTGTCACTGAGGAGCTGGACATAGACTCTGGCACTTGCTGCCACACAAGCTATGAAGGATCCTGGACTGCGCCACTTTTAGAACAAAACACAAAATTACTTCCTTCCACTTCACCTTTCATAGCAAACTCTGCACAGACACACACACACCCACATTACAGCGACCAGACAGAGCCCACAAATGCTATGGACTAACTGTGCCGTTTCTCCAACAGGCTGTGAACAAAGAGACTGCTACTATGATGATGGAAGCTGCATGCATGTAGGCAGATACCAGAGCGGACCCTGCACCTTTCAAAGACAGCAGCACATGCACAATACCACTCTGCCAGGCAGAAATGTCAATTCTGGAATGTCAGAAAACAAACCCAGAAAAAACTGTCAGCTGGACAACAGGAAACATTACCATGCTTCCAAGGATGCCTCAGTGTAAAAACCGTTGTGCGAAACAAGCGACATTTTATTTAAAAACAATGGGAATGAAAAAAAATCCAATGTATGAAAGAGATTTGTCATCAAAAATACAAGTCCTCACAAATCTGGCTCCTGGTCCAGTTTCAATAGCCACCATTGCAAGACCACAAGAGAACAAGCAAGCCCAGGAGCCTCAGTGTAACTAGAGGGCTGATGAGCAGAAGCATCCATTTGATGCTGAGTTTACACGTGCCCAGAAAAGGAAACTCAAGCTGCCCCTGCAGCCCCAGCTGAGTTTATAATGGTCACCTTGGCCCTGAGGATGCAGTTGCCTCCACGCAGACAGGCCCTCCCTGTGTCCGGCCCCTCCCAGGCTCCGTTCCTACGCAGAGCGGTGACCAACGCATCCTGATCCTATTCCTGCTTAACTTCTGCTTCGCCAGGTCCCTCACAAGCCTCTCCATGGCCAAGAAGATCTATCTGTTGTAGGTGCCCTCTGACCTTAATCCCATACTTTGATCAATCTTTTCTACCCTTAGAATGCTAATGAGTCCCCATGTGAATTACAAAATGGGTGTGTGTCATTCGTACCGAGGCCTCCGAGGACATGAAGCTAATTTGGAGGAGAGGAAGGCTTCCCCTTCAGCTTTGTTTTTTAAGTCCTTACATTCTGCGTGACTTGGTTCTTATACTACTTTGTTCACCCAAGAGGCAAGAGGAGCGGCCAGTTACAGGATAAACAATGCCCCTTTGGCAAGCCTCGGCACCACTGCACATGGGTCTGTCACTGCCTTTTCCCATCTGCATTTCTCCTCCATGTTTGAGGAGAAAAACACTGCTGTTTCCTCATATCTACAGTGTGTTGGAGCTGAGCTGTATGGCTGAACTGCACTTTCTGGAATGATGGGGTTACCAGATTTTGGTAGAATTTCAACTTTTACAGTAATTGAGGAATCTTTCCCAAAATTTCTGAAAAACAGTTTTGGAAATCTCGTGTGTGTGTGTGTGTGTGTGTGTGTGTGTAGAAAGATATATATTTTTATATACACATATGCATATAGATATGTGTGTGTGTGTGTGTGTGTGTGTATCTATACAGTTATAGATCTATCTATACACACATACATATCTATAGCTATATAGATACACCCCCCCCATAGTTATGTAAAGTGCCTTTTGCTTCCACTCACATGAGTGAAAGCAACTTTTCACTTCTTTATCAAAGAAATGAAACACTTTTTAATGGGAACATGGTCTGGAAAAAAAAACCCACACGTTTCTCACATAGCAAATGACTCTGATTTCTACAAGAAAGAAGAGAATTGTTTTTTCTCCAGAGCTCAGCCATTACCAATCTCCTTTCACCAATTTTACCCTTTTTAAAATTACGTACTCCGAGCTGCATAAATTAGACCGCTAATTAGGTAAAGGATGAAAAGAATATTCATGAATTGGAGGAAATAGAAAACAAACATGGCAACATGCAAATTTATGTTAATTTTTTATTATACCTTGATGATTGCTTTGTCATTACAGGGCCATAAGGCAGGAGTCAACAATTAAGAGTTATTAGTGGAATAAATAGCTGGAGAAAGGCCTCTCTGAAGAAGAAAATACTTATGGCCTCATTTGACATTATCAGAATTCCCCCCCCATGTCAAAAGTTAATATTGTAACTGGGCCAAACCCCAGCTTCTGTTGCTCTCAGGAAGCTTAGAAGAGACCACAAAGAGTTAAGAATAAAGCAGCAGACAAGCAGAGACTTAAGAAAGTAACGTGTACAAGGCAGAGGCAGTGTTTCTACACAAACGTAAATGTATTTAAAACGCTTTAAATGGAGTCCTGTTCTGACACCTTTCCCAGCAATTTCTGCCTTTCATCCCAGAGTGCCAGGGCAGGGACTGGGTTTGTGATGGTCCTGGCTCAACATATCCCACAAGGGTGACCTGTGAGGGATCTCCTGGTCCTGCCCAAATGCAGCTACGACATCACTGCTGTAGTCGTCTCGGCAGCCACACAAAACCTTCCACAGGGTGCAGTGGGAAAACCTACTGCGCAGTCACTTATGGGACGGAGCACTACTTGGCCTGTTCTCCAAGGCCGCAGAGGAGCAGCGGTTCTGTGATACAGGGGACGGTGGGGCTGTGTTCAACCCAATTTACAGCTTGGTAAACACAGCAGAGGGGCAAAGTGACTGGCCCAAAGTCACCCGAGGAGGCAGTGGCACCATCAGGCAGAGTGCTGGTTTCTGGGATCCCAGTTGCTCATTCTAGTCATCAGCCCACCACGTGTCTCTTCCTCCTAACACAGGACCCTTGGTATCGTAAAGTGAGGCGCCGGGATTTCTCTCATGGCCATGAGAACTAAAGTCTGAGCAGTCTCTGCATCGCAACAGCATCTCATGTTAACAGATATTAAGCTCAGGGCCCCTGTGTTTGGAAGAGCTGTTTGAAGCCCAGGGAACCCGTCTCCCTGCATGATGCTCGCTCTGAAGAGGTGCGTTTCAGAAGGTGATCTGTATTTCAGAAGCAGTGGCCACAGCAGAAACCACAGCTGAAATGTCAACCCCAGCGAGTCATTGGTAAAAATCCTGTAGACTTGAGCAAGTCGGGATTTCACCCTGGCTCTCTCATGTAAAGTCCCTTTCAGAACAAGGGATCGCCTCAGGGAGAATGAATGACCTTCATGTAAGTATGGTGCCCACCAAATGTGTGTGACAGGGAGCTGTCTTTCTGTGGTTGAGCCCATTCTTTTGGGGACACTTTTTCCTTGTGTTGTCTTACAGCCCCTTTAAGAAACCCTACTAATAGCAGAAGCCTCATTTCCAGGGTTCTTGAAAGCAGAGCTGCAATTAAGCATGTGACTACTTTTGCGTCAAATTATGCCGGCTATTCGCGTCTGGTATTTTTATCCTTCATGAAATTACATCAAAGCAGAAATCTAACAAAGGTTTTTGCAGGAGCTCTGAAAACCGAGGTGGCGCCCAGGGTTGCCCAAAACCTCTTCCCCAGCAGCCTTGTTTTGGAAAGAGATGATAAATAAATCAAAATGCACTAAGCAGTGCTTCCACATGGCAATCGCCTCCTTCACTGCGTCTGCACCTCATCAATCACGCTATTGTCTGCTTGAAAGGTGAGCCTTGTAAATGTCATATCCACTCAAGCCCAAGGAGAAGCAAATCAAAATGCAGCAAGGAGTTTTAATTGGATAGTGTAATTAAACTAAAAAACCCCAGCAGACTAGCTTTGACAGGATAGATGAAGACCCCTTTTAATAGGGCTACGAAACATATTTGTTAAAAGGATGAGGCAACGCGCACTCCTGATTGTGCTCCAGAGTACTTTTATGAAAAGGCTATTCAATAACGGATGTATTTAATAAGTTAAGCTCAGTTCTGTTTGGTACGTGGGCAGGAATCTCTCTTACCTAGAAGTAAACACGTCAGAGCTAAGCTGTCAGGCACCGACCAGGCTACCCACTGCATCGGTGACATGGGCAAAACTAGATTACTTTCCTTGGAAAAAACTTTCTCTGATGGATCAATCCTCACACAACTGATGCCAGAGGTGATCGACTGACCTCAGCAGTCGTGCAAAGAAAGTAACAGCAGACTGACCCGATACAAGCAGCACAATCGCTCGGTTACCCGGCACAGGTCTCAGCCTGGCTTCCAGAAGTTTGGGCAGAGGTTTGAGCTCAGCGTGGGATACAGCACAAAATGGCAGACAGTTACGTGCACCTGTGTTCATTTGCTTGCTTATCTCGCACATGCAAGTATGGCATCCTTTTTTAATCTTCTTTCTTCACATCACATACTTCAGAGCTTTTTTTCCCCCTGAGCCCAAAGTCCATGGATGCTTTTTCAGAGAAACCTATTCCTCAGTCCCCTGAACAAGAACCTATGCCTTGCCCTTGGTCAGATAAACATCTTCATTTATTATTCCGGATACTGCCTGGCCCAGGGAAAGGGCCATAACTCTGGTCACTGGCATAAAAGCCACATCGTGCAAGAGCTGTGTCATTCACACAACAGCTCTCACAATTCCCGTGAGCTCACCAAAGAGCCCCGAGTGCCAGGCCTTTGTTTAGACTGCCCTAGTACTTGGGGTGCCAGGAAAGGTGCTGGGTGGCCATCACAGCAGCAAAAGCGCCTGTGAACAAGACACTGGCTACAAAATTTTTCAAAACGTTATTGATCATTTGAATGAAATGGACAAGCAAGTTTTACTCTGCTCTAAAAGAACCCACTGCACTGTGAAATGCTGCACCATACTACACACGCTGAACAAAACAGGCTATAAACTGTGGAATCGAGCCCTTTCATAATCCAATAACCAATTCATTAACTGAGCTTTGCCCAATGTACATAAGCCAAAGGAACTTGATACTGAATTAAAACATCAAATACCTTTAGCTTTAAATGAAAACTACATAAAAGCATTTCAGCCATCAATTTGGCTATCACTTACAGCCAGTATGAATTCTGCTGGAAAAGCTATTTTCGTGCAGATGTGGAATTCAATGGGAAAGACTGACTCGTGTAGCAACATCAATCAAAATGTCGGCTCTGTTGGCAGCTCTCGACAGTAAGGCAGGTTCAAAGGTCACAGGATAAAGAAAAAGCCAAGCTCTGGTTCAGTTCTAATATCTCCTTGCTAGAAGTCTTGCAAAGGTACCTACCCCCTTCTGTATTAGGCTGCTTTCATTAATCTTCTTGCCATCTTCTTTAACTAGTCATGCAGAACCGCTCGATAGCAAGACATATAATGGGGAGGCCCTGTGCCTATTACCAGGTTAACATTCTGTTAAGCCCCAGTGCAACAATGGAATAGGAATTTAAAGGAAATCTTAAGCTGCAGGGTGCAATGCAGGCAATTAAATTACAACTTGAAGTTACCGATGTATTTGCAAGCTATAGAACAGAATGCCTTTGTTTTAACTACCTTAGCATTAAGGATAGTTGATCAAACACTCATGATCCTCATTATTCAATAAAAATATGGATAATAAAGGAACATTATTCAGTGTTTTAATTTCATTAGCAAAGAAACCAGGCTTTTGCAACCCTTGTCAAAGAGTTACAAATGGAAAAGATTCAGTTGATTTGGAGACCACAGCGTCACCAGACTAATTTATCCTCAATTCTACAAAAGGCCTTTCTTGAAAACTACTAATCCCCTACAAAACTTCAGTGCTTGATCAGTGTTCTCCTTCTGCAGATGTTGTGGTAACCCTAACCAGCAAGAGGGACAGCAGCACATGCATCAATCAGAGCTCACACTTTGTCTATACTGCACCTTTTAAAAACAGGCAATGGGTTGTTGCACTGAAGTTTTATCCTTGTTCAAATAAAGTAAGAGGCATTAACAGAATCAGATTTCCTTAAATTACACTATTGCAAGGGGCTATAATTGTATTACACCTATTATGTTGCTTCCTTAAGACTTTATATTATGTACACTTAATTGAGATACAGAGCTCTTTTCAGCTATAAAAATGACAGCTACTTCATTAAGGTTTAAATCTTATTTCTTAATGATAGGATGCTTCCTTTCAAGATTCGAAACCTGCAGAATCTTTTCTGATAATCAGACTGAACCTGATTTAAACAAGCACTTTGTGTACAGCACTTGCAGATTCTAATGGCATTTGATTTAGCGAGTAAGGTCATTACTACTTCTCCCTGTCTGAATGCAAGGAATCTGATTTAATTTGTCAATAAAGCTTCTTATGCTATACCTGGCTTAGCACAAGGCACACAAAAATCACCAGCCACTTGTGGCAACACCCCCAACACACCCCCAAACAAGATGTTAAAGATACTCTGAATAACTGGGGACAGCTGCATTTGGACTTTCTGTGGGTGCAGCCCTAAGTGGTGTGAACTTCTGAGCTGGAGAAGTTGTGGTTTCTTGCTAGAACGCTTTCAGTTCATCTGTAAATACTGAAAACGTGCTCACTAAAGTTGCACAGTTCCATGTCCTTTAACACTCATAGGGACAAGGCCATTAATCTTCACCACATGAGTTTGCCTTATAGGGGGCACTTTGAGTGCCTCAGAAAGGAGCCTTACTGACCTCTGCCACATTTACACCCAGTTTGTATTTAAAGAGCATTTCAAAGTGGCACTCTAGCCATTTCTGCGATGTCCATACTGCACGAGTCCCAGAGACCAGTCAAAAGCTTAGCCATACTGGCTGTCCTTATACCTTCAATCAAGTCCTGAGCGTATCTTCAGTTCCACTGATCATGATGATCAAGCTGCTTTGACAACAGCATTTTGCATAACGGTAATAACTGGCCATATTTGGAAGTTCCTGGAACCACTGATTTTCGTTCAGAAGTATGGAGAAGGAAGCCTAGCGGAGCAATACACAGCTTTATCATAAGCCCAACTATTAATGTCTGCTGAGAGAAGGCAGTTTCCACCCAGTATAACTGCATACCTGCTGTATAACCAGGGTTTGTAATATGTTGCAGTGCACTTCTGAGAGGCTAGATGGAGCATGCTTGTGTTACAAGAGATAAAAACATGGAAACAAAATATATTGCAGAACTCAAACACCTTATCTTTACTCAACCTCTCTTTCTTTGCAGTAATTCATTCAAGGAAGCCCCAAGAATAATTTTTGATGTAAACTCTGCTGCAAACATATATCACTATGCCGATAAAAATCACAGAAAAAAAACCTAGGAACTATAGTGAGTTTCACTCCTTTATGCCACTAAAATAACTTTTCTTTTAAAATTCAGTGGATACAGATCTGTTGCTAAGCATGCCCCTCAGATGCATCAATTCTGGGTTGTCACTACAAATCTCTGGTGTTGTCCTAAAACATGCATTCTGGTATGTCTTTAGTGAACCTGGAGGAGACCAGCAGACTTCAGGAAGAGTCACTGTCACTGTTTCAGAGTATGCTAGATTTTCAGTGTGACAATTATAGGGACTGATGTGAAAGATAGAATTGGAGCCCCAACACCACATCTCCCTTCTGCATCCACTACAAAACCCTCTGCTTAAGGCCACCATCTCTCTGGCTGTGGAAGTCAATCACAGTCTTGGGAGGCTGAAAAAACTCCTTGCTCTTTATGTTGATGTGTCTGCACTTCACTGCGCAGTGGTACCAGCTGTCCAGACTGCATGGCACGGGCTACCTCCACAAGATAACAGCGGTCCAACTGCAGACCACGTGGACATCTGGGGATAGAGAATCTGTTAGTGGCTGTATGATGTCTGCTGGGGGCATGAAGGCTATGATTTCTGAGACAAAAACCTGGGCTTTCCATGCTGGATTTCCAGATGCAAACTTAGAGGTGTATTTATTTACAGGTGCAAAATTTCACTTGGAGCCTGGCTGAAAGTCAAGCCTTCAGGGATTTTATCCAGTATTGCTGAAGGACCGGTCTGCTGCTGAAGCTATACTGTGGATTCCTGCTCTGAGTACATGGGAATAATGCTAGACAATTTGACTGGAAACACCTCTCAGTGCATGTCTGATGCTGAGGTGAGCAGGGAGAAACTGGTAGAAAGACAGAGGAGAGGAAAAGTGGTTTGTCCAGAGATGTGGAAGCAGAAGAGAATGAAGTAAGTGTGGCAAGGAGAAGGATTCATATAATTTTTGACAGAATCTAGGGCAGCTGTGAGTTTTTCCCTCCAAAGTAATATGATAAACATATCACCCAGTAAATGTAATCCACAGAATTCGCTATCTCACTGTCACACCACAGGTAAAGGGTCCAGACGGCATCTTATAGTACAGTCAAATAAAGCATATATATAACAGTATCTGCAACATCTATAGTGACAGTCTCTGTAATCTCTGTACTTTTGCATCCTGCTTATGACTCGAAGTCCTCATCACGGCAGCACCTCTTTATTGTGCATAAAGAACTTGTAGTCCTGTTAATTACTTTTTTTAAATCACTAACAGCACAATTCAAATCTCAAACCTTCAGCCCTTAAACTCACAACATGAGTTTTGTGCAATACTAACATTTTCATTCTGTTTGGGTCTTCCAGAGGAAAACCTCACTGCCCTAATCCTTAGAGGTGGCCAAAGTTTTGCTGAAGCCAAATTCTCAGAGTTAGGTCACAATCCCAGCTGTGTTATCCCCATAACTGGAGCTATTTTGGACTTGCCATGTCCTGACTATTTCAGGTCTAAATTTAACTCTATGAACACAGTCCTTTACATCTATTCAAGTTGTTGCCTCTATAAGGGCTACACTGAAAATCCAAGACCAAGTGCAATAATGTTGAGAAATGTGCAACTATCATGCTGTGGGTTAAACCTTCAGTTGGCAAAAACAGTACGGTCGTGTCCAGATGAGTGCAGCCATGCAGTATGTGGTGCCACAGACATGTCTGCAGTGCCACATACCGCACATTCAGCTGTTCTCCTTACTGCAAGGGAGCAGCGTGGGGTTTGGACCCCTAGATATGGGGTGAAAAAAACCCACACCAAAAGAAAGAGTGGCACATGTGGGGACAGTGTGTGCTGTGCCACTAAAACCTGGAGCCTGGCTGGCCAGAGCCATGCTGTGGCTGATGGCCAGGCTCTGAGCCCCGGACCCCAGGTAAGGCTGCTGGGGACGGCCCAGTGCTGGTCCCAGCCTCCTCTACCCCACCCAGGGTAACCTGCTACGTGCCAAAAGGCCATGGCACAGGTGGTCCCCAGGGACAACTAGTGGCAGCACAAGATGTCTGGCTGCTAGTTGTCCCTGGGAAACCAAATGTCCACACGACGTTTCTGCTACAGCACTTCCATCCATACTGGTGCTGGGGTAGGGTGTACTCTGAAGCTGCACTGAGGAGTGCTAAAAGACCACTCCCACAGTGTGTATCTGTATATAACATGCCTGACAGGAGAATAGAGTCTGATTAACAGAAATTCATATAATGAATAAAACACGTATAGAAAGAAAAGGACATGGGGGCAATATATTCTCTTGGCATCTAGCACACAAAGGCAGAGAGGGAGAGGAGAGAGAACATAAATAAAAAGGACTACTCACTTGGGCTTTTTTCTTCTGCAAGGTCACAGGCGCAGAGGAATTCAGAATCGATTGAAATGGGTTTCTGCTTAATCCAAAACTTAGTGCTGGCCTTCTGATTAGTACAAGGGTCTATCTCCACCTTGTCTCCAGAGATACCTTGGAATCAGAGGGAACAGAAAGCCACAACAGTGGTCTGTTTAAGTGATTTCATATCAACCATTTGACACACTTTATAAATCTTAAAATAGGCTGAGAGTGTATTGTCCTTTTGGGGTTTCTGAAGGAGCAGGAGCTTTGGATGCCAAAAGCAAAGTGATGATCAAACTGTATACATAATCTCTGTGTTGTCCTTCTAGCTTGCTGAAAAAAACGCCAGCAAAAAAAAGGAGTCTCAGGGAAAACATACTTCACAAATATGTAAGCACAGCTGCTCTGAGTGCGCTTGCTAAATGGATTGTGAGGTTTATATAAAGACATTACTACTTTTTTATTACTGCTATTCCATACACGACTATCATGGAAGACAACATCCACTGGTAGTATTGTACCACTACCTGCTACTTATCCGAACAGGCTTCCAGATGAGAACGCTGGGTTCCGAGGATCGTGTGTGTTTTTACAGCCCGAGCATTTTAGAGCCAGCTCTAATTAGGCCGTCTTGAATGCAAGCTGGGGATTCTGTAGCTTCTGGCACAGAAGGCTTTTATTTCTGAACAAGGGCTTCCCCAGATGGCTCCGACTCAGTGCTGCAGTGTCTGGGCTGACCTGGATGCACAGAGGGCATGCTGACATGCCACAGTCTGAGCAGGCAATATAGAAACCTGTAACAGATGCATCTAGAGAGCGAGAACAAGAGAGGCTAACGGTATTACTACTTCATTTGGCTTTCTTGAACTTGGGCAAGAACAGCTTTGCCATTGATCTGGGGCTCCGTGGGAGCTGGCTGAAAGTTGACACTGTGCTGGAACCTACCCTGGGATACGCTTTGCAATTTATAGCAGCCTTTATGACAGTATTACAAAGCAACAGCCTTGCTATGCGGCACTGAAGAATATAGAGGGTCATTGTTTAGTTTACAATTACCAGGTATCTGTTGACATGACTGAACAGACCTCTCAATATGCTTTTCATAGTGAGACCCATGTGGAGCATTAAATGAAATTACATTTTTAGGTCAGGAGGGATCGGTCAAAGTCATGATGAAATAGGCAAAATAAAGCAAAAGTATACGAAGTATTTAAAACAGCATGTAACTGCTACCTCTGTAAAACCAGCAGAGATAACCTTTTTCCTCCTGAGAATTTTGGCTAAAATACTTTAGAAAATATATGCCTGATTTGGCCGGAGCAGGACAAAGAAAAATATGATCCCAAATTTAAAAACAAATAAAATGTCCTCCACGTTCTCCCTCAAAAATTAACCCCATGTGATTTTTCAAAATCAGCCAGCTGCACAGGTCTTGCAGCCATTGCATTTGTATTTTAATCGCATGTAAAACCAAAATACACAGACAGCCAGAGGCAGACATGTACATCAGGTGCACTGCTGCAGTCCTTTCCACTAAATAAAAGGTAACTTTCATTTTAACCCTGGCCATTACAACAGCTTCCTGCAATGCCACAAACAAGTCTTAATTTTTTGTTTAATCAGATACCACAATTTGTCATTAGACATGCTTTATATCAGAGATACCAGATTTCAATTAGGCACCGTCCAGAGTCCAGTTGATACTAGAAGTGTTAAATAATCTGAACAGGCGGAAGCTATATCTGACACTGATTCTGTTAGGAGATTTCACGTCTGAAAGATTGTACCAACCCATTTTATTTATTCTTTCACTGTAACTGTTATTTTTTCAAAATCTAAATGTTTTCTACAGCTCAGGAAAAATAATATTTGAAATGGTAGCTCCTTTTCATTTTTACAAATAAATGAGAAAGATGCTTCATGAGGATAAACCTTTATCCTCACTCTGTTCTCAAAAAGGGGAAAAAAGCCCCACCACTAGAAATATGCTTTTAAAAATTTCATTGTATGGTCCTGCAACTCCAGAATTCACACAGTCAGTCAATATTGTTAATGTACCTTGTTAATTTGATAGGATTTGTCAGGTAACTCCACTGGAAAATTATATAAAACTGTTCCAGATGAACAGATGATAGTGACATGAATTAAAGTGATAGAACAATAGTGGAATATAAACCAGAAATGACACCCAAAGTGGCTGTTGATTTATTGCCATACTGAGTTTGGTTCTGGGCTTCCATGTATATTAGTGCTACAAATCTGGGTCCATTTAGCAGAGAGATGCTCATACATACATCACCAGCTCCTGCTCCAAGCCAAGGTCACTCCCCATTGCATCAATCTTTTCAACAGAGGCTACTTCACAAAGCATGGATTTTGTAACCATCTCAGATGTAACAGACTTTCCTCCTCTTTCATCTTTCTTTTATCATGTAAAATACACTTTAACTTCTATTATTTTTATCTGCAAATTGTTGCTGTATACTTCATCCATTATTTCTGTATCTTGGCATCATTTGCCTTAGCGTGCCCACATCCACAGGAGCACATTCTTTGTCAATGTTGTCCTTTTTGTGTTATTGTGCTTGCGATCTGCATGGATTTGAACCCAAAAATCTGGAGAGTATTAGCTACAGCTTAAAGCTTTTGCAGCCTGCTTTACAGGCTGAATTAGTCACACTCACAATCAAGGCAAAAAGTATTATCCCTCTACAATTTTCCTTAATTCATCCATTTTATCAAGAGAGTTTTTTTTATAAATATAGCAGTCTAGCAAGACTGCTTCGTTCTTGTTTTCTTTGTTGGGGTCTGTAACTGGCCATTTTTTGATGGACTTGGCCAGCAGTAATTTTTCAGATCAACATGCCTTCTTTAGTTTTGATAAAATAGTACATTAATAAATCTTTTTTCCTTACAGCATGTTTGAAACCGAGTAGAAATGTTGACAGTATGGTACATGTGCATTATAATGTGACATGAGTTAAACATAAAAACCCAGACCTTGAAACTGCCATGACTAAAGCTTTCAGCTCCAATAAAAAATGTCAGTCACAGACCGGTCATTTCTCCCTTGATATTTACATAACTCCCTTTACCATCAAGAAGAATTACACACAGGTGCAGAGGACAGGACACACTCCAGAGTTTTACTCCAGATCTCTTGGTAAACCTGGTTTCAGATTCTCTGACTTGCCTTAAGAGACCTGCATTTCTCAGAGTTTTAAAAATAAAGAGCACACAACACTTGTGCACAAATGTACTTTGTAGCATCGTCTCTAGCAGCAGGCTTTAAATAAGGCAGCTCTATTCAAGGGTGTATCTCCTTATGGGCGGTTTTGTACAGGTGATTCTAGTAAGAACTGACAAAATTTACAGATCTGCCGCCCAACATATAAAGACATTAGATTTTAGACGGCACTACGCTAGCCCCCTATTTCATAAACTGTTTATGGAATGGTATTTCTGTCCATTTGTTGCCTTATATCACAGGTTCCAACAAAACTCTTCTTATTTTCAGAAGTAAATAAATAAAACAGGACATTCCCCATGTTCTGCAAAGTGAACAGTGTGAAAGTAAAGCCAAGCTGCTCAGTTCATTGTCCATGATGACTGAAGCACCACCATGCATACACAGATCCTTCCCTTTTGAAAGTTTCTATTGCTTTCAGGGAGTATTTGTAAACCGCAAGTGAGATGACTAGTGGAAACGGAAGGATGTTTTTAAATGCAGCCACTCTGCAGCCCAGTGTTTGCTGGCTCGTGCATATGTTCACGTAATACCACCAAGAAAATCAATACAGTCAATACAAGGGGTCACCTAATGACTTCAGATTCTGAATGCCCCCAGGAAACAGTTTTTTTTCCCCCCCAGGAAAAGCTGTCACTTAATTATTGCTGTTATGCAATATGATTGACAGTTAAACATACTGCAAGGAAAACTCTTTGCAGCCGACCAGCAATAAGCTGTTTGGCAACAAATGACCCTAAACCCATCGTTAAACTTGGACTACTCAATGCACTGGGCTCTCACCTGCTGGATTCAGTGGAGTTTATTCTGCCCCGCAGCAAGAGGATTAGCACATTTAACTCTCATCAGTACTAATCCCAGCTGACCTGGAAGGCTTATTTTTAATGACAGTGCTACAAGAATCAACTAAAGAACCCTAGCACAAGAAAACCTAAGGACATACAATTCATATGTCCTTCCTTGTGGTTTCTGACATTTTCCATTTGTCCTTATAATTAATACCCGATTGGAGTATTTTAATGTAGTGCTGGAACATACAAACATATTGCTACTTGTAGAGCTGTTAAAAAATATGTACATACATAGGGTAGTACAAATCGGGGGAGAAAGGGAAGTTTATGGTCCTTACACTAGTGGACAGGGTCAGCTCTGTCTCTGCTAAACAGGTTTGGCCATTTGTTTCCTGTAACAGCTATTCTCCCTTAACCATTTATCTTTAGTGATCTGTCATGACCTTTTCAAGCTCTCATTTATGACAGCTTCCAGATACAGTGAGTCAAACTCCACTGGAAGCAAACTATCACACCCAGATAGTTTGCTCAAGAGCAGAAAACATGCCTAACACTGTCCTACTTCAATGCCAGCATATAAATCCTTCCTTAACAAGACAGTTCAAAATGAACTGAAAAAGCCTCCAATGTACATATTTTCAGGGGAATATCATTTTTACATATGTTTAGAGTTGTGGTAATGAAGAGACTGTAGATAATAAATAATGGAAACATTTCCCCACCTTAAAGCTATGATTGTCTCACTGAACATTACAGAAATGTATTTTGTAAGCATTGCGGCACTAAATATTTTAGTGCTGAATCATTTTTTAATATAAAGTATTTGCAAGAGTGTCATAGTTCACTTATCTATGCATCATTAATCAAATTTGCACAATTTAAACTCGAGCCTATAAAAGCTCCATTATTGCTTAAAAATTATTGAATGGCTTTTTTATTAAAATCCTGTCATCCCTTAGCTTTCAGGTTTTGCAGAGCATTTAGAAGAGTAGAAAGGCTCATATTAAAACCATTATAGAATGGCAGCTATATTTTGTTCCACTTCAGCATTCTACTGGGCTATAAAAATCTTTTGGTCTGATAAACAGGTTTCCTAATTTTGCAGGGACTGATTTTAAGAAGTTCAGTCAACAATAAGTTTTCCTTTGGGAAACAGAGACAAAAGAGGGGAGGGGGGAAATCAGCAATGGTCTTCTTGTAGAAGGAATATGCGCAAGCTGATTAGAGGGAATAAAAATGCTCAAATATTTCTAACTGTGCTAAGAGAATGTGGGGGGCTTGCTGCAGAAATATTATTAGCCATATTAAACAATAGATTTATAGTAAAACAGACAGTGCTGTGATAGGAAAGTTAAAAGTGTCCAAGATGGACAAACAGTTGCTTGCAACAGCTACTTATTTTCCTTAGCTTTATAGTGTAGATGAATTTACCTAACTGAACATCAGTGGTGAATCGAAGCCTGTGGATCATGCTGACTTTGAAGGACTTGTAATGGTGGCTACTAAGCATATCTTGAACTGTAGCTATATCGATTTGAGGATCTTCTTCTGATATCTCTTCTCCTCTCGAACCTGCAAAAAAAAAAAAATTTTTGACTTAAAATATAGCATACGCAACTTAAACCAGAACACTGAGATTGTCTTGCAATTACAAATGCGGTACTAGCTGAGGTGTACATGGTGATGCTAGCAGATCTTTTTAAGAAAAACAGCTTCAGTATCCATGTATCTGAAGATAGAAGCGGATCCTATACTTGGATCAAAAGCAAAAATATAAACTCACTATGAATATCATATATTAAAAAAATAGGTTTAATTTTTTTTAATTGCCACACAAAAAAAATCTGTGGAAAACCATGATGGCAGGTTCCATTAAGAGGCAATCATATCCTAAAGCAAAACTTCTCTACGGGCAGGTCTACATGTGCATTTAAATGTGACTAAATTTAATGCGCATTAAGCAATTTTTGGCAGGTATCTACACATGCAGAGACTTGGGACTAAATTTAGTGCCCTTGGCACTAAAGTTACTAAAGTTCGTGCCAAGTCCCTGCAGCCCTGCCATGTGCCCCTAGTGGTTGGGCAAACCCAGCGCTAAAGTTAATGCCGGATTACATCTACACGTGCATTAATGTGCTTTTAACTAATCATGCCTGCATTTGCAGGTATCAAATGTAGGTGCGATTAGCCTAATTTCACTATTTTTAGTGCACGTTAACACATCTCATGGACATGCCCTAAGTGAAAGATCTCTCATGCCCAGTGGCTGTGTTCACACTACCCTGCCTCTGCTTCACAGCAGGGACTCTGCATGGGTCTTCTAATCCAGGAATGGTTTTGCCAAAAGTGCATATGTGCCTGAACCAGGAGAACCAGTGCCAGACTGTTCTGGGCTGAAGGGGGCTACGTTTTACACATCCAGCATTCCTGGTAACACAACGTACTGATGCTACCGGACACTGGGATCTATCTAGCAATTCAGCTTTAGTCCACTTTAATATTTTACCATTGTGGGATTTAACTGTCATAGTTACTTCTTTACATTCCCCCTGAATCCATTAAAACTCTCATGTGCCTGACAATCCGGGCAGTGCCTTCATCCTTGTATTGTGAGGCCTATATGAAGAAATCATTTTATTTACTGATTGGTATTCTCATTACTGCTGCAGGTACTAGCTTTACAAAAGGTAACATCTCATTAAGCCAAAATGCCAATTACTGAAAAATATAACACGCTTTTAAGATTTTTACATTTTATGATGTTGGATTAACACCAATTTAAAAATTACTATAACGTGACATAATTTTTTACAGAGTAATTTTTATGCCAGCTGCTAATAAAGCATCGTGGCTCTAAATGATAATTCAGATGCTTTTAGATAAAGTGGTGCATAAATATGATTGAAAATTGATTTAGCTTCTTGCAGAAGATACTGAAGAATGACACATTTTGTTTAATACACCAGCTAATGTAGTCCTAAAAGCGAAACAACTGCCAGTTCACACTCCTAAATTTGCTGTGGGAGATTAATGAAAACTTTATATTTTGCTGAAATTTTAATAATGGGCAGATGAGACGACAGAATTTTACTAGAGGTCTTAAAGCTACAGTATAACCAGCAAAAGGCTTGTCAATTCCTATATATTAATTCTGTTCAAGACTTATGTAGTTGGAGCCGGCTCAACACACTAATGCTTCCTGCATTGACCTCCTACTCTAGTGGTGTAAATTCATATGCCATTTGGGGATTTCAAGTCATAGTGAAACTAGAGTAAGTTTCCATATTTGGATTCTGGCAACGAGGGGATTGTTTGTTTATGATAGGGAAGGCAGCAGCTCCCAGGAGAGGAAAGCTACGGCACGTGTCAAACGCACACGGCTGATTCAGAAGCAGGCTTCCTTTTAATGTGGATAATTTGGGATTTAGAACTACCACCTATTTCTTTTAGCAGGTGCTAACATCACAGCAACGGCCAGGATCAGTCTAGACCTGTGGGGAGGAGGGGAATTAAACCTTATACTCAATATCTTTTGCCCTAGGAAAAAGTTTTCCCCTTTTCAGTTTGTGAATCCACAGCCAGATTCTCCTCTCTGTACTACGCCCTGCTCCCACCACCTGCAGTGAAGTCAGGATCCTAAAACTACATACTTTAAAAGTATATTTTAGAGTATGTATCAAGAGAAACATTTTACAAAGACACTGGCCCAGCAGCCTTCCCCATTCCCCACCTTGTGTGAAAGAATTAGACTAGCAATGTCCCCCGCAACACACATATTAGCTTCCCGGTATTACAATTACAAACAGGACTGTATCATTCGGTATTTTTTTTTTTTTCAAGTCCAATGAAATGGTCCATATAAGTATGCGAATGTGTGCACACCCTCTTAATACTGTAACCATGCCATGCTAGAGAATGACAAGATAAATTGTAATGGCTCCTTCAGAGACATTACAATGTATTTTGTCAAAGACCCCTGTGTTAATGTCTCTATACTATGGATTATCATAATGTATCATGTCAAGCTCTCATGCTGCAGTACTTCAAAGATACAATGAGATATGTCAAACTTTTGGTGCACTTAAAAGCATCTAAGAAACCCTATGGCTTAAAAGGTGCTAGGGAGGAAAGCAAGAAGGGCAGTAATGGAACAGATTGCCTCAGAATAAAAAGAAAACTGACTAGAAAAATAAGTTAAAGGACTGAGTTCAAGAGATAAAACTAGTGAAATGCCAATTTAAAGCTGCCACTTAAATTACCCAATTGCGCTTTAACACTGCAGCATTTCATCCATAACATTTTGATACAACCCACAGAACAGCAATATTACATGGTCAAGTATATTACCGCCTGAAGCCATATCATCTGCATTGCATCCGATGCCTAGCTAAGCATGGTCTGGCTGGGTGTGTATTTGATAGGCAGTCACCAAGGAACACTTTGGTGCCACAGGGACTGCGGCAGATGAGTCAACAGTGGTATTCTTCGTTTGGAAACCACCAACCCACCTATAACGGCAATAGGGATATTAACCCCACTGCCCCAGTCCGGTTCCAGGTTAATTCTGGATTGGCCCTGGAGGGTAATTAACCTTCTGCCTTCTGAAACCCTTCTCATGTTTTCAGTCAAATACAGAATTCTCTCAAAGGTTTTACTTCTTACGCTAAGCTTTGGTATGCTGCAGTATGCACCATTAGCTATTTGCCATGTTCTACCCAGGGGGGAGCAGTATTTTAATGGTCGGGGAACAGAATCACTTTATGTTCCTTAAGCATTAAATAGTTCCTGAAGTACGAAATGGCTCCAATGCACACTCTTCTCCTAGCATCTCCCATCAACAGTTTCTCAGAACACATTATGAACGTTAACACTAGCAATATACCCCAATGAGTATTAATCTCCACTGGATTTTAATATTTGAATATTCTGTCAGTTTTTAAAGGATGAAGGACAACTGCTGAGTTAAGCAAGCTCCATGAAGGTAGACTGCAGTGGAAGTATTCCAGACCCTCTGTGAATCACGGTTACCTTTGCTAATTTGGTTTTACATGCATGGAACGGTTTAAGATTCAGGTCTGTAGGATTTCTATCGTTATTGCTCATGGGACAGAAGCCAGGAATTCCACCATCAGAACAGATCATCTGTCTGAAGATGGCAAGACACTAAGACCCCTGAGGGTGCATTGGATAATAGCAGTAATATCAGTTACAACAGAGATAAATGCCCTGCAGGGAAAAAACCTGACTATAGAACTTGGCATATTGCTCCTTCCCCTGCAGCTTTATAAGAATGTCTCGGAGACTGAAGGAATTCAGCAATGGAGGAAAGAGCCATCTCCAAAAGCTGATTGGAGGCAACATCATAAAAAATACTTTCCACATGCAAGCAGCTGTGAATAAACCTGTCAAATATTTACAGGCCTGTCAGGGCATTTGTAATGGAGATCACAATGTGGCTTTTGAATGTAAAAGCTTCTGCTTGGCAAGGCAATCAGCTAAAGTGGACTCTCCAGGTCTATTATTTAGACCAAGAGCCTATCCAGCAATTCTTCTGAAGCCAGACACTACTCCTGTTACTGGGAGAACAGATTTCTATTTAAAAAAACGTAGTCCTTTAAAAAATGGTTTCTAAAGGACAAAGATGCTAAGTTCACAAATACCTTTGTATTGCTATCATTTCATTACCTATCTAACGAGAGCTGGCTCTGTGAAGTTAAACTGCCACAAATGACTTGGGGGGGGTTTCTGTATAAAAGCAGCAGAAATGAGAAGTGAGAAAAGCTGAGGCTAGGCACTGGAGAAACAGAGCACCAAGGAAGACCACTAGGAAGAGCGCCAGGAAAAGAAACGAGTTTTTCATTGTGATTCCTACAGCAGGCTTCTGTCATCATGGGGCAGGGAGGAAAACACTAAGAAAGGCTCCAGAGAGGTCCATTGCCTATACACTGACCATGAGTTCAGCAAAAAAAAGACAGGTGATCCCTAGAAAGAAAGAAGAGGCATGTAATCCTGATCTTCTTTCTTTCTAGGGATCACCTGGAGTGCAGAATGAGAGCAGCTATTCTCTGATCTTTCTAGGCTTTCACAGCGCTGCCCAAAAATCTGCTGGGCACCCTTGCAAGGCTGCAAGGGACCAACAAGGACCGTCTGTGCTTAGCACTCCAGAACCAGTTCAGATTTAAGGTCTTTGCCCATATGCAAAACTGAGATTACTTCAAGATCACTGGCATCCCCTTCTGCTAGTACGACGTGGATGCAGTTCGGGCGGTGGACTGCACGACGAAGCATAAAAGTCAACCTTCTCTCCTGGGTGCATGGCTCACTTTCAAATGGTGAAAGAAGCAAGCAGCAAAGAATGGAGGGTTGGGTCTAGGAACTTCCAAGCAAGATGCCCAAGGAGTCATCAGGACCGAGGCAGATCCTCCTCCTCAAAGACTAGGCATTCACTGGCACACGAAAATGGTAAACCCTTGGCATTAAAGGTATTCCAGAAACACTAGCTCTAGCACGGCTACTTAAATACAATCAAAATGACATCTTCAAGAGCAAGCACATCTGTATTTTCCCAATAAAACAAAAATACAAGGTTAACTGCATTGCAAAAACATCCCCTTATTACTTTAATGTACTAGTGTATTGCTTAATGAAAGGTCTTAATTGTAATTCAATTAATTACATACACAGAATCCCCAATTACATTTTCCAATAAGACATTGGCTTTGGTACAGGTCTAAAGGCACTTAACCAATATTAATATATTAAGACCAATTTCCCTTGAATACTAATTACTACCTAATGATAAAATGAGAAAGAGGAACTTTCCAGAAGCAGGATAGAGAGAATAAAACTAAATTAGCCATGAATAGTTAGCTGCTTCTCATAAAAGCATTTTAGACTGTAAAATGCAAGCATTCAGTTTAAATATAAATCTCACTTGCAAGCTGAAAAGTTCCAAATATGAGCAATGGTTTATTAGTTGGACTATCACTAACAAACCTTGAAAGCATAGGAGATTTCTTCAGGTGTATTTCTATTAATGAAGTTTTTCTGTTTTACTTCATACTATGAATTATAAACTACATCTTTGCCCAGAATAAACTGGCATCTATTTTACCACCAGCTGTTTGGCTCCATGTGAAAAAAAAAATAAATGAGCATATTTAAAGAATAACAGCTCTCCCAACAAATTCTTCTTTACCAGCATACATAACCAAAGTTCAACAAAAATAGTTTAAAATGTGACCGAACCTAAAATACGGTTCTTTGTATTTGATGTGAAGATTGCCATTGATTAATTATTTTATTAATAAACACAAATGAACCTCTATTTTTAGCCTCATCCAAAGATAGATGCAACATCACCAGGTCCAAGTTCTCTGAGGTGATTTTGGAAACCCTTACATATCACTGTTCTGCTGGATGTTTAGGTGCACACGCCGAGCGCTGTCTCCAGGGTGGTGTCAACCCTCCCTATGCACCAGACCAGAGGCGAGAGAGGCTGGTTAAACTCTGAGGATCAGTCACCATTAAGAAGAGAAGCCACAGGCAAGACGGAGGGATCATGGACTCTCGAAAGGACTCTCACCGAAACACAAGGAGCATTTTAGAACGGCGAAGAGGTGGAGGCAGGAGGTAAGATTGGCACCTGCTGTTTTGTCTAGGTCTGCACAAGTCTTGCGCTAACTGATGCAATGTGACTGGTCCTTGCAAGGCTTGCAGAATGCGTGCGTCCAGTCTCTGTTCACTATTGTGCCTGTGAAGAGGAACCCATGCACAAGGTAGGAGTTCTGGGGGTCATTAACTTACTGGGAGGCTTGAGGTGGCTGACATCGTCTCGGGGATCTAAGGCATCTGGGACATGAGACCGCGAACTCATACCTAGGGCATGTGCCAGGAAGGCCCAGGGGTGAGCTCTGGCTTAAGCTTCCTTGGCTCTGAGCAAACTGAAGGGTGCCCAGGTACAGGGCAGAGCTGCAAACACAATGACCTGGTGAGAGAACACTACCACGTCTGCGTGACACAGTCATCCCAGCAGGACTGCCTGTTCACAGCATTAGACAGGGCACTGGGAATTGGCTTTCCTCTGCCTACATGCATTTTTGATGCACTTTTGCCCATATCTGTCAGCAACAGTATAACCACCGGGTCACTCAGTTACGTTCTGCTGCTGATCCAGAGCTCCTCACAGGAACGTCCACTCTACAGTCCAGGCTGCTAGAGGAGCAGCCTCTAAAAAGACCTCACAGGGAAACGATGCAGAGGTCCAACGAATGACTGCAAGCGATCAGAAGAACTGGCATCAAGGGGAGTTTTTGCAACACTGCCTCAGGTGCCTTGCTGGGCTGGTCTCTCCTGCCACCAAGTCAATAGCAGGCACCCAGGCATTTATGGAAATATGAACCAGGGGAAACCTTTCACTGAAGCTGGTATGCGGGCCCTTGTTTAATAACAACTAAACTGCTAAACTTTTTTGCTGTAGTAAATTCAAATTTGATATACAAAAATAAATTTAGAGATGCACCCAAATCATTAGTACACGCTTCATGAAATTTAATACTACGAAACAGCTGGGTTTGCTGAGCAAGATTAAAGCTTCAGTTTCTACTTCTATAGCCACCCTTCCAACATTTGTGGTCTCCTAGAACAGTACGGCACACAAATAAAGGCGGGGTATCAAGAGGGAAAGGTCTATCTGTACTGGATGTAGGCCAGGAGTTCGGAACAAGAGACCTGAACTCAGCTCTGACCAACCTGATGTTAGACAAGGTCACTTCTGTTGTTTTTAACCTCAAATTTTGCCACTGTTGAATGGGTGGCCCCATCCCTTACATGAGGTAGGCATTACCCCCCATGATGCTCCTTCATCTTTTTATGTCCTATCCTTCTAGGAAGGAATTAAGAAAGAAACACTCTAGCCTGATGAACACAAATAAAAGGTTTGCTCCATAACAAGACCAGAAATTCCACTGCTCCTTGACAAGGGCTCCAATCACCACTGCTAAAATAGGAGACTTCTTGGTAGTGTCTATGAGCTCAATTAAACCTATGCCATTTTTTCGGACTAGTGAAATCAAAATGTTGAGAGCTGCACCACACCACAAGTTGGGCAGATGGAGAAGAAGGAGAAAAGCAAACAAACAGAACTGAGAGCTTGGTCACTGAGAAAGCAGGAAAGTGATGGATGGACCAAAAAGGATCACTGGACAACCCTTACAACTCTGCCTCCTGTTCCAAAAACTTTATGAAACTTGGAAAAAGAAAAAAAAAAAGACAAGAAGGAAAGGAAAAAGGAATGTTTAATTAGCATTTCTAGAGAGAAAATCGTTTGTTCCCACATGTAAACAAACCCCGTGGCTGCACACCTCTGCTCTTGCGGCATCCATGCGGTTAATCTCTTCTAAAGCTGTAAAGAACCCTGGCTCCTTGAGCAGCAATATTGATATGGTAAAATATATTGCAGACTAATGACTTGATCCACTAAATAGTGCTTGCAACAGAAAAGGATTTATATTTCAAGTGTTTTTCAGGGCTGGTCATAACTTTACAGAACAGAGTTTAACAGAAAAAGATTAATCATGAAGTGATAAACAGGATGCAGACTATTTACCAAAAGGTATGAAATCAATCATTTCCCTTCGGAGTATTCTTTTGGCACAGTTGGAAAGTGCCTTAGGAAACAGAGTCTCTTCAAAACTTACTTGCCCAGACGGCACAGCCTGTATTCCAGCATGCGTAACTTATGTGAGCTTAAGCAATTTACAAGAGCAGAAGTGAAAAGGGCAAACGTACTGTTCTCTCGGACCAGACAGAATTCCAAAGTGCTCTGGCTCTCCAAGGTACAGTCTAAGTCTACGGGGACATTGGGTTCACTCTGCTTCTCCAGCCGATACTGAGGACCTGAAATATAAAACAACTTGTGAAATTTTCTGGATTCTAATTGAAGGACAGCTCATCATGTTCAGTTAACAAGAACATATTTCAATTCTAGAGGCAAAGCAGATGGATGTTTATGTCTCAAGCTCTTCCACCAGAAGGGAACTTAGTAATAAAGAAGTGGAGGATGGGATGTTTAAAAAATGCATGGGAAGATAGATTACTTCATCCAGCTCCCACTGGTCACTGGTCTGACACTTCACGCCCCCTTCACTGCCAAAAAAGTACAACAGATGCTTCTGATCTCAACCTAAGTTGCTTCTTTTTATCCCATGTATCAACTCAGGCACTAGAGCTTGCTGTAAAGTCATCAACTTGGATCTTGGAGTGTAAAAATCTTTGATTATTTGGGTACCTTTCTTGAGGTAGAAAAAGTAAAATGCATTTGCTGCCTTTGACTCTGCATACAGTGAGAGCAAGGCAATTGTGAATACTATTGTGAGGCCTGCAGTTTGCCTCAGAAATGCAGCTATTCTCTAATGCTGTCTGGAAGCTGAAGCACATTGTGAAGAGAAGGCAGATGAACTGCAGAATAGCTAAACAATTCCCATTTAAAGACACACTGGGCTCCTTTACTTATCTGAGTTCATCCCTCCCCCAGCCCAAAGTAAAAAAAAAGAGTGCCTTCCTTCCTGAGGGCTCAAACAAATGTACGTGTGCACAGACACTCGGGTGGGTTGGAAAGTGGCAAGGAAGGCTGCCTGCGCGTGAGGCAGGTGGGCGACTGAGCCGGCCACAAGAGATGCTTGCCTCAGTCTGCGCACAACTCGCACAGAATTTTGTATTTTTTACATCTGATTGCAAAAGTTGGTCTTGTGCTACTGCCGCTTTCCTTTTCACTGGTGACTCTATAAAAGCCTACACTTGTGATGCTCCTGGGACTGTCCTCTTATGCATTTGCAGCGGTCACCGGTATTCTTTCCCACATTCCACTATTATCCACAAGATAATGTGAGAGATTTATTTGTCAACAGGAGCGCACACTTCCATTTATCGTTGCTTCCACAGGTAAGAGGTCCCAATGCTAGATGGAGTGTGATACTAGTTTAATGGCTGTAAGAAGCAGCAAGGGTCATCGACATACAAATCTGCTGTACTACTATAGATCTGTATACTGTTAACTGCTGAATATGAAAAAATGCAGTAGGTGTGGAGACAGAATCAGATACAAATATGGCCTGCTACTTCTGACCAATTATTTTCAACTACCTGCAACTTAACTGTCAATTTTTTTGAGCTTCAAGTGTCAATCTGCCATTTCTCAGTTAATTCAAATCTACTGAAAAGGAAGATGTTATTAATTAGACTAGTGTTTGCCAAGTTATAGTAAGTATTGCGATAAATCAGCATGAGGACAACAGGTAGATTTATTTGGTTTTTTTCATGTCCTTCATTCATATGGATCCCGAAGTTTTAGACCTAAAACTGAAATGAAACTATATATGGGGTTCACTTCTCTAAGCGAAATGAGGCCAAGTCCAGGGAATTGCAGGACTGCTAATGGAGCAACAAACCAAAACTTCACATAACAGATTAGCACACAATGAGAAGAGAAATGTATGCAAATGAACCTGCAAGCAGGAACCCAGGCAGTAAGAACTCAGCTTATAAGCAGGAGGGTGGCTGAGACGCTGGGGCCAACATTCACACTTCTACCAGCAGTGTCACTAGACTGGCTGTCAAACACAACCAACTAGGAACTTCATTTTCTCACGTATCCAAAAGAAGAAGCCTGATCATATTTTTGTTCAGTTACTATGATTCAAAGAAAATGATATTCAGGAATTCCTTTCAGTTAGCAAGGAATATATACTCAAACCTTGGCTGCTCAGCAAACAGGGAGTAACTGCATACATTTCACAGACATTAGAGCTGGAAGGGACCTCGGAAGATCATCTAGTCCAGCCCCCTGCCCAAAGGGCAGGAAAGCAGCTGGGGTCACAGGATCCTTTGCAGGCCTTTTTGTTACAATACCTAATGCAGCTCCACCACTAGTTTTCTAGGCTTGAGGTCTTGCTGCGCAATACAAAATCTTACAAATAATTCTACTGAAACAGGTATTTTAAGAACAACCCAAGTATTTTAAAAGCCAATCAGCCCACTTATCCCCATTCTGGAAACTGACCCATTCCTTGCAAAGAAAAGCATTGATAATTCAAAGAACAGCCTATGTTTCTGAAATAAGCACTTTCAGATTACACAACTATTTTTGTTAAACTTTTTAACCATACTAAACTTTAAAAGTGGCTTCTTATACAATGTGTATCTTCTGAAGGGAAGGCAAATACTTCCATCCACTTGACACTTAAAGCACAACCTCCCTCAACGCTCATGTCATGCCCTGGGGGAGAAGCACAAGAGTCTAGAACAAGCAACTGTTTTTCTCAAGTCACTAAAAACACCAGCTGATCTACCGGGCTAAGTATGTAACTAAGGTTTTTAGTGATTCAAAGCATCTCTAAATAGGTCTTAATACAACAAATTTGTTGAAATCATGAAATCTATTCCTTCTCTATTAGTAGTTAAATAGTTCTGAATGCTTTACTGACTTTGAATTATGATAGTATATGATGAAATATTTAAAACATATATAAAAAAATTAAGTCTTTTAGCCTCAGATGGCATGCCTAAGAGATGAAATTTGTTAGCCAATTAATTTTAAATTTACTACAGCAGAGTTTCAATTACAGCTCCTCATTTCGTTTCCCCAGAAGTCATGTGAAGAGCACACCGCATGTTCCGAGCGTATTCTGCTCTTGAAATCGCACATTATTTTTCTGTAAAATGGAGTCTCCTTATTCCTGGTGACTTTCAGAACAGATGCAGAGCCAGGCTATTTGCAGGCCACAGGAGGAAAGCAGAACTGCTCCCTCTGTGCCCAGCACAATCAGCAATTGCACAAGTAGCTGGTTCCAAGCATTTATAAAACAAATTGCACTCCAAGAAAAAGCAGAGACATTTGATCTAAGCACAAATAGCAACGGGAGCAAAGTGTGTACTGCACCATTTCCTCCTCCTGTGCCACAGGAGATCTTGGAAAACTGGCTCAAAAATGAAGCAGAAAGGTGTGGTGGTTACACAAAACTTACTGAGCACAACATTCAAATGAAATACCAGCACAATCAATCTGTGTCTTAAAGCTGCTGTAAGTGGCAAGATCAAGAAGATTCAGGTGGAAGGCACAAGCCTGCTTAGTTCATCTTGCTACCGGGGCACAGTAAAGTGTGATTTCCAGAAGTCCCCATGCAAAACCCTACTGCTTCAGCACCTGCAGAGCAGGCGAAGCAGACGAGAACGGCAGCCTGAGTTACTGCTTCAGCCTCCGAGTTCCTGTTATCATATCACCTTGTTCAAAAGCAGAAACCACTGCAGCATAGGAAATGTTTCACTTCACGAGATTCTGTGAATCCTACTCTATTTGCGCCCAGATTCAGGTGGCAGAGATCAGACCAGTATTACGGCTGTTATCATCTTCGTAACAACAGAATGCAACACGTCTGAGGGCAGCTGGACAAGTATCCCATGTGTCCCGGGAAGCGGGGTAACGCAGGATACTTACCTGCAGCCCTGAACAACGCACATGGGGAACAGCGGGAGGAACCCACGCAGCTCGTGAGCCGCCTCTATGTACAGCTGTGGCCGGCCGGTGACGTCAGCACCAGACGTTGGCCGGCGAAGCTAAAAATGGCGGCGGCCGCAGCAAAGGGGACAGGTAGCCCGGAGACAGAGCTGCTGCAGACGCCGCTGAAGGGGCAAGCCCCAGGGGAGGATCCAGAGGAGGCTGGTGAGCCGGAGCAAGGTTCATCGGGGAGAGAGGCACCCCATCGATATCCCTCAGCGGGCACCGGTGGAGCGAACCCTAGCCTGAAGGAGGGAGAACGGAGGCAGCCACGAGAACGCCGCAAGACGCAGGTGGAGTGGAGGGCCGGTGGGGTGTGAAGGATGGCACGCCAGCAGGCAAGAGCCCGGGATGACCCAGACATGGGGATGTGATCGAGATGGGGTCGCCGACAAGGCCCAGGAGGGCAAGCAGGAATGGCATGAACTTGGAGGCTAAGTGAAGAGAGATTCACATGGGTTGATGGAGGAGCACTGAGTTTCGGTTGTTGCAGGTGAAATTCCCCTGATTGGGGAATTTGGGGTGAGGGCACCCGGGGTATGAGGCATAGGGAAGCTAGGGAGCAGTTCCCGAGAGGTAGCTTCTCGGGGGACGGGGTTAGGAGTGAGGCCCGGCCAAAGTGTGCGCGACCCAGCCCCACAAGGCATCGGTGCACAAGCGGGGAGGGCATGACCCGCTAGGAAGGCCGTAGGACATCATCGAGGTGACCCAGCAAAGGTGGCGTGAGGCCAGGGTGTAGGGGCAGTGGAGCCCCGTGAACAACTGCCAGGCTGGACCCAGGCATCGAGGGACCTGCCAGCCGACCCCACCCATTGCGGAACATCAAGATGTGGCAGGAGAGAAGGGGTCTGTGGCGCGGGAAGACAGAGCTACCTCGACGCTGCTGAGGGCCCGGAAGAGGCATAACATCCGAAGGGAGATCCAAGCCACCACCACGTGGCTAGCGAAAGCCCAGCGGGCACACCGTGAATCGCAACAGTTCTGCCACGGCCCCTTCAAAGCTGGTTCAGCTTGTTAAGTCATACCAGCTGCTACACACAGGCACTGGGGCCATGTGCACGTGGAATCGGTTTTTGGAGGGAGGGAGGTGGGGGAAGGGAACGTGTTTCTCAAATCCCGGAATCTGTGATCCCTCCTTAAGATGCCAGAAAGCTGCTGGCGAGACATGGGTCTAACTCCATTTCCAAACTGGAGCTCTGTGTAAACAGACACTGTCTGTATGAAGCCTACTGGCTGCAGCAGGGTAGAGAGGTCAGGGCCAGTCACGTTTTCCTTCCACCACAGCTCTAAACCTGCTTGTGAGGGCATAGGCCCAGGACCCCTGCCACCGGTACGCACACGGACATACCTGAAAACCTGCATGGTGCATCTGCAAACCCTGTGAGCCTTCTCCCTTCATCCTTTTCCCTGTCATTCCCACCTGGAGTCTTCTCCTAGCTTTAAACTGGAAGTATTTATTTGCTGATGAGATGTCCAGCGAATAGGCGCTGCAGCAATTTAGATGCCATTTTCATAGGGGGTAGTTTTCAGTAGTATGCCCAGACATCCCACTGTTGGAAGCTGTAGTTTTCATTTACCAGCATATTCCAATTTTTAAAGCATCTTTTTTACCCACTATCGTGTGAAACGCATAGCAGGAGAACCAGTGATTTTGGCTATACACAGTGCTCCCACAGAAAATAATATATATTTTTTATTTCAGTTACCGCCATTTCAGGTGCATCTGAAAGGACTAGCTGAAAAGGCAAACAAAAGCATCATTTTAAAACTTATTCCCACTTTAAAAATTACTGCTTACTCAGGTGTGAAGTATAATTAAGATACTGAGTTAAAAACCAGTGCTCAACAATGGCTCATCTCCCTATAGACCACTGACTCTTGTGGTCTGGACCCATGTAAAAAAAGGAAAGTGTCTGAAAAAAAGAGACTCAGTGTCCTTTCTCCTTAATAAATTCCCTGCCAATGTGCATGGTGCAAAGCTGCTGGTGATTACAGCTTTTTGCATAAGCATGATAGTGGCAAGAGCTATTTTTTTGGAACAACTTGTGAATTTCTGCAATTCTATAAATTGCCAAAATCTTAGTATTTAGTTTACAGTCAGATAATGTTTCCTGAGTTTCAGTAAGTAACCCAATGAAAGACCGCTACCACAGGGCAGCTGCTGAGGTAATTTCTAGGGAACAGATTCTTTAAAGAAGTAAATATTGTAAAATTCAGGGAGGAGTGTAAATGGGTCTTTAGGCAGTATCTACCCTTTAAAAATAGGTTTAAAATGTCACAAATCTGTATAAAGCTACACGACCTCTACTTTACAACAGATGAAAAAATGTAAGAGCAATTCTGTGGAGCAGTTATACTGGAGTAAATAGAAAACTCCTTTCAGATGTTCAAATGATGTATTTATAGTAGAAATATCATGCAACTTAATGGTCTAGTAACAAAATATTGCTCTGGGCATTTCACAACAGAATTTCCACGTTATAATACCACCGCTGGAGGTTTATGGATTTCTGCAATGCTGGGACAAGCATTCCACACACACTTCAAAGCAAACCTTTAAAATATGGCATGTGAAAGGTAAAGTGGTCATGCACACCCACGTCAGCCGCTAAGTCTTATCTATTCACGAAAAGACCACAGCTGGAGCACGTAGCTCATCTCTCACTGCAGCTGGCTGAGACACTGGCTCAGCATGCTCACGCACAGGACCATTTGCATGAGTCAGGATGAGAGGCAGCCCTTTGCGAGACATCACCACAGAGGAGCTGGGCCTCTAGAATGGAAATTGCGGGGGGGGGTGTGCAAATGAAACACCTCCCTGTCCCGTGGAAGGGCCATGGAAGGACAGAAGCCACTGTACAGGTGCACCCAATGCGGAAGGAGAGAGAGAGATGAACCAAAAGCATGGTCTGAGCCAAGCCAAGATGGTAAGAGATGAAGCAGTTGTACCTTCAAGCCAACCATTTTTCATTCACAAACTAGACAAGAGGAATTCAAGGGTATCGTACATACCCAAAGGCTAAGCTCTCTTTAGCTCTTGTAGGAGGAGGTGCTATAGTTGAACCCCTGTTCCAGCAGCCTTTGCAGCCAAGTTGCCTTGGGCTCTCTGATCTTATTTTTTGGAGCACACTGCTGTGTAAAATATCCTGCAAATACCAGCAAGTGCCTAAATGTACAGAATTGCAGAAGGCGGCAGGCAAACTCTTCTCTTTTAGCAATGATTTTAATATGCTGATCAGCTACTGCAGAGCAACCTGACCAACTGCAGCATGAAAGTCTATAACCATTTATGTACAAGCAATGCTCTCAACCTCTGGACTCCAAACAGCAAACGCGCACGCAACATTTAAATGTGTGGATCTCCATAATGCACATTCCCACCTGTTAAAATGTTTATCTGCCCTCCAGTGCAGTTGCTAGTTGTTTTCTGGGGAAAGGTCTTTATTGTTTTATTTGGTTGTGGCAAACACTGCAGCAGACACCTTTAATCATTAGGAATTTAAAGCAAAAAAAGGGTGTACATGGGCCATAAGGTCGCTGTAGGCTTCCCACAGCACGATATGAAATTTACCCTTGGTGATGAGAACCACAGAGTATAATCAAATTAAACAATTCCCTCACAAAAGGAGAACGGCTGTGCCTATTACAAACCAGAGCTGCTGCCTAGTTAAATTGCAAAGCCTTCAGAAAGGGTTTTGAAAGCATGACCCATCAGTTCTAATTTTTAAAACTTATCCTTTCAGTCAAGACTAGAAAAAGGCCCATTCCAACTTTTATCTTTACTACAAAGTGCTGTTATCTTGGGCTGATGTCAGGAGCTCTATCTCTCTTTCTGCTGACAAGCAGAGACGAGAGAGATAAGATTGGGAACGAATCTCACTTCTCCGAGTAAATAAATAATCGATACTCATCTAAATGTAAATGAGAAAGTATCCCCCTCTGATAACAGGGCTCTTATCAAAGAGCCAATTTTCTACAGACATTTGGCCTCAACCAAATCACCATCATTCAACCCCAGCCTAATGGCTAAAAATCGTAACTAAATTGAACCGATCACCAGAGATCAACTAAGTTCAGCCATGGCTCCTCCAGGTTCAAATGTTTGCAATGCAATTTTGCCCCCATTAACTTTCAACGCAACGAGGAATGCTATGGTCAGGGGCTGAATCTGCACAATAAACAAACTCAAACCCTTAAAAGAAAACACAACAACTGCGCCCCCTCCCCAAACCGTAAAGCATTTAAACAAAAAACAAAGCAAAGTCAGGCTCTGCCTGTGACAAGTTAAAAGGGATAAAAATGGGGACTATGGTTAAGACTGGGCTCCATATATGACTCTGAGGAACTGGGAGAGCTGCAGATTGCTGCCACACAACACAACTCAACTCATTGTAAGTGTGAATGAAAAAGCACTTCTACCTCTAACATTTGCTGCTACCACAACACCCCTTTGCCTGGGCCCTGGTCACCCTCTGCCCCGCTCTCAGGTCCTCACCCTGCAGCTCCAGTTTAGCCAGTTTGCTTCTGCTGCGCACATTCTTCTCACATGCCCTTCAAACCACGTTGCCAAAAGGCCCTGCAGTTGCAGTCAGAAGTCTGCACTCAGAAGGTTTTAGTTTTAGTTTGTATTTACCATATCTTGAGATGCCCCATAGCAAGCCCTACCGCACCTCACGTGCTCCTCTCTGCGAA
>NW_017728925.1:18947137-18959637 GCF_001723895.1 Crocodylus porosus
AGTTTTAACTGTACCTATATTTATTTTTCTTGTTACCCACTTTTTATTATTACTATAGAAAACATTTGCTGGAAATATGTTACAGCTATTACAAGACCATAAAAAGAGGAGAGTTTATGTATTTCTATCACTTCAAATAATCTGTCAAAATATATCAATCACACTAAGTGCAAGGCCATTGAGTACTAGCCTTCACTACCAGCATGAGGAAAAATGGAAAGAGTGCAATCTGAATACTCATTCCACGCAGATCAGCAGCTATGCAAACCAGGACATTACCATCATCTGGAGAGCCTGGCTCAGTTGAAATACTGGTGAGGTTTGGGCTCTGCCACCAACTTCAAGATGCTGACCGCTGCATAGGAAACGAAGTAGAGAAGAGAGGCGATAAACAAAAGAAGGAGGGGAAGAGCCAGGAATACACTGTGGAAAAACAAAGACTTTAAGAGATCTCAGGCCTTCTGTTGGGGAAGGTTTCTTGGCACATTACAGAAAGGCAGGCTTGGCAATGACAATAAGGACAGCAGAAAAATATGCGAACAGCTTAAGAGGAGATAGCTGAAAAGGCAGAATGTTTACATCCCAAACCCTAGTGCTACCGGGACACCTTAAAACCTGTTTATTTGTTCAAAATCCCCAAAGGCCCTCAACACCTCTAAAGCGGAGCAAAGATTTTATCTTTGCAAATTCAGATATCACTTGTTAAATACAGACATTTAAGGGATGAAAACAGACCTTTAACATTATACACAAGCATCAGATTTTTCAATCCAATCTGTTTTTCTTAACTTGCACTGCTGTGACATTACCAAATTTTACATACAGTTATCTGTCGCTCTCCACAGAAATACAGATGGTTTTCACAGAAATAAACAGTCATTTATTTGAAACAATTGTAAAATAGTTTATGGAAACCAGTGGTGTAATGCATTCAAATAAATGCCAGGACTGGTTGATGGAGAGCCAAGGTGTTAAATCACACTGTTTAAGAATTCAGCTGTGGGAAACAGATAGTAAATCCAGAGTGACAGAATTTCCAGTGATGGCAAAGGTTTCTGACATCTAGTCCAGTACACAAAAACTACAGCAGTTCAAACCCATTTTACTTAACACTACCTTGACAGCCAGTGAAATTAAAGAATTTAGTCAAAAGCACCTTAAAATAAATAAAGACACTTCATTTATGTGCTGTGCTTTTGTGGAGTATAAAGCAGGCAATGCTACCAGCCACAGGCAGTAAATAACAGCAGAGTATTTTACTTATTTATTGTTATAGACTTTAATTCTTTTATACTTAACAATGTGTAACTCAAATATAACCAGGAAATGGATGAACTTGTGCTTGTGGCAGAAATATGATATTCAGATAAAAAAACCCAAACATATGTGAAGGCAGTGAGATGAGCTTTATATGCTCCTGGGAGGGGAGTGAACACCACAACCGGCAAGCTAGACCGACCCAGACCTCTGCCCATCTAAGAGGAAGCACTCATCTGACACATTGTTCCCCACCATTTAGAACAGGGGAGTTACTTGCAGTCCTGCTAGAGCAGCATCCACGCTCTACATTGCATTATTGTTTCCCTCCTAATTAGACACAGAATGACACCAGGAATGCAATAGTAGCCATGCAAGACACATTTCACAGGTGAAGCATGGTACTAAGCAGGTGGGTGTGTGGATGCATCCAGAACAGCAACACTAACTTCTCTCGACACAGAAAAACAACACCGCCTTCCCAGCAAAGACCAAACGGGAATGTAGAAAACGCTGCATCCGTTACAGCGATATTACCGATCTAGCAGAATCGGTAAGTAGAAGATACCAGGATCAACAACCCTAAAACTGATGGACTCCTGCTAGTCTGCACTTCACATTCATCTCAGGGACCAGCCCAGAAAATCTTATTAGTAAAATTGGTCAATATGCAAATTCACACCAACGGCAAGAGCTGCTTCTATGCTGGCAAACCGTCCCAAAATCTTTATTCAGTCCTAGCTGTTTAACATATGTTCACATGAGTTTTTCCCAGCCACCCAGCATCTGGCCAGGATTGGCACACACAGGCAAGGCACAAGACACTGGCGTTACAACCCCACCACAACAGACCCTGCTGGTAGACAGAGGCAGATGCTTTGAAGAGCTGGCCACTAGGATGCTGTCTCCAGCCAGCAAAGATGTATTTACCTTCTCAGAACACAAAAGTGGCTGAAGAGATTGTGCTAGGTTAAGCCTTCCCCCAACACATGCGCAAGACCCAACACCTCTGGCACAGTCCAAACAAGGGGATGGTCGCCTTGAAGGCTACTGTTTTTGGACGACTACGAATGCATGGAGGCAGAGGCTCTGACAGCTGATAGGGATGATAAGGCAGCCACAACTGGCCAGGGAGAGTTCCCTCATTGGGCAGCAGCCTTAAGCTGACACAAGTGTGAAAGAACAGGTCAAAGTGGCTCCGATTCCCAGCAGAGATTCTGGGCTGCATCAAACCACCTTCACAACCTTGTCCCTGCGCCTTCTGACCTACGCTACCTCGATGCAACGGAGCAGCAAGGGGAATAAAGCAAAACAGCCGGCCAAGGGAGTTACGTTCTTTAAATGGAGATGGCTCTAATAAAACACCCTTTAAGAAAACAAGGGGATTTCTAAAGTCATATATTACCAGAGGAAAAACTATGTGCAAATGGGGAATACATATCTGTAAATACTTACTAGGTAAAATATCACATAGGAACTTTGCAGCTATCAAGAAACAAAGCAGCATAAACGCAAGGAGGTCTCAGTTAAGCCTGTGTGTTTAACAGAAATCCTACCCTGTAAAGGTAAGTAGATGGTTAGGTAGGTACAAACACAACCGTGGCCCTGCCCAGACATGAACACTACAAACTCCCCGGGGAATTAAGACTGGCTAAACCCTTGTGCATAATCTGTGTTTGCATATGGGGAAGAAAGGGAGGGAAGAGGGAGATGAACAACAATTTTTTCTGGTTATTCACATTTCTTTTCAGTGGAAATATGTCCCGAGTCGCACAATGAGCAGACATGAATGAGAAGTTTCATAGTTTCTAGGGTCGGAAGGGACCTGAGTAGATCATCTACTCCAACCCCCTGCCATGGCAAGAAATATTACCGGGGTCAAAAGTATGCCACTTCTCTTTAAAAGTCAGTTCAGTCGAACGGCTCACACACCTTGATCCCATCTGTGTTCTGCATGGTATCCCCTCCAAATTCTCCCTTCCTCCCCTGCTTCCCACCATTTCCCCACAAATTCTTGCTGCCTCTTCACCTTACCACAACACACATAAGTTACTGGGTTCAGTCCTGCCAACATTTTCTGGCCTGATCCTTTCCTGACATTAACATCTATGAAATAACTTATGAATTAATTTCCTCCTTACCTGCCACCACTTATGCTCCCCTAAGCTTGCGATCCTTTCCAGACCTGCCTGTTGATCAGCTGCAAAAGGCAGGTTTTGAAAAGGTATTTAGGATTACTGGTCATTCAGTTGACATTTTTTTTTTTTTGGTAAGAGGAGGTTTATCTGTCACAAACAATTACCCTCTTTCAAAGTGGCCACTACCAGGCATTGCTCTCTGCTGGACTAAAGCCACAGCTCCCCTCAGGGAAGAAGATGACCCCCCTTCTATGCTGTGAGCAGGTAGAGATTTTTAGTGTTGTCGAGAGCAAGACGAGAGATACCCGTCTCAATATGGCCACTCTTTGAGAGGGATGGGAGAAGGCAGACGATTAAAAGAGAGACGCTTTTTGAGGAATTGAGCTGTAGAAAAGCATCCTTCAGCCTCTGCTGGAGGAGAAACATCTGCTTATGAAGAGCAACAGGAAGAATTAACGTTAATGCTCAACTAAACTATTCGCTTGTAAACAGTGCATAAGAGCCCAGCAAGATGATCAGCAGGGGAAGTTGGAAACGTCTGTTGTTCTACTGTTGAGATCCTAGGGGCAAGAGCAAGCGACACTGGGCATGTCTACATGTGCATTAATTCACCTTTTCAATGCACATTAAATTTAGTACCTCCAATGTGAGGTATTAAATGTGCGTTAGGCTGTGCTGATGCACAGCTTATTTGTATCTTTTTAGTGACACAATGCACAGTAGACTATTGTACTGCACACTAGCAAGATATCATGGTTTTTTACATGACACTTTAATATTCAGTAAAGTAGTCTACTCCGCATTAAAACACGTGTGTAGACGTGCCCACAGAGTTTAACATTTCCTGAAATTAGGACTTCTTATAAATGCTCAGAAAATGACTTCTCTGCTCAAACTAAGATCCAATTTTGGAGAGCACAAGGTAGATAAGAGAAATTTAATCCCTCTTTTAAATGCAAAAGTTAACATTACCTCCATAGCCATTTAGTAGCCTTTAAGTGAAGTGGAAATTCCAGTACAGATTGCTGCTCTACTACAGGTTGCAGGTTACACACTCCTCCTCTCCTCCTGCTTTGCTGCCAACTACCTTCCTTCTCTCTCCAGCCACTCTCCTCTCTGCCCTTTGATCTGCTTTCTCTCCTCCTTAGATTTCAGTGACACTGAATTGTTCTGCCCCTTTGCAGCACTTCTGAGCATGCCACTTCTGTTTAGTATCTGAGGAAAGAAGGGACAAGGGGTGCTGGCAATGTCAGCAAGCATCAAGAGCAGGTATCGACAAACGTTAACAGGTGAAATACTCCAAGAAATTGGACAATCATAAAACAATTAAAATATTCCATTTTAAATAAATAAATAGCATCCCAGCAATCCCCCTGGAGCCTGGAGGATGCTGAACAATAGTGAGCAGCTCTGAATACAAACAGTGCTTTGGTGTTCGGGTCTTTGTTTATCTTGTGAACTGCACTCGCACTCTCACGGGCAGGCCTGAGAAATTATGTGGTACCTTCAAACTGGTATAAAATTGCTAGGTGAGAAATCACTGAAAATGAACAAGTGGATCTGTTCACATTTATGGCTATAATTCACCCACCTGAATGTTGTACTTTATTTTCCTTTTAAACAAAGCATGAACATCACTTATCTCAGGATTTTCTCCTTTTCACAAATGTTTGCAAAGTTTTAAAAGGTGAACGGATGCCTGTTTTTGAAAGGAAGCTAAAATACAGAATAGTAAACCATCTTAAATAAAACATGCGCTACTTGAATACACCATACAGAACAACCCCGACTTAGCTTGGGAAAGGAGTCAATGATTTAAAGAGACCTTTGCTCTGCAAGTCCCTTACTTCTATCATGGGAACTAAAATATGATATGGTGAGTTTTTATTTTTATGTTCTATGCCAGTTTCCTGTTTTATTTTCACTTATTATACAACTTCCTGTAGTAGTGAGATGATACACTTATCCACATTAGTGCGATTACTTTGTAGACTACTTTTGGTCACATTTTAAGGAATGTAAAACCCCATAGCTGACAGCTGTTAGGGACCATAAAGTTATTTTAGAGCAGCTGTTTTCATTTATGTAAAAAGGCATTAGTCTTTTTCCAAACTGAACAGAATACTCAGTTAATCACTCTTATTCTAACCCATGGAAAATCCAGGTCATGTCTATGAAATGTTGGCAGAAGACACTGTTTATAATAATTAAACTTGTGTAGCATTTTGGTCTTAAAAGGATGGAGTATTTCTGGTTATGGGATGTTTACAGTTTAAAGCAGCTATTAAATAACAATCAGTAGCATGCTCATCTTGCAAAGACTTTCTACTTAAAATCAGACAAAGTTAATCAGACACGGCTGCTCACTTCATAAGTGCCAGGCCAGCAGAGCACAGCAAGGATCAGGAGAGACAGAATGATGCTCATGATGCACCATTTCACATAGTTCAGTTGTATTTGCTTTTTAGCAACAATTATAACAATGATCAAACTTAAGAAGTGATTTTACTGCTTCAAAGAAGGTTACTTTTTCTTATGTTGGTGTCAGAACTTAAGGTGAGTAATTTATTTGACAATAAACCTTTGTTTATACAATGTCTTTGCCTTATCAGTTAGGTAGCAGCAGCTCTGATAGCCTTATCAGGATCCCATCCAGACAGCCTATTTCACCACGCAACAGAAAAAAAGGTAGCCAACTGCTCCAGACCTTATACCCTAGACTTGGAGTATGCAATGGGTGGATGACGTGGTAAGAAAAGGACGATGTACCAAAACAATCATCTCAGGCCTTGCAAGGCTACAAACCTGATTTTGAGTTTGAACTGGAAAGCTGAATGAAATGGGCATGGAAACAGTGTTATTCATTTTACCAATGCAAATTTAGCTCAGGACAAAAGTATACAAAGTTGCTACCATCTGCTAAATTATTTGATGAAGTAAACTATTCGTGAACCTGTTTAAAATGCACTCGTGCAGACAGCAATCCTCCTCCCACCCAACCTAGTCTTCCAACGGTTTAACTGTTTGTGCAGATGAGACAAACAGCTTGCCCACACCACCCAGGAAGTGTGGCAGTGTAAGACAGGACCTCAGAGATCCTCCAACGGCCTCTACAGCAGTTCAGCTGCCTTGTCACAATCTGCAGCCCAGCGGGTGAGATTTCCAAATTATGGAGACTGGGCACCTCTCAAGCAGGGTTGTGGGGAGGGTGCTTTTCAGTGAGGACTAAGAGATCATTCATTTTGCATATCCATCTGCTCATATTTAGTAAGTAAGGGCTCCGCTGACTTCCACACGACTTCCTGGATGGTAAAGTACCTACATAGCAGCACATTATGGAGTTTTGTACTAGCAGCTAGGCTGCAGGAGCCAATCTTTTTGGCAGGCATGCCACAAAGTTAGCTCCACACCTTCCTGGAGCGCCACTCTGATCCTCTTTCTGTGCCCAATCTGCTGCTCTACTTTCTGTCATCTGCCCTATCTGCCATTGTATTGCCTGTCCCCGCCCCCGGTCTGATGTGCACCACACGCAAAGGTTGCCCAAGCCACTTGTGGCATGTGTGCTGTGAGTTGGCCACCCCTGCCTTTGATGGAAAGCTGTGTTAGTCTGAAGTCAGGCAGAAGGCAGGGGAGGGCAGCACCTGAAGTCTCTCTGCCCTACTCACACAGTCACTGAGTAATGATATCAAATAGCAGGTTGTGCTTTGAGCTGCACAGCGAGAGCCCACCTGGATGTGTATTCTGCAAACACTAGCAGAACCAACATAACATCTCCCCCTACCTGCACACTCCTTAGGGGGCCATCACCATGGCATCAAGGTGTCAGGGGAGAGCACCATCCCTGTTCTTGTACAAAAAATCTGGAGATGGGCTTTAGTCCAAATGTGAAAAGACTGATAAGCTCTATTTGTCTAATGGAAAGTGTGGGGTGGAACACTACAGGACAAAGTCACAGCAGCAGCACTCTGGTCTTGGAGCAGAGGTGCCTCTCCACTGCACTCTGGAACAACTGCCTGCAGTCAAACACGCACCCTTCTGCAACGCAGGATTTTACAACACACACCTACTCCAAGCCAAAAATCAGTGGGCCAGCGTGCCTGGAGCAAGGTTCAAGTACAGGCGACAGAAATAAGCAGCAGTGCTACGGAGTGCCACGCTGAGTTCTGTTAACCAGTCGTTGCTCGGAGACAGGGGTGTATTTGTATGACTTGCTGATCACCTGCATTTCTTCCAGCCTTTTCTTTGGAGGATCTTGGGGTGGGATTTTCAAATGCTGCCAGTGCTGGCCTCCTCCTGCTTCTATCTGAAGTCAGTGGTTACACTTCAGCGAGCACAATTATGCCAATGCTGAGCACTTTTCAAGCCTCACAACTCCCTTATTATGCATATCCAAACTGACAGAGATGGCTTTGCCAACCACTATAACAGAGCCATACTCAGGAGGAACCGGAAGCCATCATGGTCGTGGGTTTAAACAAGTGATTCTATTCCATCCTGGCAAAAGGCAGCGAGAGTCAGTGAACTGCTTTAATAATAAACTGAGCCTTAATCCATTAAGTGCTAGAAAGTGTATGTTTTCTGGAAGCAGCTTTCCAGGAACTCTGGATCTAGAAGATACATACACAACAATCTTGGAAATACCTGCGTACACTGGGATTTTCCATAATGCCATTGTCACAGTATCTAACCACTGTCCAGGTAAATTAGAGATAGATAATGAAGTCCCTCCTGAACCTACTGGAGTCTTCAGCTTTTCCTCTTTTCCCTGCTATTGGGACCCTTGTTGGGAAGACTGCAAAGGAATAGAAAGAATTTGGAGAATCTGATCCAATTTGCCTCCCCTTTGGGAGAGGAGACGGGGTGGGGGTGCAGGTTGCTGATGTAGGGGGGCTTTGCTAATACCCCTGAAAGTGGACCGACTCTGGGTTAGCCGACCTCCATTGGAAGCTCACTGCACACCACCTCACGTGAAGTACGCGGTTGCAGCGCATGCTGCTGAGCACGCGATAGGTTAAACACACTGAAGATAAAGCATTCTGCTCAGTTATTTTTCATTACCATAAGAAAACATCAATTACATTTTCTATTTTATGAGTGTACATCAGGGAATCCATTACAGCAAGAGCAAGGTTATGTGACTGTGTTTGATTCTTCTTCACTAAGCTAAGAGAACAGTTAGGTTTAAGGATAATGAATCCAGGCAAACTAACATATCGCATAGGCAGTTCTAACCCTGATTTATCCAGCCTGACTTCAGCTAATTAAACATCTGCCTCAACAGTTTCTTCTACAGATTTATCTCCTCAGCTATGTGGCACTGTGTCTTACAGGCCTCCCCCCCAACTTGCTCACCTTCACATGAGCGTCTTCCAGTTCATTTTTGGACACGTGGCAAAAAATGATCTGGTCTTCTCATGAACCCCTTACTGCTATCCTTTGTGGACCTGAGCTGCCACACCACCACTTGCACTTCCCTAGACAGCTGTCCTTTGAGAAATAACTTGGGGACTGTTCCCACTTACAACACACTCGGGGTTATTTTACCCCTCGTCTAACCCATTCCAGAATGAACGGTTACTAATTGAGTGCTCACCTTCAAGGCACAAATTACTGAACTTACCTTGGAAAGGAAGACTGCGAAGGAACAGAACAATGTGCCTAATCACCTGAGCCAACATAGCAAAGCCACAAACATATAATATATAGGTCTGGAAATATATTTAAACATGAAAAAATGGATCCAGAAGCAGCCACATGATCAGCCTGATGGCCTGCATTGCATCAGGAAATGGAAGCAGCAGCCAGAGGCAGAGGGAACAACAGGAGTTTTCCACAGCGCTGTAGACATGTTCCCTGCAACACTTCCCGCGTTCAACTTGCTAAGGTGAGCCAGATTGCCCAGTCTGTAAGGCAGAGTAGGGACCCAGTCTGGATACCTCAGATTTCCAGCAACAGAGGAGTTACCACCCTAGTCAGACTGAGGTCCTTCTGTCCCAATGTCCTGTGCCAGCTGCCCCAAAGAAAGGTGTGGGCAACCCCAGAGGAAGCAGTGGTGGGGAAATGTGCTGCTAGGCAAAGCTTCTTCCCAAAACCCAATGGCAACCGAGTGCAATTGAATTTGGAGGATGAGCTGTGCAAACTGAAGGTACAAACAGAACAACCCTTCCTATCCAAATGGTCAGGCGGCTGTTTCAAATTCCTAAACTCTCTGCTCTTTTATCTGTATGCTCCCATGACTCTTTTCAGCAGTTAGGAAGGAAATCCGACTGGGGCTTTGTAGTACACAAACGTCTTCACCAGCCAGTCTCAGAACAGCCTGCCAAGATGAAATGAGAAACAGACATGCTCGGGAGGTGAGTCATTAGAAGGGGCGCAATTTAAGTCCTAATTTTGAATTACCTGGCTTTAGTTTTGTGGTTAATTATGACCTTGTCATTACATTCATTTAGAAAGACAAAAATGTGCACTCTTATGAGACTGCATACTCAGAGTGAGAGACCTGACTCTTGCTTTGTGGCTAGTCAAATGTTTAACACCCTTGCAGGGGCCATAAAATAAAGCATAATAAGCTAATAGTAGGTTCTCTTCTGCTCTTTTAAAAGTAGACCCATAACATGAGTTCAAGGTGTGTGTTTTTGCCAGTTTTACTATGATCAGGAACAATCCCATGATTTGAAAAAGCTACCCACAGCCTTTTTAAGGGTGTTTATAAAGGACTTTAGAGAAACCACTATGTAGTGACAATAGTCTGTCTTTTCACTCAGATATTTTTGTCACGGTACATTTTGGTGAATGACAGATTTTAAGAAGGATCCACTGCTATAATTAAAATATGCTTTCCATTTCTTTCATGGTATTTTCAATGGAAAGCGGTACATTACTTACTTGCATATCTATTTCTTGATCTATACTTTCATACATTAACATATCTCAAGTAAATTTCAGGACAAAAAGTCTTATTCAGCTTTAGTTTTATTAACAAATGTAATCTGAAATAAGTGTGGTTCATAACAACATTTCTATAGATGCAATTCATCTAGCATACTTCTGTGTTAATATCAGTGTATATATTAAAACAGAACTCTCATAAAGCTGAAATCTGAGCCACCATTTGTCACTACAAACTCCTTCTGTCATTACCAACCTCATGCTTCAGGAGGTCGGTAAAGGTTGGTGGTGACAAGGTTGGTAATGGCATTTTTAAACAAAAGTAAAAAATAGAGATGTTCAGAAGGTCACTGATTCACATAGGGGACCCAGGTAGATAGATTCTGATGAACTAACACCTTGGACCTCTAAAACTTTGCTGACTAATATCCGTAACTAGGTAAAGTCCAAGAATATGCCTACTACATGGGAAATGAAAGGACTCTCGATTACAAATCAAAATGAAATAATTATGGAAACTTAGCCCACGTATGGAATTTCCCTGTCTGGTCACATGACAAACATGCAGCACTTTTTCTCACCCAGAGCAACCAACCTAACTTTCTATGTCTTCCCAAATGAGCCAATTTAAAATGTCATGCAGGAGAATAACAAGAGGGAAGGTCAAAAAAAATTATAAATTGCTAAAGAATAAACTGAACCTTAGCAATAAGCAGATGGATTGAGTCCATGGTTCCATTCAGGTTGCTCTGTATGCAAATAGAAGATGGAAAAGTTCACATGGAATTTTAGTTTTCTGAAATAATTTCAAGTACAGTAAGCCAACCCTTGCCATCTATTTTGAAGGTAATATTTAAAAAAAACCCAAACATGTTAAAAATCTAGAAAAGTAAAATTGAAAAGCAATGCTTGTTGAATCAAGGAAATTTTGTTTTCAAAATTAAATTCTATTACCACCTTTGACTGCAAAATGGCATCATTATCTACAGTGTAAGAAAAATAAACAGATACAGGCCCTTACTGTGCTAGTAGGTTATGAACTCAAATTCTATTTATTCTGAGCATCTCTGAATGTATGAAATGCAGGTCTGGGGACGGCCCTGCTTTGAGCAGAGGTTGGACTAGGTGGGACCTCCTAAGGTCGCTTCAAACCCTCATTGTCCATGATCCTGTGCATTTACTCTGAAGCTGAAAAACCTCATGCGAGAGGAACAGCGAGTTCAAAATCTTTTTGTATTTCAGCATTAGTCTATCCACTCCCAATGGGGTGGCAGTCTGAGTCCTACTGTCCCTTCGTCTTTCTTGTTCTCTGTCCTTTCTGCCACCCACGATACAGGAGACCACCAATGGCTTGTTTCTGATCCAGAGGGCACTGCAAGCAAGTGGCTCCTAAGTAGACACCTGTGATTCTGCATTACAAGGCTGTTTTAAAGATGATAGGCAAGATTAAGAGAAATGTGTTGGCCAAAGAGTCACAGCATTTCCAGGGGTGGAAGCAAAATAATGGTATTTAATAAAAATAAGTACAATTTATTATTTAGCATATGTATACGTATTAAAATATTTTAGAAGATCCTTTGGTGAAGAAACTGTAGGGTACAATCAACCAAACACTAGGATGAGTTTTTTACTTCTTTTTCTTAAGAATAAATAAAAAATAAATCATTTCATTTACTCACTGAGAGCTGCATCTGACTCGTGGGGCCTACACTCTGAGGCCCTGATTCCGGAAATATTTATGCATGCAACTAACTTTAGGAATGTGAGCCATTCAGCTGACTTCAATGAAACGTTTTACATGCTGAAAATTAAGAACATGTACAAACACTTCCAGAATAAGACCTAATATTGTCAGGTTAGCTGATATATATTATGCACTGGATGATGAGCCCTTTTCAAAGGGTGGAAGGTTACATGGACAGAATTAATATAGAAAAACAAAATACATTTAGTTTAAATAGAAAGAAGTTTAAATACAGGTTTACTATATCTGTTGCAGCACAATATTACAACAAGCACTCACAACAATTTATGTGCAGGTATATCAAGACAGGGTGCTTTGCTGAAGAGAAATCAGCCTGACCTATTTAATTCCTTTTGTACAACCAATGAACATAAGCAGCAGAAATAAACCAACAACGGATTTCAAATAGACAAAAGAGCAGCTTTTGTTACACCAGGGAGGAAAGGAGTTTAAAGATTCAGCTAAGTGAACCC
>NW_017728925.1:18961965-18996965 GCF_001723895.1 Crocodylus porosus
GTGTGTGTGTGTGTGTGTGTGTGTGTGTGTCTTTGCTGACTCGTTTCTCATGAACAGCACAGTATGGATCCAGATGAGGGATTTTTATGAAGAAGGGGTAGCCGTGCTGGCCATCTCCTGAGAAAGACATTGCAGGCATAGAGGAAATACGGAAACTATCCTGGAAGTGCTTAGGGAAGAAACGGGCAGTGAGGGGCAGCAGGTGGCATCGCTGGTGAAGCAGAGGAGATGAGGATGCAATGAGAGGCATCTGGGGGAGAAGTCAGTGACTTCGGCCCATGCAGCCAATCTCTGCTCGTGTCGGTAGATGTCACTGCAGACAGTTACCAAGGAAATTTTAGAGCTGCTGGGCACCCACAGGGAAACACTTGCAGTGTGTAGAGGAAATTATGCTTCACAAAGCAATTTCGGCAGGAGGAGGAGCTTTCTACCTCGCTATCAGTATTCTAATCAGGAAACAAATGTACGTAAACATCAGAGCTGGTATATTTTTTAAACTAACTGGCAGTCAACAGTGATCCAAACAACACACTTACATTATTATAACTGGGACCAAATTAATACTGTGGAATGACACCACAACTCTGGAAAGACAAAGTTTAATTCAGATCATCACAGCCACCTGATGCCAGGCTGGGAAATGGCCCAAAACAGTCGCTGAGAACTAGCACCCTCTCCCATGTTATGCCTTAGCCATGGCCACCAGCACTACTGACGTCGGAGACGAGGGTCTGCGTGTGCTCCAGGCTGCAGTGAGATGGTTTCTGGGGTCTGGAAGCCACACACACTGCTCTTCCGGCAAACACAGGAATTAGCCAAGACCCTGCCTCCTTTTCCACATGACCCTGCTTGTACAGAGGGGGAAATATAGCCATTACTTATAAACTGACATGGCAGCCTGGATGGCAGGGCCAGACCCTGCTCTGACAGTGGCGACTGGATCATTACAGAACAACCTGTACAGGGAAGAAGTTTTTTCCTGAATCAGGGTAAGTTATTAGTTGGCTTATGCCCTACGACATCTCTTATACAATGGATACAGTTAAAAATTGCTGGCATGAAAATAAAAATTGCCTGCATAAAAGGTCTACTTTTGTTTCAAAACCTCCCGGGTTCTTGGCCTCTGTGATGCCCTGCCCAGCGAGCTCTGCAAGTTAATTGTGTATTGTGTAAAATCATTTCCTTTACGTCAGTTTTAAACTAGCTGCCTTCCATTTTCATTGCCCCTTCCCCCTATTCTTACATTACGAAACACCTTAAATAGAATCAGCAATTTACTTTTTCTCTACCCTTTGTTATTTTATACAGCTGTCAGATCACTCTCTAAACATTCCCAATCTTTCCCATTTATCCTCTTTATATGCTTCTTAATTTTTTTGTTCCCCTTCTATTTCCACTTTTTGAGACAGAATGATCAGGCCTGAACACACTCTGCAAGAGGAAAGAACAGTGCTGATTCCTCTAACAGCTTTATAAAATGCTCATCATTATAATAGCCTAGCATTTTGTTCCATACATGGAGCAGGGCTTTCTTTAAACCATCCTCAAGGATGACCAGGTCTTTTTTTCTAAATTGCTACTAGTAATTTAGCAGGCTATAGTATGTACGAGGAATTCAAGTTATTCCTTTCAGTATACATTACTTGGCACGAGTCTGGTAGCATGCTGCCCAGGCATCTAGACTAGTTAAATTCTGCAACTTCCTTAAAGGTTTCCTCTACCTAGTCTTGATTATGCCGGTTTGGGGCAGGTAACGCTCATACCACTTATTAGCGTATGTTGCAAAATCTTACAGCTGTAACACCAGGATCATGGTTTTATTTACGGGTCTAAATCACCTGCAGTACATTGCTGAGGAGTTATCGACTGAATATGCAGAGCTTTTCCAAACAAAGCCAATGGCCACGTCACCCTAACGGACAAATACTCTTTCCCCCTAAGGACAGGGCCTGCTACCTTCAGGTACTTTATGTGGCAGAAAAGTGTCAAGCAAAACTCCAACCAAAACATAAGACAACACGGAGGAGAAGAAAGGTCAGAAGAAGAACCAAAAAACATCCCCAGGGCCAAACAGACACGGAATATCACAGAGACGGCAGACGCAAAAACATTCTTCGTGTGAGCCAAGTGAGGCCTTCCGCACGGCGTCAGATGAGCCAGGCTGCCTGCTGGGAGAGAAGCAAACAACAGCAGCTGAACGCAGACGGCCTAATTTGGGTTTGCTAGCACCAACGCATCCCTGGAACCCCCAAAATGGAAAACTGCCCTCGCCGTCTTGACACTGTAAGTGTTAAAAAGCAAAAGCTGTTGTCAACCCTTCCCAAGTGGGTCAGTCCTTCCTCTGGAGCGGCTGGCCTGAGAACTGTCAGACTAATGTTGCTGAACACCCTATTACTAAATCACGGCTCAGCCACAGCCATTCTTTGCCTCAGAAGCTGGATCCCATCCCAGAACAATCTTTAAAGTTTATTTTACTGATCAAAGCAGAATAAGAAAAACCTCTATATTTTACTATATTTAGTGAGCTATTCAGTAAGTGAAACTTTGGCAAGAGCAATGAAATGTAAAGTGCACCCCACATTTGTAAACTTTTGCATATTTGCTATGGAATAAGGCCAAAAGCATTTGAAATGTCAATCAGAGTTCAGGTCGCTAGTACTTTCTTGCTTTGTTTTAGTTTAATAAAGTGTGCAATGTTGCCTTTCTCCAACAATACCCAGCAGACCCTCAATAAGGGCCCTTTGGCACACAGTAAACCTACACATGGATGCCGAGCGTGGCTCTGGGACCAAACCAGTGAGACTGTGCTGCCATCTCGGGGCAAGGCCCGTGCATCATGCCGTGTTTCCCATGCGCTAGTGGGAAAGCAGCATGGCAGCCCCCCGGCACACTGCAAGCAGCAGAGCCGTTGCTTGCTCCGGGCAGGTTGCACCAATGCTCCTCCCAATGGAGAGGCACACCAGGACTGCAAATTAAACCAAGCCACACCAACCCCCCTCCCACAGGTGCAGTGCAGTTAGGTAGGAAATGTATTTCAAGGGTTACTTGCCAGGTTTTAAGTCATTTCCTGCACTGGTACTCGAGACCCACCATCCTCATGTCAAGCTATTCCTTATCTAGTGTATGTTTAACTAAGATTATAAGCTACTTACATTTTACCCTAACTCACTTTTGTGTCACACCATCATTTTAAACTAATGATCTATCACTAGCTGCTGGAAAACAACGGAAAGAGAAAAGATACTATTCTATCAATTAAAAGCAATTCTTAAAATTTGGAGCCAAAAGACATTCTCAGCCCGTATTTTTCTGTCATTTTACGAAAACATACCTGGGTGACAAGGTTAAATCAAGCAAAGGAAATCCCTGGCACTTATCACCCACAGGCATTACTGATAAATTGTGCAGTGGAGGAATAAAGGATTACCTTCTGTATTTTTTCATTACACTTTTCTTTTGTTACAGAATACATAAATCCATTGTGGCACAATGTAATATGTATCATCGTGCTACACCTGTGGACGTTTCATAACGGCTGCCATGTCTGTGCAGTCAGGAATGATAAGTGAACCACCCGTGAATGTTAATGATAGTGATCATTCTGAGGTAACTTGGCTTTCCATCTTCCTTTACAGCCTTAGTGCTGAAGCCAGGGTGGCAAGGTTCAGGAGAGGAAAATGAAAACAAGAGAAAGGCACGAGCTTCAGAGCTCAGACTGCTTTTTGGGGAGAAAGGCAAGGGGATTTGTGCAGTCTCTTATCCTTGGGGACAGTCGCAGTGAATAAATTAACTTTTAGGAAAGGAGGACTGTCTTCCATCCTGATCATAAGGCACAAACTTTTCCAAACTCAGGTCAGATTCTCTATCCTAGAAGCAGCTCGTTTTATTCCAAGGCAGAAATCGGAGCACTTAAGGCTTTCTGCAGAAAACTGCTGGCATGGTTGAAAATGACTGGTAATGACTAATAAGGTTTTCCCACTGGAAGTGCACGAAATCAAAATTGAGGCTAAGAATCCCAGTTGACACAATGTCCTTTACTTAAGCTGGGTCATTTTTTTTTTAAATAAAACTACACAACGATATGAATCAGAGTGACTGTGTCAGCCCACACTTTTAGGTCTGCATTTGAATTATCTTGCTTTTGTGAGTCCCATGTTACTGCTGTGTGCTTATGAGTTTGATTGCCTTGGTTGCTATAGTACTTAATTTTCATACATTTGCATTGCACATATATGATAAAATGCATTTTACAGATTACACACACACACACACACACACACGTTTGAAGACTGACAACAGGCCTTACTGGGAAATGCTCCTATAGACTGAACAGAACTACAGTTCAAGCCTCTCAGCTGCATTTATAAATGCATCCTAGAACATTTCACATTATTTGCAAGTTTCCAAAAGGAATGCACCAGATATCAAACTAATGTGACTTTGAAAAAATGAATATAGAATGGGCAAAGCAATTTCAACACCATGTCAAAACAAAAAAAGTGTATGCAAGCTAAAGGACCCATATGCTAAGATTCATCTAACTGGAAGCTGAGTTACAGTCACCTAAAAGAAATGCTTTCATAGTTACAGCAGATCTATTTGTGATAACAACATTTCCAACAAGAGAAAAAAAACCTAAAAGGGAAGCAAAGAATTATTTTAAATGACTCTGGCTCATTTGAAGTCAGGTTTTCAGGTATTACTTCACCAGCTAAAAGTTGGCGTTTACATGAAGGCAGCGCTTTGTTTGACTCACCCTGACAAATCAGAATCGACATCAAAGTGGATTGTTCAAGACCGCGGCGTTTGACATTGGACAAAGCACTCCTTTCCACAACAGACATTTTCCAAAAACATAACTCGCTATGCTAATGGGCAGCTAGAAGCCAGAATGACTGCCCTCCGTCTTCTCCTTGTGCAACTTTGCCAGAGTCCTTGGAAGTTGCCAGATTCGGTCATGCCTGCTTAGCTTGCTCGACTGATTGTGCCAGAAAAGAAAATAAGACACAGATGTATTTGAGCTCTTTGAGATGCCAGTAAGAGAGACAGCTAATGGCTTCATTTCGACCCTCCCCTACCAGCTGGGCACAGGTGGGGGATAATGAGGTCCCTCTCCCTAATCAAACTCAATTATTTACTACTCTATATAACCACAAAGACATTTACATTCAGCTCAGAATATAAAACACACTGTGGGCTACTTCCAACCACTGCCACTGGGTATTTGTAACAAACTCAAGTGGCTAAGAGTTTGCATTGGCAGGAGTGTAAGTGTATAAAGTTTTGCAAACTGTTTCTGTTCAAATATGTCCTGCTGAAACGGGGTCCCAGGCGAGGTTCCATAACTGTCAGCTCAGTGAACTGCATAACATCTGAGAGTGCATTCAACATACAGCACGGGCAAGATCTTGAAATAAAAAGCCACATTTCATCATGAAGCTTCTCAGAAGCATCAATTTTTTCACCCGTGATACACTATTAATAAACATTACCAGTCACTAGCCTGACACAGCAGCAACCAGGATACTTTAACATAAGGGGAATGAGAGCTACAAAACATAAAAACGTGATTACATGCACGAGTCGAACAAGAGCAAAGGAAGAGAAGATGTAGGGTCTCTCAAAAATGATAAGAAACACCGTATGTGGCTACATTTAGGGAACATGGAATAATTTTAGATCCCAGGAACCACTAGCACAGAATTTTAATTTAATTTTTTTTTTTAAATACCTGTTTACTCAGAAAGGGCAAGCAATTTCACAAATCATTACCATGCACATGCCAACAATACAAGATTAACGATTACGCAAAGTCTTTTTGTTTACTGAAACATTACTTGATACAATCTTCAACATTTTTGCAACAGATTGGACCTTCTGAGCTACAAAACAGCTTGTTTTTCGTTTCCAGGAATTATCTTATCCCGAAAGGAGTTTTGTCTTTGCTCAGTCCATGTTCTAACAGAGATGCCAAGTGCAATTTCCCATTTTTTTTAAAACAGAGAACGTTTAAGCATACTCCAAGCATGGAATAAATGATGACCAAATGCTTCTTGGCTCTCCCCATCCATTTTGCTGCATTTCCAGCTGTGCCTTAATCTTGCCTTGTAGAGGATACAGGGCACTGCTGGGCCACCCTGCAGTGCGGGGAGTCTACACAGATCTGGCTAGAACAGATCTGTGTAGACTCATGGTCTCCATGCTATCAAAGGCAGAATTAGGGCCTTTTACTTTAACACTGGCCTGAACACCTGAATAGTTAACACTGAAATGATTTTGACCTGAAATGAAAAAAAATGTAACAAAGACTGATTTTAATAAAACTTGAGCTTCAACACTACAAGACTTGTGGGCACTAGGGATATAAATATTGATTTTAAAATATGCCCACTTAACCTGTTGTAATTACAACACTTATGTGATTAATTGGTATGGCAACCCCCCGCCTTGTAGACAGAAGAGATGGGGAAAGTGGGAGTGGGGACCAGAACCCTGGTGCAGCCACTTGCAGCCTCCCTGCTGCCTGCTGTGAGCCACCAGGCATGGTGATGGGCGACAGGGGCTTGCCCAGAGCCCAGGCTGCTCGTGGAAGGTGGAGGGGAGGCTGCAAGCAGCTGCACCTGGCTCTGCTGCTGGCACACGGCAGTCTTACCTGGTGGCAAGAGCACCCAGCTGAGAACCACTGAGGTACGCTGAACACAACAGTGGCTCTCAGCTGGGGACCTTGCACATTGAACAAAGCAGCGGAGGGGTGCCTGGACTCCAAAAAGGCTGAGAGCACCTCATTTGAGCGCAGAGTTCCACAGAAGGCCAGTGACATTGCTGCAGCAGTCAAGGCTTCATATTTCAGGGTTTTTTTAAGTTAAGAAAAGATCCTCTTCTTGATGGTGGCATTTAAAAAAGACAAGATTTGTAAATTAATTCATTAGACATTTTAATCTAAAGTTGCAATTGGGTGTGATTTCCCATTTTATACAAACTGAACAATGTTAATGTTTATGTTATGTCTAGTTTGCTTAAAATAACCACCATTTTAAATCGCCTTAATTTTGGATTGTGCCACCTTGGTAGAGAAAGACCATGCCTTTCCATTGGGTTTCCTGCAAGTGGGAGACCGAGATCTTGATTTGCTACATGTTGGCTTACTCAGCCAGCAATTTCCAACCTGGCAGAAGCAGAAGATTACACTTCTCTGAAAATTCAATTGGAACGACACCAGGAAATCTCATGAATTTTGCAGCATATTTGTGCAGGTACAACGCTTATTACAGAGTACAAATATACATGTTTGATTTATCTGACCTTTTAAATTTTAAGGTAGGCAATGAGTGGCTTCCATATTTATGTCTTATCTGATTATTTCTGTTGTTTTAAACAGAAACAAAGAAAACGGTTTTCTTCTCTCCAGACAGTAACTGTTGCCAAAAAAGAGATCAAGTCAGATTTACGAATACTAAATTATGCAGACTGCATATGTTCCATTTCTATGGACAATGAAAGTGTTTGCAATTAAGACAGAATGAAAAGAAAAAACACAGTTGCTTTTCCAAGACTCAAGCAAATGGCTAGCTAATTTACACCCATACCGGCACTGGCTTTTCTTTCACTGTACTCTAATGTTCTCACACTTCATGAGCTAGAATAATACCGCACTTCAAAGTAATGCAAATTTAAAAACTGAGATTTTTTTAAAGGTCACGAAGACTTTATTGTTTAAAAAGGACACTGCCAACGTCAAGAGGCACATCCGTGTCTGAGAAGTTTGTAGCTGCTATTGTAAAAAGAAATCTGAATTTACATGACAGGACAAAAAACCCCTCAGCCCCCATTTCATTTCTTTATTCCTGCATTTCACAGCGCTCTGTGGACAGCTACGAGCACGGTTTTGCAGGTGGCCAGTTGCACTTCTGGCCCAGTGACATCTCCCCCATGCATGTCTCTGGCTGTCACCAACATCATCGCATCACCCAGGCCTCACACAAGGGAGTTACTAACATCAGGAGTGGAAAAGCTGAGACCAGAGAGAGCTGAATGGGAGATACGTGCACAGAAAGAAGGGGAGGGAAACACCAAGTGTATTTGGAGGTGTTGCTCTTCAGCTTCTTGGAAAGACACACAAACATTAGTAAAGGAGATTTTTTTTTTTAAATGTCACCATTCAAGGTGACCATATCCTCTCTAAAACCCTGACCCTGTGGAAACACATGCAAGTGTGGGGAAGCTGAGCCAAGATGAAATAATGCAACCTTTTCAGTCTCAGGAACACCTCAGCCCTCTTCTTGGCTTCCCGAGGAGCTCAGAGGTCTACTCCTGTACCTGTCACGTACAGACTGGGATAGTGAGAGGGAAGCCAAAAACATTTCTGCTCTCCCCACTATGCAACACAAGCACCACTTGTAGAAATCTTCTTTAGAAGCAGGAGTCTGACAATACTATGACTTCTCACTCTACCCTCCTGCAGTAATGGCAGAAATTAAAGCGGCTTGACTAGGAGTCCAGGGCAGTCTGCCTCTACCATTAAAGCAAAGTACCAGAGGGAGGCAAACTGTGCTGCTTCTCAAGGAAGACTTAATTTGCACACACTGCGGACAAGTGAGACTTCGGATCCATCCTGGAAAACAGGTATTGGCTCACAACGGTGGATTCCTGAGAAAATCTCTGGATGGGATATTCATAGGTGCACATGACAGTGTGTACAAAAACTAAATCAAATAATTCTTTTTTTTTCCCCCATTAGGATCACTCAAAACTGGAAGCAACCCTACGGCCTGGAAGCATAGGTCTTTTCCATGAGCCAAAAGAATATAAATCCTTCCAATATTCAGGAAAAATATATTGGCACTTACTCCCACAAATTATGCTTACAGTACATTAGCACTTATATCTATATGGGCCAAACACCTAGAGATATTTTGGCTTGCAAAACTAATACGTTGTTGTAGTAACTGACCTGGTATTTACACCAAAGATACAGCAGCTAAGATGCACTGGTCCAAGTAACTGTTTTAAATGATTTCTTTCTGGAAGGAGCAAAAAGCCATACATGAGAGAGGTAGAGCTAACTACATCATTAGGTGCTAAGCCAAAGCTGAAGTACTGCCAAGACTCAAGAAGCCTGGTTCTCTTACAGCTACTTTCTACATAAGAGTGCACTCATTTCATTTGCTAGTCCAGGCACATTAGACTTTCAGCTAAAAGAGTAATTTTGCAAAACAATGGTGTGACCAAAAGGAACTGAAGATTACAAGCTCAGTAGGTATTTGGGGGAAAAACAAAAACAAAGCCCCCCAAATCACAAAGTATTTCTCAGCAACAAAAGCATGCAACGCTTCTGCACAAAGCAGCACGGTATATTTTCTGCAGTTTTAGAACCATAAAGATTCTAGTTTTAGGATTAAAGAGAGGTATTGTAGTACTTACGAGACAAGTTTAAAATGAAAACTAGATTTCCTGCTCACATGACCCATACAAGATTCGACGTGCAAAAGAAATGACTTATGAAAAATCTCAAATATACCTAGGGCGTGACTTCTGATAAATTCAAATGCATAAGAGCAGAATGGAGTGTGTGCTGGGATACAGACTATAAGCCCAGATGTGAAGATAATTTAGAAAGCTGGTGTCAATACTCACATTCGAACAAAAAGCGACTGTTTTGCTGCCAGCCCAGGAGACGAGTACTTTTCAACCAGTGCCAAAGTGCTGAAGCCAAACTTATGAATGGGCTCGTTGGAATCCAAGGGTGGAAAGTCTGTGTCGACCTCACCATCATCTTCAGCAATATGGAGACAGTAGGCATTGACATTGTCACTGAAACAAACAAAGAGCAGAATTATTCCAGAGGGAAGCGCCATCGCCAGCTAACTTCTGTGGCCCAGTGTCAGTTGCTAAATGCCACCGACAATGAGCCAACAGGCTCCTGTGGTGTAGAAATCAATATATTTTAGAAATCACTGATTAGGCGTATTTATCCACAGTTTCAAGCCTTAGGTTCTCTAGCTAAAGTAATTATGTGATAGTAGGGTGAAAAGAAAACCTCCAAACAAGGCAGAGCAGTATCATATGATCATTAGCAGATTTGTAAGCAAACAATGACAAGTCGGTGATTAAAATATATCTAACGCTATTAAAGTTTTAAGACTTGCCAAAATGGCAGCAATATTTTTCCCATCAGTGCAAATGTGTTTAATTATGTGACAGTTAATTTTTACAGTGAAATTTGAATGAGCAGTTTCTATTTCCTTCAGTCTTAGCTCTAACAAGTGTGAAAAAGCGCATTGTTTTGTAACAGGATATGCTCAAACGGTGCAGCGTGCACTCAGATATGTAAACAGCACAACAACTGTGTGTCAAGGAAATACGTACATGAAAAGTCAAAGATGTGTTCAACAACCAAAGTTATTACAGTGGAAAATAAACCACAAAAAACATCTCTTAACGCCTACACAGCCCAATCAATTAAAGCAGTTAAAATTATTATGCAGTACTGCATGGGACTAAATACTGCCCAAGTTCTCAGACACATGCTGTGAGAGAAAAAAGGAAAACCGATTTCTTTCTACATGCTAGAATCGGGAGACATGTATTTTTATATAAACAAAATATAAAAATGGCACATCAGCTTTTCTTATATTAAAATCTAAGCACTAACGCTTACATTTCTCAGCTATAAATCTGTACTCTTTCTTATTAGAAATCTGCCAGCATTCTGACTTGTTCCAGAGGCGTGACATATAGCCTAAATGTTCACATGGCAGTATGTTTCTAAACTCTGCAGTTTAAATTTGGAGTTTTAATTACATGATTGATGCTTAAATTAATTAATTGCAAAGTGTATGCTAATTGTTTAATTGGTCGCTTGATCTATATAGATCATTTTTTGAACTAAATGAGTTGATTTACAAAGTTTATTGATTGGATGTGACAATGAATTATTTCGCTGACTACCTGATTTGCAATTTTCTCAATTAATTCACAAACCTTTGGTTGCAACTGTGCTTATTGAGAGTGCTTGGTCCAGGTGATCTATACGCACAGAGTCATGACTAAGATATTTATTATACAAAACAGGTAATAATGACATATTAATATTAATCTAAACTGTAAATTTGTTAAACGAATGACTAACAAGAAAGTAATCCAGCAATGTTTGTCACTATAAATTTTGTAAATTCTGCAATGCTGTTAAAGAAAATTTTATGAGCCCTTGGACTCCTGTGAAGTATTTGATACATCACTGTAGAACCGATTTTTAACTTCTTCAGGAACAGAGCAGTAAAACTTAGAAAAACGGATGCGTGGTAGCACGGGCACAGAACTTAGATATATGCTAGAACAATTTAGATATTAAAGGAGGACTTTTACTCGGGATTTCCAGCAGCACACATAACAGTTCTGCACGCTCAGTATCCTTTTTTAAAAACTACTTAAAAGATCATCCCATTGCAGGACACGCTCCAGCCTGGAGGTCTGCCTGACCCTGCTCTTTCACCTACATGTTCCATAACTCCGACCGCGAATCCTGGGGCTGGGACCTATGTGTCTGGTAGAATTCCCCCAACATGCAAGCAACGTACACCCACTGCTCTAGCAATAACATTAAAACATCTCTTTTGTACCTGGTGCATGTGCAAAATTCCCACTGAAGCAAGGGGGAGATGCACACACACATGCATGAGAAAGTGTGTAGTATGATCAGAAAGAAATCCCCAAGTGCCAAACTGGCAGAGCTTAAACCCTATCCTCACTCTCTATGTGCCCCGCTATACTGAAAGCATACGAAGCTGATCATGTCTTACTGAAGGTGTTCTAGGTCTCTCCAAACAGGGAACACGGCTTTTGAGAAATAACACAGGTGCAGTCAACTCTGAGCTCTGCTGATCTGCATCTATTTGTACATGTGTTATAACAGGAAATAAATGTTATTGTCTGTGAAAAATAAGAAGATATTAGTGAGACAATACAGAGTTTGAGGTTTTTTCAGACGTAATGTTATGGAAACACATACCTTAAGAGTGAGAGAAATGTAACCTGCTCTACACACACTACTGCTTCACAACTGTTCTAACGTTTGTTAAAAGCTTGTATTAACACCACGAGAGAGAAGTCCTTCAAAGCATTTAAGATGCCCTCAAATACAAGATGCACCCAAATTTTCTGGCTCTCAATTTAAGAAAAAAAAAAAAATGCGTAAAACATTATAAGAGTATGCTCTTTATAGTCCATATAAGAAATGTTTGCTTTTCTTTTTGTTTTAATTAAAGATATAGGTTATCTCTAGAAAAAGAAAAATTAAAAATGTACCCTCTATCTGAAGAGACAAAACAACATAGATCCGGTTCTAATAATTAATTAGTGAAGCTATACATTATATTCAGGAAGTACCTCTATGCATAAACTATGGAAAAACAAATCCAGTTGATACATTTATAGATTTTTTTACTACATGTATAAATTCACATGCACTAGGCTAAGATGACAGACTAAAATTTCTCTTTAAATGGAAAAGTCTTGAAACTGATTTCTTTATCAAAATAATGGAAGACATTACTGTAGTGAATGCAGAATTGTCAGTTTTTAGTATTCTAAAATAAATGTGTGGATCCTAAAAGTCTCTGTACCCCAGTTTATTTTCACAGGCTTTTGGAAAGTGGAATCGCCAGAGCACATCCATCACCAGTCAGCAACAGGACTGTCTGGCGGATTATGGACGCCAAAGTCCACACAAGAGGCCAGGAACAGGGTTGCTCGCTCCATTTAGGCTTCCTTGTCTTGAGACACTGGAGAGAGACCAAATCACAAAAGTGGCAGGGCCACGCGGACACAGGACATTCCCAAAGCTCCCAATTACAACTCATTCATTGTGGACTCACGAGTCTGCATTTCAGGAGAAAGAAAGTGATGACTCTCCTGAAGCCAGACAGAGGTCTACCTCCTCCTCATTCTTCCCCACTAAGGTTATTAGCAGCTATGCCTGCTACGTTGTGTATTCTTAGATATGAAATAAGAAGTAGGTTTAACCCATGTATATTTAAATGCTTTCTTCTAACTGACCCTGATGGTTTTTCATCTGTAAAGCGACTAGATTTAGAACTTGCAGAATAGAAAGTAGAACATACAATTTATACAATATAAGTTATCTGAATCTCCTGATGTAGAAACGAATTCTGGAAATTAACCTGGAGTTAAATGGATCCTCATTTGTGGAAAGGTGTGAAACAATGATGACAAAAATGGACTAGGGAAACAAGAAAGCAAAGGAAAACTTCACATTAAATAAAACCTACTTGGAAATGTTGACTATGCCTCTTTCCCTGAACACCGGGGCTCAAGTTCTCAGTTGCCTCGTGTAGTGTCCCAATGACCTGCAACACTTCCCTCTAGTACTGATCTGCCTGCAGTTGGGTCAGCTCATGTTTTAATACCCTTCTTGGCCATCGCCATTCTCAGGGAGATCTTCACACCACTCCCCCAAAACAGAGGTTGGTGTTTTATAGGATATTGTACTCATTTACTTTGGTCAATGGGATGTGTACCATGTGCCAAGAGAAAGTGTGCCCAGAGACTCAGATATTAGTTGCATCTTGTACATTTAAAAATAGACTAACAACACTCAAAAATCACCCAAGTGATCAACAAAAGTTTAACCAACAGAAAATGGTGATTAATAATGGCAAATGAATGACAGCGCCTGCAATTACTCCTACATTTCTCCACCAGTGTCAGAATGCTGAGATGTGTAATACATCACAGGTCTCAATATCTCATCTATTCTCTCGCACAACTAGAAGAAACTCTGGAGCCAAAACAACAACCTACAAAACACTTGGTCCTTGAGATGGCTCACCTTCCAATGCTGTTGTACATCCACAACTTAAAATCGGTTAGCAATCAGGGATCCTACATGAACACAGCTAATTCTTAATGCCGCAGACACAGCGAGCATTGTCCTGTCAACTGTGCTACTGAGACAAACCTACCGAGTTATCAGCTCACTTCTAAAAACACACGACTCATGACTACAAAAATATTCCTGAGAAATCCAGGAACAAGGAGCAAATTTGAAAGTTTGATTGATTTGACAAATAAAAGCATCAATTATATTATCTTTCCTTTGCACCAGAGATGAATCTCTTATATTAACTAATTATTTCTGACCTCTTGTGATGCAACAAACACAAAGGTAAGTATTTCTGCAGACTCTATGGAGGCTTCTAAAAGCAAAGGTACCCAAGTTAAGAAGGTATGCAGTAACTATTTCATGGAACATGTATGACCGATCACAAAACCATTACCTTTACTAAAAGGAGCAAGTACTCTGGTGTGACAAACCAAATCTATTTTTCAGTTTCACAAATTTAGAAGCAGACATTTTCGTAGCAAAGAGGTAACCAATGATTACAGCAGATATTGAAAAATCTATTGATAGATTGAAGCCATAAAAAATGTCTAAGCATAACAGTATATTTTGATCTTTTTTATTGCATGGGTGATTGAGGAAAGTTTTACTAGCAAATATAAAAGGTCTGTTTTATGATAAAGGGGTGTCTCAATTAAAGAATAAAGCAGTCTTCAACTAAATTTCAAGTAAAACTAAATTTTTATGATAAATTTTGCATGTTCCCAATATCCATATCTTCCTTTTAGTGGCGTCTTCAAAACACTTACATAGAGGATAAGGCATCTTAGACACTTAGCCCGCATACAATCAATTCTTTTAAAAGCTTATATATGTTTCACATTTTACAGTGCAAATATTCCACAAATTACTACAATAGAAGGGAATTATGTTGGCAAAGTGCCATTTTTTAAAGGGAGGGAATAAAATTAAAGTTGTGTGCACAACCTTAACCCTGAAAGCTTTTGGGCACAAACACCCTTCTTCAGGCATAGGGAGACTCTTCCAAAGTCTCCTTACGCCAGAAGGGCGTTTGTGTTCGAAAGCTTGCAAAGACCATTTTTTCCAACTTTTTAGTTGGTCTGATAAAAGCAGTCACATCGACTCAAAGAACCTTGTCCACCTATGTCCTTAGACAAAGATGGCTACAACCAATAACCCTGCAACCTTAACTCTGACCTCTTTTGTATACTCATACATAATTTAGTCATTTGTTATACAGATCCATAATCTGTCTCAAACAAAACTGTGGCAGCTCACATCAGCGATGTGGCCTTGCTCTTACTAATCAGATAGTCAGGCCAGGGGCAGAAAGAGACCCTGAGATGCTGCACACCACTTGCTGTTATTCTTCAAGCAGGTTTACAGATTGTTCCTACCTGGTGCACCAGTGACGTACCTGAACCACTAAGCAGCAGTGCAAAAACTAGGTCAGGCATAAAGTAAAGAAACTGTCAGTGACACTAAGAGTGGTGCAATTTATCTTATTTTTACACAGAGCGTTTTGAAATGATGATTCATTTACACATCCCTGGCTTCATATGTTTAGCATTACAGAGTACCCAGTAGTTTAATTGAAAGAGAAATAGATATAGATGCGTGTGTATCGCTCACAAGGTAGTATTGATAAATGTGTAGGTGGTTCCTGTAAGATTTATCTGTAAAAATATTGGCATGGAAATCCATTTTATTATGCAAAAATGGTTGTAGCAAAGAAAATTAGAAATCAAGAGGTGGCAAAGAAAGAGCATTACTTCAGTTTGGGTTCCCGTCCTTCACTCGTATACTGCCAGCATATTAGTCCAATCAGGTCATGCACCTTGGCATTTGCTATCGTCACAACTGTCATTGGCTGTAGTTTGTCTTGGCTTGCATGCAATGGGAGGTAGACATCAATTTTTTTGGTTGCAGTTGTTCCAACATGACCCTGTTGGAAAAAAAAAAAAAAAAGGCATTTTATTAAGCCAAGTAAGGGACAGTGTAAAACAGAGACACCACATACCATTTTGTGTGGGCTACAGTCTATTACAGTGGCTAGAACCAAAATGTAATTCTTTTACTTTCTAAATGTTACATGAGTTATTATGCATGTTTAAATAAAGTTCAATTCTTTTAAAGCTATTAAAAAATCTCTGTATGGATGATTGTGAAAGATGAGTCTCACGTTAGACATATTTCATGCATCTTCCCAATGGGAAGTTCCCATGGGGGGAAATCAAAACTGTGGCAAGGTTCCCTATTCCCACAAGATCTTAAATATGGACCAACTCTGCCACCCTACCTGCATTCCCAACTAAAACTTACCCTCTCTCAGCACTGGCTGTAATGCTGAAATTACCCAGCTCTTAACTTTTGCTCTTTCCCAACCCCTTTCCCCTGCTCGCAGGTGACTGCCGGGGTCTCTTCTTCCCTTGACTACAGTCACTCTTCTCCGTGGCATCCCTTCCCCTAGCTCTGGTGTGGGCAGAATCCTGACGCCCACAGCATAAAAAAAATGCTCAGCTTCATTATCATTATCAGCACCAGTCCCCAGTGGATTCAGGAGACAGCTCAAAACTGCCCTGAGTTTTTTAATTTTCCATGAGTTCCTCCAGCTTAACTCAGAGACTGAACCTCCCAGCTCCTCCTCTGGTGGACCAGAGAAGGGCTCAAAGGAGTTCCTACTATTGTGTAAAGAGGGCTAAGGGTTAATGTGCAGGGGGCTCTTTCCCACTGTACATAAAACGGGAGGAATTAGAAACTGGTACTGCACATAGCAACAGAAAGGAGGAGGAAAGGGCATGCAGCGTCATGTCTGGGAGAGGTCAGGCTGGGCAGGCCAGCAGGTAACAACAGAACAAATTAGTGGGACATAACATGCATGAATCTCATGGGTGCAAAGGATTCAGAAACATTGCCTCTAAGCATAAGGATTACATGGCCATGGGCTACAAGCTGCTGCAAAGTGCTCCCACCAGGGAAAACCTATGTTAACCCTGCACCCAAGTAAGAGACTCAACAGCACAATGAACTGCCACGCAAAGAGATGCAGAGGGGGTTAGCTGGTTACAAGTAAACATGCTGTCTGGATGTCCAGGCAAGAACAAAACCAACTTATAACTGACTCCATAGCTAACCATTTAAAACTGAAGACAACCAAGAAGGATTAACTGGTATCATTGCATTTTACTGCAATTTATTGTATTAAAAAAAAAAAAAAATCTATTTGGCACCAGAGAGATTAAGACTTAATTGAAACATAAAGAATAAAGCAACATAAAAGATCTATTAAATGTGTTAGAAGACAAATGTATAGCTGATAGGACTCTATTTTTAAGCTAATAATCTTTTAAGCAGCAAAAATATTTTATATCCCCCCCCACAACTCCAACAAATTAACTGACATAAGGATGATATCCTTGCTTCATACCAAGAGAAAGAATTCTTCGTTAGTAATTCCAAGTAACCGAATACAAGTATTTATACTTTTAAGTTGCAAAAGTAAAAATAATTTAAAAATGAGAAGAATTAACCTTTGCATGAATGGTTGAACTTGAAAGTACTGAAAAAAATCCCCCAGTAATTTTCACCCCCTTTTCTGTCCAGCAGCCACCACTACAGACATTCACATCCCGTTCAAGGAGCGTTGAGCAGCCAGGACACGAGGCTCATGTGCTGCAGGATGCCCAGTGCTGCTGCTGCAGCTGAACTGCTCTTAGTGGTGGGAAGTGCCTGGAAAGTTCCCTCCTGTATTCTGAGCCCTTGCCAGACATCAGCACACACTGGGTTCACTACAGGATAGTTACCTTTCTGGCTACAAGAGCTAGAAATGAGATTTAAAAAGAAATCTGAAGTAGAACACAATAGATACAGACCAGAGGAACTCAATCCCACAGGTCAAATCCAGTCCACAGAGCCACGGCATGGTGGTAGGGGAGCAGTGGCAATTAATACTGCCACCCCTTCTCCACTGCCAAATTCCTAATCCCCACAGGGCCAGATTGGCACCGAGACACACCCCCCCCCAGTGGACCTCCCCTACCCCCCTCTGCATGGCCAGATCAGGCTCCCACCTACCCCATGCCCCAGATCAGGCCCACAGACAACCAGACACTAAGCCTCTGACCCCCCACAGTAAAAACTTGAGCACCACTGATACAGACCAATAACCAGAGGCAGAAAAGTTTAATCTAGCACTCCAATTTATCCCGTGTCATAACACAAGAACAAGAATATATCCACAAATCTGGTGGCAGAAGTAAAAGTGCTAAAAGGAAATAGCTTTACACAATCAAGAGGACTGGAAACTTCTTGCTGAGAGGTATCATTGATGCTAAAACCACAATGGGATTCAGAGGAAGGTACAGCATTTGGGTTGATAACAATCCGCTGTCGCATTAGACAGGAAAGATGTGTGCGAGTGATAGAAACGCTTCTGTGCCAGTGTGAACACCAATCAATCCCTACCTGAATGGGATTAGGAAGGAACTTCAAAATGTGGAGAGTTTATTACTTATCAGTCATCTGAGCCAGGTTACAAGTAACAGGGCTGAATAAAGAGGGGTCGGTCTTGGATTCCAGTTATTAGTCTAAGTTCCCAGGAGCCAAAAACCTAGGAACAGTGGATGCAGCTATAGCAATCACAAGTCGCACTATCTTCCTGGAGTTTAAAAAAGCTCGCTCACTCGGGAGGAATTGCGCAGAACCAAGTTAGTCCCTGCCACAACGTTGAAGCGGATTCCATCTAGAGAGACTTGGGTGACCCAGGAAATAAAACATGATTACCCAGATTCAACAAAGTGGCATCAAACTTATTAAAAGATTTTGTATAAAATTCAATGGAAAATCCATTTGGGGCCAGGGGCCTAACCATTTGGAGTTTCCTTAATAGCCTCCAATAAATCTGGTAGGCATAAAGCGGTTGTTAAATTAACATTTTCTTGATGTGTCACCTGTGGCACAGTTAATTTGTCAAAAATTCTTTTAGCTTGTCACTGGACACTGTATATGGTGACAAAATATCGCCTTAATTTTCTAAGAATTGCACATTCTAGCTCCATTAGGCTTTTATTGTTAGAGATGCCCCACCTGCCTTTCATAGAGGTAAGTGGATCCTTAAACTGGATCCATTCAAACACATTTAAAAAAAATACAAGCCTCTCACAACAATTGCTCATGGGCAGGCTAATGCTGTCACACATCCCACAGTCTGACCTCAACGAAACTGCAGCGTGACATTTTCACCAAATGTCACCATGCAGAAACAGAAATGCTGCTTGGCCAGAGAAGGCAGGATCCTGTGGGCGAAGTGCAGGGTTCCCAGGCCTGCCAGTGGCTGGCTGTGATCAGGACCAAGTCACTGAGCCCCTTTGGATCCCAGATCTCCCACCAGAGCAGCAGTGCTCCTTTAATCATTCGTGGTGCTCCGAGTTTATCTGTTGATATGCACAGTGCAGCTCGTCTCCTGCTGCTTTGAACTGCAGTCCCTCGTTCTGAACATAATGTTGCTGAACAATGCAAGTTCCTGAATTAGTAAAAACGTCTTCTTTGTTTTATACTGCTTTTTGATCAATCAAATAATTGGCCAATTTACTGACTGGGGAAGAGGAGGGAGGAGAATGAAATGAAAATAGAAACTAGGAAAGCCTTGCTATTAATATACAACTTGCATCTCAAAAGGAGATTCGGTAGAAAGGATTGCTCTGCTTACAGAAGTTCCACATATGAAATGCTTCCTAAAATTAACAACGCCACAACAGAGTAGGGCAAAATATGTGATTTGTGGATATCCAGGAGGTGATCCACATTCATCTGGGCTCACAGTGAGCGAGCGCAGGCAGCTTGACGGTACGTACGGATGGTGCTGCAGTATCCAGACACAGCACTGCGAGTTAAGGATGGAACCAGGAGCTCCACTATGAATTTTCATAGCTTTTGTGGGATTGGATCATTAATGTAACGAGCTCGGGTGTTTAATTATACAAGCTGTAGGTGCTATAATGATGACAGCATCAAGGAAACAGTTTATACAGAATAAATTCCATTGGCCTCATACAGTTTTAGGAAACCCCTACATTATTAAATCATTTTATACAATAAAAATCAATATGCTTTAAATATAAAAATAGGGCTTTAAAACCATAAAGAAGAAATACATATTTTAAACTCCATCAATTTGTGCAATACAAGGAATCTTTGTATGATTTAATATCAACTTTTAATGAGAGTCCATCAGAGAATGTACACCTTTCTCCATTCCCAGATGATGTATCTCTTGAAAAGGTTACAGTGTGGCCATTAATACACTTCTAAATTATATAGGAAATTTGATACAAAATGAGCCTACCCCCAAGGACAACTTTACCCTAAACACAGTTCTAACACATCTGAATAATGAAAAGCTGCTAAAATATTCATTGAGAAAATTGTGTATGTTGTACCCCTCTCATATCTGGGTTTTTTTCCCCAGCATATATTGGTGGAAAATTAAAACAAAGTCCATAAACATTTCTTAGAGAAACATGTGATTAATTTTGTAACAATAATAATTTATTGAATCTTCGTGTACAATAGAGTTCCATGACTAAATATTATATCACTTTAAGATTAGATGTTCTAATGATATAATGCAAAGATTTTACTGAATAATTATTTAGTGAAAGTCATAAAAACCTCTTAAAATTAATCTTTCATGCACATCCAGCTTATCCAAAGTTAGCATTTAATTAGATGGCCTTGGCACAAATGAGCTTACTACTTTATTTGCTCCATCAGTATATGTCTCTCCAGTAATTATAATTAATTCAAGTCATTGACTCACCTCCTCACAAACAATGTAAAACATTAGACAAAATGGAAACAAATGGAGATCTTTTTCCAAATGTAAAATTTCTCCTCTCCCCTAAATTGTATAAGTGAAATGTTTTTATTTTAGCTGACAGACTATTTAGTACGACAGACCATTTAGAAATCATATCCCATATGTGACTCAATCTAATACGTATTTATATCAACATTTAAAAACAGTTCAAATGTATGAAGAGGAGAAAAACAAACAATCGAAACCCAAACAGATTAAGTCAAATTTGAACTCCCAGTTTATATATTCTAAACATAAATATTGTCACTATTTATGTGACTAGGTGATCCAAACTCAAATGTTTCCATCAGCAAAGACACTATAATGCTTTTGTAGGTAGGAAACACATGAAAGCCACTGTTTTTCTATACATACAATGGATTCTTTTCTTTAAGTAAAACACACTGCTAATGTTTCTAGGCTGATCACTTGTTAATGAAAACAATAAGAAATAGGACAAACTAGAAGCGAGGTTTATTTGAAAGATAAAGCAAGTTCTTAGGAGAAGAGGATGGAGGCTGGTCAAAAAAGGAGGTTTGAAAAACCAACACAATAACTACTTAGCTACCCCAGAACAGGTTTAGCATGGTTTTTAACATGTGCGACAGAATGCCTGGTAGCATCGCACAGCAGGAAAGTAGTATTTTGGCATTTGGTTGGGCTGCGAAATCCTGGCTAAGACCTTCCCACCCTGTACTCCAGGGGGGGTCCACAGCCCAGACCAGCCCTAGCCAGAGAGACAGGGGCCTGGGATTTGTTGACTGTGGTGCAGGCAGCCCCTGCCTGGATTAAACCCAGGTCCCTCTGACAACATCCATGTGTTTATTTTATTTACATATTTTCCCAACAACTCATGAAACCATCCATTCAGCTGACTTCTACGTTCATGTTCCGGGAACAGAGCTAGGTGCCAATGCTCACGTGCAAGCCAGTGCTCATTTCCTTCCCTTCTAGGATCTCATGTCCCCAGCGTCTCTCAGCCAAGGATGGGGGGCAGGAGTGGCATTTGTTTCATCAGGTGATAACGCTGCCCCTCTCCCCATCATCAGATGCTGGCCAGTTTAAGTAATCTATTCAATATACCAGTAATAATGCCAACAAAGCTAAGCTGGTGATCGGAACCAAGTAATCAAATTAATTGTCAATAGCTGCTCCCCTTTGCTAACACATGGGTTATCATTTATCTCACTGCGCTGCATATAGCAGAGTTAGCAGATCGCAAAGTAAAATTCCATTAACACCCGTTCTTAATTTATCTTATTCATGCTGTCAGTGTTCATAAAAATTTAACCCTGTGATTTCCTGTTATACAAAACATAACAAAATATAAATATTTTAAAGCAAGGCAAATACACTATTTTTATACTAAATTGTTGACTTCACTTAGCATGTCTGCCTTCTTTAGCACCACGCCATTTTTCAATTAAAGGTCCAGATGTTTCAAAGGCTCCAGTAGGCAATGACAGTTATGAGAAATGCTTTATCTGCATCGCAATGATCACTACAACATCAGCTCCAGGCTGCATTAACATACTCATGTTTTATTCTAGCCCCCCTCCTAACATACCAGTTAATTATACAACACACAGCTGAGAAATATAACCTCCAGAGCTGGACAGTTTCCTTACAAGCTTCCACCTGAACAAATTTTATATAGGACCTCAAAAAATGGTGAATTAAATATAGAATTGCACGATCAAACATTCAGAATTATTGCCTGTTCCCTGCCTGGCATTCACTCCCACAGTTTAATAAACCTGGGTACACTCTAAGCAAGGAATAATATATAATTCATATAACAGAGGCATATTCCAATCATATTAAAGTGTACTTGCTTATACAATTCACCTCAAATGAAAAAATGTTTTCCTTAAAAGTGTTATAAACATGATTTCCTGTTCTGCTTTTCTTTTGCCAAATTCCTTTGGAAGGGAGGGGAAAAAAAACCCAGTCTTCTGGTATAGTCCAAGAGGTCTCATTTACTTTAATGCTAATACCAGTCTTTAGACAAGTTCAGTCCATCTTTTCTCCTGCCATTTCCAAATGGCATCTTCCTAGGAATGAAATACAGCCCTATGCAGCAGGCCAGCACAAGACCTATGCATCATTAAAGTCATGCACAGGACTTCGTGCCAGCCTTTCACTTCAGCCAAGGTGGTACTGGCTCACCATGGAGATTATATTCTTATCAACACAGTTACAACCGTTTGCCTGGAAAACGAAAATGCACATTGCGATTTATCAAAATGCGACTGCGATAGGCACTACAAAAACGCATTCATTACACAAAATGAAGTAACCTTGCTTTTTCATATACCTAAGGAAAGGGATGGCCTACTTTACAAGTATTATTTACATTTTCCTTAGTAATAAACATTTTAACTTAATACTGGGGAATAAAGACTTCTTTGTCATAGCAAAGTGCAACAACAAATTTAGGATTAAAACCTACACCCATAAGCACTGTGTGTTTGTTTAGAAATATGCCATGAAATGTTTTAATGAACAGATGCTACTCAAAAGATAAATGCTTGTACAAATATTCAATCCTTAAACAGGTCTGACACTCTAATCCTATGCTGGTGTTGCATAAAGCAGACAGCTTAAGTTCCTTGAGGACATTATCCAACCTTAGGTGGAACGTTTTTAATACATCACCATGTCACTTTTTAATGTGCCACAATCTATTAACCACATGGCAAACTAACAGAGATTTTTAAAATATGGGTTTTATAGCTTTGTGCTGGTGATTAATTAAATAAATAGCCAGTGTTTCACAAATCATCCCTCTAATTAGTTTAAACCAGACACTTTGCATTCACTGGCATTATTGCCATCTGAAGCTCACAGAAGGGCAGGAGCGTTACAACGACGAATCTGTGCTCTTCTGAAACACATCGTCACTGTGTAGCCACGGCTGGCACAGTACCACGCAGCCCCGAGGCAGAGGTACAATCTTCACAGGTGCTGCAGTCAGCTGGAATTTGACTCCAGCTGCTTGGAAAGATGTTCTCTTTAATTATTCTCCCTCATCCTGAAGGAAACAATGGCGATAACAAAGAAGAGAGTTGTATCTGAAACGCAATCTCAAGTAGCAAGCTGTACATTCAGAACTGCGCAAATATTTAAGGTAATGCCAGAAATCCAGAATGATGAACGAACCGCCTGTCCTCTTTCAGCACTTCTCGGGGGCTGCGGTTACAGGTTATAAATACTCAAGTAGAACACATTTCAGGAAACTACCCAAAACTAATCATTAAAAAAGGCCCAAATCTAGGGGGTCAATTATTCTTGAAAAAGAAGAGAAAACCACCATCTGTAAAATGTTCCTGAAAGCTCTTCTTTTGTACAGTGCCCATCTAGAAAGTTTGTTACTACTCTCAGCTCAAACTAAACCCTTCATGGTTAAAAAGTTGAGTGTTAATACAGGTTTTTCTCTTAAATTATTAACAGGGGACTCCTACCTTATCTTAGTTTTCACACGTATGTATGTTCTGAAGTATTAAATGACATGACCATAACTCTATTTTCCCTTTGTTACTGAGTCTAGAAAGCTTACGAGTGGGTCGCAGCTTGATTACTCACTAGAGATCAGCGCTTATCCCCCCGGCGCGTGATATTCTCTCAGCATCGGTGACTAAACAGAGGGAGGGCTCATTTTCACAGCCCATGGGAAGAGATTCACAAGCTACTTTGAACAGAGATGGAGGATGAGGAACAAGTCCCACTCAAGTTCAACACGGGCATGAGACCGGCAGCCCACCTCACTTCAATATGCTGTCTCAACTGCTCTCTCGGTAAAAGGGCGGAAAAACGCTTTTAGACCTATTTCAGAAGCATGGTCTGTGGAGGAATTGTGTCTAGCATTTTAGGGACACTGAAACTGCTAATTATTATAGCTGGCCAAAAAGCTGTATATCACGCGCAGTTGACCACTGGGTTGCTTTTGGCATCGTGTGTAAAAAGTTGTGATAGCAAAGAAGAGGAACCTGCAGCATCTGACCTGCGACAAACACTCTGGACCTGATTATAATGTCAATCAGGGAACACAGGACCTGAACAGATGAGGCTCTGCACGCATTGTTCAAACTAAGTCTGAACAGTTATTAGTAAAAATGTCAAGAAGCTGATGGTGACAGAATCCTAAAGCTACTCCTGAAAGCAAGCTGCATCTCATTGGATGTTTGTCCTTATATAAAAAGATGCATACACAGAAGTAACAGGCCAACATGTCCTTTTTCATATTGATTCTTGCCTTCCAAAGAAAAGGAAGAACTGTCTTGATGCTCTGTTAAACAGGACTGTCTGCTCATGGTGCAATAAGCAGGGAAACTAATGCCCAGAAAAGTTCACTAAGGCCTTTAAAGTAAGAGGCCCACCTTTCAGTAAGCCCAGAGTAGCCTGATGAAGTCTCTCCGGTTAAGAGCCAACTGGACGCAGCTCGAATAATGCATGTTACTGTGCAGCATGCATCTCTGGTGTTCTTCATTCTCATACAATAAACTAGCTCCAGAAAAACAAAATATCTGCCCTGCCTCTGCCACCTCAAATATCTTCATGGAAGGGCTCAAGCTAGGAGATGGAAGGAACAAGCAGGAACATTTAAGGACACTAGCTGTCCTGATCTACAATGCAATACAAGACTGTCTGCTAAGTGGCAAAATGGTAACAAATACAGGACCTCAGCACACTGAGCTCAGGATTGTAAGACATGCACCACGAGGTCTCAGGTTTGAGGATTCTCCATGACTGCAGCTCTTTCTAAACTTGCACCAGAGTTTTGGTCCAAGAGTTTTTCTCCCCAGGGAAGACGACTTCTTCGTTGAGATGCAGTGATGTAGCCTAGGAAATTTCCCAACAGCTCAATTTACTCAGAATCTGACCCTAGCTGTATGTCTACAGACAGAAAATGTTTGATCTTTTTTTTTTTTTTTTTTTAAATGAATCAACAGTGCAGTTTTGTCACTATATATTTTTAGAAAATGGTATTTGTTATACACAAAAATAACTTATGCATTACAATCCTATGTCATTTGCCAAATTAAATTATTCTTTTTTTCCCCCCTGTGATTGTGTCCAGAAAGCTATGCATCAAGTCCTAGGGGAGTTGCTCATCCCTGTGTTCACTAGATAGTGTGCACAATAGATAATTATTCAAACTATATTATTAGTGCTTGTATCTGATATTTTTATGGAAAATGGTCCTAATACAAACAAAGAGGATGAAAACCTTCATTTTTACTTCTTACTTTGTGTATATTTTCACAGCATAATAGATATTCTTAAGTGATAAAATGACTCATACATACATTGTTGTTCAGATGAAATAAAACTATAGTCCTGGCTATTTTTGGTAATTAAAGTTTCTGCAGCACTTTCCAGAAGATCAGAAAATTAATCTTAATATCTTGACTAACATCTCTTGCTGGTAATTGCATTCTAACTCTATATATTTCCGTCACGCTTGCAACTGGGTATAGGATAGGTCTTCACTTCCTACTCGTTAACCGTTGGTTCATATTGGAGCTTGTGAAAGGTGGGTGCCTTTCTGGGTAAAAAGGATGCCTGAATAAAGTTTAAAAATGTGCTGGAATGAATAGCACAAGGTATGGCCATTGCTGAGATAGCAGGTTTGAGTTCTTGGGGTGAGAAACTATTATGGTGAAGTGAAAACAATGGAGTCTAATTCAAAGACAAGCAAGCCACCTTGTATGTGGCAGAAAATACACTCCAGAATTACAGAAGACTGCATGGTTGGAAAAGAAACCTAGGACTAGAAATATTTAAATGCTCTCTGTTTCTCCCCTAACCCAAGCCACTATTTTTTTATTCCTCACATCTTTTCAGTTTAAAAGAGCTTCCCTGAAACAAATGGCTCTTGCTATTGCCAGCTGTCTGCTACCTTGGATCTTGTGCATCAATAAAGGTTAGTACCAATACTTCAATGCCATTGTGGAATTTAACTTTAAAAGCATTTGTATGTAAAATGTGCCATTTTAACTAAAAGATACACTGATGGAGAATCAAACAGCCAGTTGTCACCTATACCCAATATGAAAGAAAAACAGAGAAAACCCACTACGCCACGCAAGGAATAGAAAACAGGCTTTAAAGCATTTCCAGGTGTTATAATCAGAAGGCACTCTCCACCCCCATGATTTAAACCAGCACCTATAGTAGTACAGAGTAGAGAGGCTTCGGACAGGTACACACTTCTTATGATAAAGCAGCCTGGATCCAGAAAAGGACTGAGGCATCTCAAATCAGATTCAGGCAGTTTTCAGGCACCAAATCCAAAACTTCAAGCCAATCCTGGGGGTATCTTGGGCTGTCAGGTCCCCTTGATGGCTACTATTTCCCTACACTACACTACACTAGCTGTTCGGATTATGCATTTTATATTAAACAGACATTGGATGAAAAGCAGAACTAGTTCTGGGAGCAGAAAGCAGAGGCCAGAACCTCCCCATCACTTCCCAGCTGGGTGCTGTAACCATTAAGCTAAAAGCATCTGCATTCTCCTTGCTTTCCTTCAGGCCCTTGAATCCTGTATGCAAGGCTGCATGGGGCTCAGTTCCAACAGAAGGAACGGGAGAGCCCCTACTCTGCATCGTCTACAGCCGAGAGGAAGCGGCTGGTTCCTGGGAGCGTGAGGCTGAGAAGACCTAGACCACAGGCCTCCCACTTTGCTAGACCAACTGCCAGGCCGCTACATGAAAGGTGGCACCATCAATAATTACATTCAAGAAGAGAAAGGTGGGCTGTGCTCAGGTCTCGTGAGCAGCAGGTGTTGGTGCTCAGCCTCAGGAAAAGATACTGGGACGTGGATCCTAGACAGACAGAGGTGTTTCCCAAAAGCCCCAAGTCAGATGCCCATGTCTGGAGAAGGACAGGACTTGTAGGGCCACACATGGTGCTGGGAGTCTGGATTTTGAATCCGAATCTGAAGAGCAGGCCCTGCTGTGTCTAACTTCACTGGATCTACATCTTTGTCTAAATTACTGTTTACTGTAGGTTTTCTATTTATTCTAAAAATCTGTGCTCAGATATTTCCCTGGTGTTTTCTTCTTGCCAGCTGCAGCAAAGCACTGCACTAAGCCCAAACAAGTCGGCTTAATCTTTGAGCAAAATGATATTTCCACAGAGGATTAAGACAAGCATTCTTTGTAAACCAATTTCCCTTACTAAAAATAAAAGACATTACCAGCACCAAGAGAAACACAGAGAGACAAGGCATACTTCTCTTTGTTTCAGACATGCAAATAAAAAAAATCTGCTTGCCAAGGCAGCCGGAAGAGTGCATCTTTCATGTCAGGAGTTCCTGGGTTTTGGTACGGATGATTTTCCTCGGGAGCAGAGCAAAGCCAGGCCCCAAATGGGGCGCGACAGTCTCTCTAAATGGAAAGGTAAAATGGGCACACTGGTCTTTCATCCCAACTTTGGTTATATTATCGAGGTTCTCCATCAGTAGTTTGTGTACACAAGTTTTAAAGAATTGTTCAGGTAAGAGAAAAAGGGATAGTGGGAATGATAAGAATTGCAACTCTTAGTACAGTGATGTATGAATGCTGGTTTGAATATGCTTTTATTTTCTTAATATGGGCCTGAACTAAAACAGCTAAAATATCAGCCAAATTAAAGACCCTGAAAATACCAGTTCATAAGGAAACAAGGGCATTTAAGCGCAATATTTTGTTATCACAGGAAAGATTTGCATCTGAAGATTTTTCCAGTATGTCAAAAATCCCCCACGGCAGGCAGTAGGGTCACTGTCTCCTCATGACACTTTCATAATTTGAAAGCTTTTGTTTCAAGCACAAAGGTTAGAATAAACGAGTGACCTAAGAGATGCTCACTGTGACCCCAAAAACATGGATCTGAAGAAAAGAAACTAGACTGTGTTGTAAATAAGTGAACGTAAAACATATACATTCAAACCTAATGAAAAAGCAGACACTGAATATATTTGCTAATAAAACCAATCCATTTTTCGTTGACTCTTAGGAATGTTAACTTGTGGACATGTTTTTCATCTGTAATTAAGTGAAAGACAATGACATTAGGCTAAAACTAAAAATCAATTAAACAGAGTAAAATGCAGCACAACTCAACCAAGAGATTAAACTAGACTGTCTTACAAAACATATTTTTAAAAATTTTCTTCTAATTTAACTTGTTTTAATTACATGTCCATTGCTTTGAAAATTCTTTTTACCACAGCAGATCCATCCCCAAACTGTACAGTCATTAAAATTGTTCCCTACACCTCATTTTAATTGGCCATTTTTCTTTCTTCTCAACAGTTTTGATAACATCCCATGGTAAGAAGCTAAGGCTTCGCATTTTGGAGGCACACTTGTTTCTTTCAAAATGTCCTCAAATCCTCCAGTTATTTATAGGGCAAGTTCAGAAGCATTTAATGAGCTCCCACTTGTACTCACAACAGTCTTTATTTCACATTATTTGAAATTCATCTGTACAAGGAAAAGTAGTGCTTATTTCAACACAACAGACACCAGTAACTTAGAGCTCAGGGTGCTGAAGTGCCTTCCTAATGAGGACAATCATGAAGAAAACTCAAGGAAGTCCTTAGGAAGGGCAACACGAACATCCAGACAAACCTGCACTTACAAGTCCTCCACCCACAAAAATGAAGCCCCAACACGTCCCCCGTTCTGGATTCCTCCAGCAAAATCCTCTTGTGCTTCAAGCAGCGAAGTGGCTTGGTCTGCATGTTGATGCTGACTTGGCTAGCAAACCACCTTCCAGTGACAGTGCTGGAGAGAGGAAAGATGCCCATCAAGCAATATGAACTCTTCATTAGACTTTACTGTTTTTTTAATCTGGCAATGATATTTCAAGTGGGATGAACTTGAAGGCCAGCTGGAGAGCTGGGGCCCCAGAGGCAAGGCTCCTCCCAGGCTTCTCATGGAAACCCTCAGGGAACTCTTCAGCCCAAGTCTCCATCCCCATTTCCCTACAATATTATTACTTATTTCAACACAACAAATACCAGCCACTCAAATGTCACATGCACATGGACATCCTGCAGTGGAAGCAGAAGATAAAATGAGTTGCAGATACTTAATCTATCTGCTTCCTATCAAGTCAGAGAAGTTGTTTGATAGAGAACTGGAGGGGTTTTAGGGTCTCTTACTCCTCCTCTCAACCAGGGATTTTAAAATCAACCCACTAGATGAGATCTTATTAAGATAAAGAGCAGTCTGAGATATCTCAGGCGTTGGTACATTCGGAGAATTCTGTCACAGGGATAGAAAGGAAGAAAGACAAGTAGGGCTGAGTTTCATAAAGAGTTTTTAAAATATTCTGGACAGCAACAACATGACTGCTTTTGTTCACCAGTTCCTTAAGAAATTTAAAATGGAACTTGATGAAACAGCCCAATGATCCTGGTGGGAAAACGGGGTATTCTGTAGAGCTTTATGCTGCAGTAAAAGAAAAACAGTTCAATGCAGTCTGAAAGGGAAAGTCATTATTAATTTTTCCATAACATGCTACCTGCTTACACAAACTATTATTGCTGCTCCTCCCCACTGTGCCAAATGCAGCTTTAAAGCCATAAATGCTTTTAAACTTTCTGTCTCCATTTCATGGCCAGCCACCTCCTCCAATCAAGATGGAACGGGTACTATAGCAGCTTGGTTTCCCTTTCGCACTGATCACAAATTCAGGAAGACACAACAATGGCAGAATTATAGTTATTTTAAGATGTTCTGTAACACTATTGCCAATGTATCATTCTGCATGAATGACAGTTACTGCTTTCTGCAAGATGCCTTTAGTGCCTCGTTTTATATCAGTGTATGCCTTAAGTGCATTCTTTTTCACTTTAAAGGTAACCCCTCATCTGAATCTGTCCAGCTGCAGTGCAAAGTAACCAACAAAACCAAGGGGAAGGTTGTTATAAAATAACAAAGCAAAGGGAAAATTGCTTGTTTTTGTATTTCAGTTGTCTCCCAAAATCTACTGCTGCAGCCATTTTAAAGATGGCATGCCTGAAACTATTCCATTATCAAGAAGTAATGGCATCACAGCAGGCTAAAGTTAATTATCTGACATATTGTTGTCGCTCAAAGACATGCCTTCAAGAAGCAATGAGAGCTGCAGGAACTGCAACCCTCAACACACCCCAAGGTATTCTGAGAGCAGGAAAGAGGTCCTCACGGTCCAGTTAAGGGACTGAACGCTCAGCATCCACTTACCAGCTGGCAGGAAAGCTGGACTGGTAGGACGGTCCCTTACCCACTTTTTAAATGCTCAGCGGGTCACTGCCCTTCTGGGGGCAGCGCGTGTGAATGGTTCTGCAGAGCTGATCCTGAGGGGCAGCAGGTAAGCAGCACTGCACAGGACGTGCTTTCCCGAGGGCCCCGGAGTGCAGGGGGAGGCAGCAGGAGCATGTGGGTTACGAGGGCTGCTCTGGCATGCCAGGCTCCTGGCACAAAACCGCTGTGCAACACATCTGAGAAAGCAGATCCCTTCCCATCCCCAGTGCTAATGTACGATTCCTCCCACCCCCTCATATTTCAGAGGCTACCACAGAGCCCCCACCCTCCCACAGAGGTCCGGGATTGTGTGACCACATTCTTCCACACGTACTAGCAGCTGTACGTGTGCCCAAACCCCTTCTCTCCCCAGTGCTCTGTATCTCCTGTTCTTCTAGCCCATGCACAACTGTCATCACTTTAAATACTGGGTTGACAAAGAAAAAAACCAAATCTGGCTGCTTTAGAGCCTGTCCTACACCCCAGGACTCTCCTGTTCCATTTTCTTGTCCACAGCTTCATCTACCTTTTCTATCCTTGTCTTCTGTGTTCTGTTTAAACGGTGTAAACTGGTAGAATGGATGATCTTACAAGATGTTTTTAGCAAAAATGCTAAACAATGTAAATGCCATTCTTTTACGGCGTATAATTGTATTGTCGTGGTAAAAGCTGTGAATAAACTACTACCACCAGGTGCAACTGTCCCCCAGGCAGACAGAAAGAGAAATGGCATCAGGCTGAGCACAACACCTCCCTCTCCTTGACCAACTACGCGGTTGCAGTGACTGCACGTTTGGAACTGATGTGTGCCAAAAGGAAGATAATATCAGCCCCTACCAAATAACACGTACAGCATTATTTATTCACTCCTCTCACCCATCTAACAAGCTTTCTGATATGCCCACAAGTTTGCGATAGGAGTACGTTAATTTAGAGATCACTGAAGTGTACAGGGCACTTGACAAGCAAGACGAGGTCCCTGTAGGAGGAGCTTGCACTCTAACTCAAATACGATTCATGGGATGATGGCTCGCGCAAGAATCGAGGGCAAGAAGGCTTTGTGGAAGATGTGGATTGGAGGAGGAAAGTGCAGAGGAAGGCATGAAAGGGAACACAAAGGCAGAAGTGGGAGGAAAGAAAGGGATAGGGACATGAAAGATTGAGGGCAGAAATGAGCACAGAGACATAGGCCAAGGCCCCACTTTTCCTTCCAAGGTTATGAAATAGCAAAGTATATAAAAGCCAAGGGCAGGAGCTATCGGCTGACTAATCTTTATCAACACAGTCAAATTTCCTCCCTGAACTGCTTTATACAAGTCAGTAAAAACAGCAGCACTTAAGTATTTTGCACTGAATTCTCATTTAGTCCAAGACGGATTTTCTGAGTACTGATTCATAAGCAAACACAGATCTTCATATGCACAGACCTATGGAACAAACCTATCCTCTTTCTTCATGCTACTTGGTCCCAACTTGTTTAAAAAACCCATCAGGCTTTAAAATCAAGTCCAATTCCAAAAAAAACTGACCAGTGCTTCCTTCAAAAAAAAGTCAGCAGCCACTCTAGTAACTGATGTGCAACTGTTTTTGTTGCTGTTCTTGTAAAACCTGAAGCTATTGTGCCAAACCCCTCCATTTTTTCAAGGCAAATATGGAGAAGGGCGAAGGTAATTATGTACTCATAGTCGGTGTAGCAAATCAGTTAAATTAAACCTGTATTTCACCCAAGTTGTAGAGGATGCAAATAACATCACTAACTTTTCTAATTTCATACTCTAGTACTCCCAAGTAAATAAAAGGGAAAAAAAAGTAAAGTTTTTCTCCCTACAAATAGAAACTGTCACTTACTAGGCTGTGATCTTTTCAGCTCATGCATCCTAAATGCATGCAGAGATATTATATGCACTTTCTATTTAGCAATTTAATTATATCTTTGCAGTCAGAGAGTGGCAATGGTTTGCAGTAATAATCAGGTGAAAGCATTCTCACATTAATATGCTGGAATCCGATGTGTTAATTTGATGCAACTTTGCGTTGACAATATGTGATTAATTTGTTCTAAGGCTAGCTATGCTTCCAGCTCTGACAGTTTAAAATGCTGGGTTTCTTTATCCATATCGCTATTTGACACGCCTTAGCCCACTGCTTTGCTAGGACCGCTGTTAATTTGTAATGAACTGGCTTTTCAGGGGGCTCCTTCATTTTTAATTCTGTCAGTGTCACCTCCTTGAGGAAAATTACAAGTTTCCTTAGGTGTGATTACTGCCAAGTGCTGCTGATAAGAGGTTTGAGAAAACAGGGCTTTATAAAGAAGTCAGTATTTAATCTGCTGAAACAGATTTATTGCCTCTAGACAGATAAATATAATAGAAAGTTCTCTCATTTAAAAGTCATTTTCAACTTCTTCTTTACCTCCACCCCCAAAATAAAAATACCTAGACAGTCTGGTTGTACAACGATTTGTTTATGGAAAGAAAAGGAGATTATAAAGCATTTACAAATATAACTTAAGTGCTAGTAATAACAGACACACAATTATATTCATGTACAATTTAAACCTGGAAAGAAATAGAAGATGCACAAAATTGCTGTAATGAGATAAAAAATAATCCAGCCAAATCACGATGGGGCTGATCCTTATTCACGTGGAAAATCGGCAGCACTTGGTCCCCGCCACGTGCCCAGGGCTTCCCTCCAAGAAGGGTGATTTACTGGGAATCACACCCAGCCAGACTTCCTGGGGTACCACCTCCTCTTTCCAAAACTCCCTGTGACATTAACCTACCTCCCTTGTCTCTGGGGTGCTGACAGGATACTATTTCTTGTACTCGGGGCAAATTAAATTGGCATCGGAGAATAACCCTGCCTCAACTCTACAAATGATGTTGGCAGTAGCAGTAAACATGGTTTGAACATCTCCTGCTAGAACAGGGAATTACATTTTAAAAGCTGCCCATAACCACGTGACGTCTCTTAGGCTCTTCATACAGAGAAAGAGACAAATGTTAACTACACATTAGGTCTAGGATGGGTGGCCAATTGGCATTGCTGATACCCATTTTAATCTTTTAATAATAATTAAAAAAACCCGGTAATCTGTGCGTCAGGTGAACATCGTGCTGCCACTCATCACGGAAGTATCGGAGCACCTTCCAAGCTTGCAAAGAAGAATTTTTTCCAGATATTTGACTTGATCTAATAAAAAATATCAGCTTTACCCAAAGAACCTTGTCTGCCTACATCCTTAGACCAACGGGCTACAACTTACACCACCCCTGGAGCACCTTCCAGGCAGAATCAACAGAACAAGCAGAGTCCTCGGCGGCCTATGCTGGAATGCACCAAGTGCACGGACCACCGAGGCGTGTACACACGTGCCTACATCCGCTATGCTCCTCTACCTACTTCTTCAGATTTCAGCCACCCAATCCTGACACCTTCTCTTAGATTATCAACTGTTGGGCACAGGGACACTGCATTCATCTGTGCTTGTACAGAGCCCTACCCAAGGAGGCCCCGACCCTGCAGACCTCAGGAGGATACAATTTAATGACGACTGCTACTCCAGTGGTGAAATGAGGTACCACTGGAAAAGGATCCCACTAAACACAATCACTGACAGATGTGCTATCACCTAAAATATGTGCTCACATGAATCAGTTTCCCACTTTGTGCAGCATCCAGTCGCCCTTCACCACAACACAACAGCTCCAGAGTCCGAGCATCATAACCCCCAAAGGACTTGTGCCCCAGGAAGAAGCTTTACAAACATGTGAAGATGTGCCTGAAAGTGGGGGAACAGCAAGCTCTCCCACCCTGGTGGTGGAAGCAGGGGAATTAGGTTCCACCCCACGCTCACGCTCTCTAGGACTGATCCTTGTCTGCATTACAAGTCAAGCCAATCCCGAGGCCACTGTGACCACTGGGGCACCTTAGACACTGCATCACTGTGATTCTCTGGGCAAAGTGACCTGGTGGCATC
>NW_017728925.1:19001965-19014440 GCF_001723895.1 Crocodylus porosus
TTGAGCTTAATATACTTTAATCAATGTATAGAACACACCAGTGGTTGTGTTTCCAACTTTCATTACACTATTTAATTGATCCCTCTGTGCAGGAGCTTCTCTCTCCATGGCAAACCCTACTGGATCTGAAGGGGCAAAGGAACCAGTTAAGCACACTGATTAGACGTCAGAATCATTTCAGTTTTGACATAATGAAGAAGAAACCAGGCATCTCTTAATACAAGGATGTTCCATTTAAATACAACTGAACTAATAGCATGACTCACATTAATTAATCACATCTCTAATACAAAAAATGTATTTTAGAAGTGATCATTTTTAAGTTACATGAATAAAAATGTGCAGATTAACAATGAAAGTGTTATTATTCTCACGCACACATTAGTAAAATGTATAAAACTACATGCAAGAAATACATTTTCTCTAGTTCCTGAAAAACTGCTCTGTTAGCAACATGTCCTGGATATGGAAAGTTCCTTGACACGCAGACTGCCTAGAACGATACCTTTCTAAACTTCCTACCTGAAAGTGACCCTCACCATGAAGTCCTTCCAAAATGATGAAGAGAAGGCACATAACAATCATACTTCTCTGGAGTGGATTAAGAGCCAAAAGGCAGACAAGGTTATCTGGGTAAATAGGATGCCTTTTATTAGATCACCTGAACAGTTGAAAAATTTGTTCTTTACAAGCATGCTTCTTCAAGCTTTGGGAGAGCCAAAAGGCTGTTTTTAACTGGTTTGAGCAAATAAATGGTACTACACTGCAAAGACCTGCTCTCTGTAACATACTCTTTTTCCATGGCTCTTTTCATATCCTGCCCTGTATGGAAAACTGTCGGCCTTCCCATCTTCTAAGACCACGTTCTAATGGACTTCAACACAGTTCGGACCTTTAAGGAAGTCTCATTGTTTTATCAGAAGCCTTCAGATAACCAGCACGTGATTTTTTAAACATGAATTGGGGAGGGGGGGGGGGGAGTTAACATTATGCACTGCCTAGCCCTTTGGAGCATCCTGGAGGAGCAGGTAAGTAGGGATCTGCATGTACAGCAAGTTGGCATGAATTGCACAGGTTGTTTTAAATTGCTTTCACACTTCCAGTTCTCACAAACAAAAAACTCCAGTTCAGCTGACAGCTTCATACTAGGCAGGCTATGTTTCTGTTCCTGTCTGTCTGGGGAAGGACAAACGGCCTTTCCTACCAGAAAGAATGCAGATCTAATATAATGAGTCTGAAATCTGGGCTGGAGGACAAAAAGTGGAGCATGCCAAAGGCAAAACAACATAAAGCCACATTTGAGTGTGAAACACAGAAAATGTCAGTGTGTGCATGCACACACACATTTATCCTGTGTGCATGCATATATACATATACACATATGCACATACATGTATATATCCACACAGACAAGCACATATTCTCATAATGACACCCACACACTTGTTTACTCACTAATTAACCAATTCAGCAGAAGGGCTCTCAGTCATTACTATGAACTGAGTTTCCACTGCACAATGAAGCAAGAGAATTGCAGCAGGTTGAGGATCAAGAACTAATGAGAAATTAGCAGTGAGGTGACCATAAGAGGAACAAAAAGATGAAATGCTAGCTTGTTTTTATAATTCAACACTGGGAAGTGACCACATCTAGATATGCTCTCAGGCTTGTTTTTAGTGTGCAGATTATTAGAGAAAAAAGGTGGTGGGAAGGGCAAGCAGCAGTTTGGTAGGAAAGTGCATATACACAGAACAGCGAAGTGTCAGAGGGAAACTTATGAAGCCCTGGGAAGTGAGAGAGAAGACAGCAGACAGTTTCCATCTGGAGAAGAACAGAAATCTTTTAACTTCTCAGGTCTGGTTGACATTATAAATCTCTGCAGGTATATCTATGTCAGTTCAAGTGTGAAGAGATGCAGTTCCTGACTAACACTGCTCTGCTGGTAGACCCCTAGTTCTGGGGGTATGACTCCATCCACACTGTTTTTACAAAGATAGCTTCTTTCATTCGTGGGGGGAAGGTTTTAACTATGCTGGTACGAAGCACAGCTTTGTCATTTCAGCTGCCAGCACTGCTATACCTGTAAGACTCCCCGAGCATACACAGAACCTTGCTGCTCTCACGAGAAGCTTGTAGGCAACGTCATGTAGAGAATTCTCTAATGAGCGTCTCCTGAAACAGAAGAGTCTTAATCATGGTGGACCTTATCTGCTCAGAGCACGCCACAGCAGAACCACATAAATGATTCACGATGGATTTTATAGAACTGTAAATCTATTAGCCATCTCCCTTGATTTTATTTACATTTCAGAGTGCATACGATATAAACAAATGCCAAAAAATGTAAAATGAACTCGATTTATCCTAAAGTTCTGGAAGATAAAGTCATAACATCCCCTATTTAGTCAAGTATTTGTGCTCTTATCATAATGGTATCTAAACAAAAAATGGTGAAATACAAATTATGCAAAATACACTCCCTAAAATAAAATATTCAGAATTCAGATGAGAAACCTTCTATTCAGTCTGTGGGCAAAAAAAAAATAAATGAAAAAAATTGCATTGAGTTTTTAATACTGGATTTGTATTTTAGGCAATTTAGTATTAATTACAGTAGCACTGCCTCTTTCGTAAGTTCTTTATCTACTTTCTCCGAGTCAAGCTATTTAATATTGGTGATTGTGGAAAACATTTGTTCATAATTATCCAGACATACACTGGAACAAGACTGAAACAAGAGCAGCATGCAAAAATGTATTTAAGGACTATCATCCCAAAATGCTGCTAAAAGCTATTAACCAGTACGTGTTAATTGCCACAGCATTCATATTAATTTTCACTTCAGGCCCGACATTGTGGAATATTTCCCCTGATACATTTTAAACAAAGTTTAATTTAAGGAACTGCTTCTATCAACACTTATGAAAATTAACAGCCAAGCAATTAGCACTCATGAATTATCCCTTCCCCCATGCGTTCTACAGCTTCATTGTTAAAACAGTTACTAAAGGAGAAATTGTTGGTTTTTATTAAGTTACCACAATCGCATTCACAAAGAATCATACGGCACAACCAAGTGGCACAACTCCTGAAGACAGCTTTTTCAGCATTTGTCAAGACAGAACAGATGCTCTACCTTTTGTTTGATTTTATTTATAATTTGGTTTTATTTCAATCCCTAGTAGCCAGGTAAACCTCTCGGAGCCAGCGAAGACAGAACACTTCCATACGTCCTTACAGCTAGCTTGTGATTACAAATCGAAGGAGCTGAAGTCCACTGGAAAGAGTGTGGTGCTCTTCTTGGGTACGGGGACGAAGTTTGCACTCCTGTGATTCCAGTTTATGTTAGAAGCGGAGTAGTTTCTTTCCGTCTTTCTGGTCCCACCTGCCTCTCCCCCATTTTGCATGTGACATCATGACTAGGCTCACAGTTCCCTGTTGGCTGTTTTGAGCATTTTTAGCATCTGTTCCTGCTTTGATTTTCCTGGAGCACTTTTGCGCTTGATGACATGCTTTTGAGGACATAAGGTATGCACATAGTTGCACCATTTAGGCAATAAGCATCTCTTAGAAATACATTTGGCAGAAATGGGTCTTGTTAACGTTTCACTAACTAGAGCTTCCCCAGCAAAGTTAGCAAGGATTTGTGAGCTCGATGGTTGCAGGCTTACGTCACAGATAACAGCAATGAGTGTCAATGAAAGGCTCTGCAGAGGTCACGCATGCTGTTCCTAAGCAGAGCACAAAGCTGCCCACTAGGTCATCAGACACTATCTGTGTCACTTGAGAGTACCTTGCTGGCATTTTTCTGTTAGCGTAGATGGTCACCCAACTGAGCAGTTCTGACACTAATCCACGACGCTAAATAAGTGTCCTTTGAGCTCAGTGTCTCAGAGACAGAATACCTTCCACAATCATGGTTTCCACCAGCTCATGTGATGTGGATTTGTGGTTTGAAAATAGACTGCATTTCTATAACCTTTCAATCAGGAAATACCGTGAGCTTGGCAATCGTTAATAAAGGTAGGCAACTGGCATCAGCCCCTTTTTATAGATGGGGACATGAAGGACCAGAGCGATTAAGGCCTTGGCCCTTGGTTCCATGGAACTGACTCAAGTCTAAAGCACTTGTTCAAGAGCAAAAAACTTGTACAGCAGGAACCAGATCTTCTGAATCCAAGTGCTGCGCTTAACCACAAGACCAGTATTACTCTCTCATGTTGCTCACCTTGCACTTGGTAATGACTTAATCATACACAATTAATCACTTCTTCCCCACATTGAACAGCTACGTAGGGAAAGGGGAACAACAAATACTTAAAATAAGATTAAAAGAAAACTCCTGGTGCAGGCAAATAAAAAATACCACTTCTGGAATATGCTATATCTGCCTCTACTGTGCAAATTAGACTAAAGACACCTTGGCTGCAAATTTCTGATGCCTTAATAGAGCTCTCTATACAAATTACAAATGAATTGCATACAAAAGTCAAAGGCTTCTAGTGGTTCCAAATTCTCATCAGGTTATTAGCATTTATTAAGCTAAGGCCGTACACCTGCATGATGAACACTGCAGATGCTTTCTAGCTGTTGGGGCTAAGGATTTAGTATACTTATTTTAAGAGGAAACCCAGAACTTCAGAAACTGCAATTGGATGGTAAGTGCCATGCTTATTTTGGAGTTTTTGGTTTGTTTTTTTAAGGACGGGGGAGATTCTAGGTCCCACAAAACTACAACCATTTTTTGTTTGGTTACGTGACAAGAACTCCTAGTGCTGATCAGAGAGCTTTCAGTCTGGGTATATTTTACAAGCTATATTTTCTAATTTATTTTTGATAATTCAATAAACTGATCAAAATCCAGGAGGCAATTAGAGCGCTTTAAAATGTTATGCAGAAATGGCTGGAAAAACAAACCCTAAACTTGACAAGAAAACTGCTGCAAAAATGAGACATTTTAATAAAGTGGCCTGTTTAAAATTACAGAATCTAACACACCTATTTTAAATCAATTATCTTTAAAAAATACATTAATAAACCAACAGGAAAAAATGAATGTCAATTAATGATTGTAGTAAAAGTATTCAGAAATGCAATTCCAGAGTTAGCACAAGTACACACACCAAGAGTGGACAGAGGATAATGCGCTTTTATTTTCCATAGACCTTTTCCAAACAAACAGAAAATCTACATTACATTGATTTTTTTTAAATCAAAGCCTTAGTTATAATCTTAGAGGATTTTAGAGCCATTCTAGTCTCTTGAGTAAATACATAATTAAGTAGGGGTTTTTTTTAAACATGTTTAATTAGGCCCCAAACCCCTCCTTGTCCTCCACCCCCCTACTTCTCCCCAATTATGTACCGTTTTCCCAAGAGACATGAGTGGCTCTGTTAATTATGTAAATAAGGCATGCGCTATTCCCAGAAAAAGAATTATGAATATTTGTGGGAAAAATACTGCTCATTTCTTATCAGTTAAAAATATTATCGTAAACAGCGAAGTTTTGTAGCGCCTACAACATTTCATTGAAAACAGATACCTTTGGTGTAAGAACAACAAAAAAGCTTGGTGTTCCTAATTTAGGGCAGGTGAAGTAATTTACTGCTGAACTATATAATATTGGTACTATGGCTCAGCCCAGATCTAGTGGCTTTTTCAAATAGCCTGGAAGAAAGGAAAGCACTGACATAAACTTACCCAAAGTAGCACAAACAATGCTGCTATAACTAATACAATCTGATTATGCATTCACAGAATGCTAATTTGATCATTTTGTAGTGTTATTTGAATAGGCACTTTAATTTCTAGGTTTAAAAAAAAAAAGGGCTTGACTCAGATATAATTCTCTATTAATCACCAAGGTGTCACTGAATATCATATTGATGCATTTCACTAAGATGATAAAAAATGACTAACATGTACAGTATAATTTCCTTCAAATGCTAGCCATTTTCATTACACACCTGCCAAACGCATCAGTATTAAACAGATGAAAATAAGATTTTAATTCTAATACATATTAAAAAAAAGAAAAGTAGCAGCAATTAGGACGGTAAAAAGGATGGTTTTTCCATTTCCAAAATTTTCCAGAAAATCCCTGCACCTAACTCAAACCATGCTCAAGTTTTACAGGATTTCGACCTCTGAAAATTTAACCTAGAGAGACACCCCCCACCTCCTCCATCTTCCGCCCAGAACATTATCTGCTATTCATAAACCTTTGGTAAATCAGAATTGAAACACTCACCACCACCAAAATCTGAGCAGCAGACAGAGAAGGCCATCTTGCTACTGCTAACATCAAAGCACTGGTATCACTTATTCATTATGCTAAAACAACGGTCACAAACAGCAACTTAGCACTAATTACTGCATGCTAATAAATGCAAGATAACATGCACAGACACCATGGTTTAAGAGCTGCAACTACCAATATTTAATAAAATGTCTTTCTACACGGATGTAATCAAATTGCATATCTGATTTCCCATATTAAAAACACTTAATTGAATGTGAAAATCTCGCACCAAAATGGTAATGATGCTCAAACTTGACACTTCCACAGAAGCCCCCACAAATAAATCCAATATAACACAGAACATATCAATTATATTGGTAACTGGTAATTGTTCTGAAACAACGTGAAGCTTTTTTATGACCCCAATATTCATATTTCAGTTTTCTAGGGTTTATGACAGAAAAGGTATAGCCCAGGCTAGAATGGAGCATGTAACAGGAGATGGTTTATGAAGTACCTGCATTCAGATACCCAAGTTGACCAATCAATCAGGCTCCAAACCTCATCTACATAAGCAGATTTTGGTAGGGAGCTGAGTGTGTTGGGGATAGGACTAGTGAGAAATGTTTTTTAAGCCATATTGTTCTGCTGACTGTGCTCAGATGAGGGTGGTATGCAAAGTGAAGTGCAATGATTTGCATTTATATTTTGCATTTCTTACGTTGCTGTATTTTTAAAGGCACACTAGGAGCACTTGGTTTAATAAAAGATATCACAAAGCACCTGGCCTGCCCACGAGCACTGAAAGCCTTTGATACCATAATTGCCATTGTTTGTGGAGCTCTTCCTACCAAAATCTAAGAAATTGTTTACACTGTGGTCGCCAATACAAAGTAAGCACCCTCAGGGAAGGAGTCAGAAAAGTTTAGCACAGTGGCACTAAACTTTATGGGGAAGGAAGAGAATTGATCTCTCCAAGGCAAATAGCCATAAAGCCTTTAGACTAGACTAGATCACACGGACTCTTGATACGGTCTAGTATGGTATTCCCTATAGTTTGGCTGGTATACTGCTCAAGCTGTACGGTTTCCATGTACAATTTCTTCTCAATTAGCACATATAAAAACTAGTACTACATACTACTGGAATGACAGAAGTCTGGGCTTAATTAATTAAGGGATGCACCAACTCTGGTGACAGCATAGAATGCTAGACAGAAATCTTCAAATTGCCTCATTTTGATTAACTCATTTTCCCTCGCATCAATTCAGCATGCATTTCAGCAACAGCTACAGCTATAACCAATGACTGGAATTAGAGGATAAATTCAGATCCTGCCAAAGCTCAACTGATGGTTCTGGGCAACTAGCAAACCCACCAGCAATTATGGCCCTCAGCCAAACTCCAACACATTGCCCAAACCAGTGGCAGAAACACTAGGGGCCATGCAGTCCTGGGAGACTGCTCACACCACTCTTCCTTCACCGTTCCCATAACATGACGCATACAGGCCACTCCTGCCTCCTCCCACTTCCAGGCACCAAGGAGTGGGAAAAGTCCAGACTACGAAAAGAGGCTGATACGCTTCCTCCTCTACACAGCACTGCAAACCCCCAGCAAACCTTTACCATCTGTACTGCATTCCCTAGTTGGTGGTATAACGGAGGGACGGATGGTCTAGTAGTTTCCTTGTTCTGCCAGCCCTTCTATGGAAGCTTGGACAAGGCACTTGGGTGTAGATCCACAAAAGGTCATAGACACCTAACATGGACAGCAGGTGAAATGATGCTTTAAGTACAAGAGTGCAGCCCTTATAACCCGGCCTAACCTGTCAAGGACTTAATGCCCATAGATCCACAAGTTCCACTTCTCCACAAATCCAGAATTGCCTCCCTCTCGGCAGAGTGAGCAGCCCGACACCTACCTCACCTTGAAGCCCAAGTGGGGATGTCAAAACAGGGGCTCTCCTGCACAGCTCCCCAGTCTAAGACGCATGCTCCACTGCATTTCAAATGGAGCATCAGCCCCCTGATCCATTTCTCACTTGGGCACCAAGCTCCAGGAACAGAGTTGTCATCTGGCTGACCACCTGTTACTTCAGCATTCCCCACCAGTCACAGCCAGCGTGCTGGCCAATGGAAATCCCAATGAAAGATGCCTAACTCTCCCCACTCACTGCAAAAGAGAGCTCAGTTAAGTAACTCGGGGCTGTGAACTATACTCTGGGACATCTAAAAGTTAGGTACAGCATTGCTCAGCCTTGTGGAAGCTCTGAACTCAGCCTTTAGTTTCTCTCTGCCTCATTTTCTCAGCTCCAAAATGGGATAAAGTCCTTTCCTACCTCACAAAGGTGTTGTAAGGATAAATACGGGCATAACAGTGAGGCACTCACAGACTTCTGATGTGGGGCTAGACAGGTTAGATCAAACCAGTGTGTAATGCAACAGAATATCAGTACTCAGGCTCTCACCACCACCTGCCTAGAAGTGAGAGGTCTGAAAGCTGCACTAAGTATTTTACTTAAGCCACCATGTGTTGGAATGGGGACACAAGTCTACAACATCATGTACAAAGGCACAGCATGCATATCATTCACTCGGTATTTTCATGCTTCTATTGCACCTGGGAACCATTGCAATTAAGACTAAAAGAAAGGAGTTTCTAGATAACCCGTTAAAGATAATTAACTATAGACCTGCTATGCTTTTTAATTAAAACCTAAACAAATATCTTCATATCACACTTTCATAAGGGCAGAAGGATTGAGCTAACCTTCAGGTCAGGAGACAGCCGAATGTCAGAGGAAAAAAAAAAAAGCTGGTTCCCTTACCTTGCCATCAAATTTTGAGTACTCATTGAAAGGATTGTTCAGCTGCAGTGGGCACTGCTCAAGTCGCACAGACAGTATAGACTGCTTCCCCAAATGTGGAGACTTGACTTTGAAATTCTTTTTTTCAAACAGAGAGCTCAGCTCCTCTGCTGCAGTTCAAAAAGGAGATAAAAACATTTGCATTACTACATGCAGAGAAAATACTGTTTAGTGTAGGAAGATGATGAACTGGAGATGAATTAATAAAATACAATACAATACAGGCTGGACAAAGTAGAGAAGGAGCCCACCATTCACCCTGCAATGGAGGCCCAATCACAATCAGGCCCAATGTTTAAGATTATGACACACGTGACAATAACAGTAATACTGATATCATGCATACTTAGAAATATAACAGCTAGGGAAGACAGACAAGCTTGTGGTTCTGGGTTTAATCTAAACCTGATGGGGTTAATGGGGGGCGGGGGAAGAACCTCTTGGAGCAGGCTGTCTCAGTATGGCCTATGAGTAGACTTCTTACACCTCCTCTGATCCAGCACAGCAAATGTTGTATACTTCCCCAAAGTAAGCACGCTGCATCTGTAGGCCTTATTTGAAAAAACAAGACTGGTAACCCCATTCTCGAGACAAGTATTTTGGGTCAGAAAGAAGTACTGTGACGAAATGGTGACAAAAGCTACTGTGCAATTGTCAGGCTTATGGAACCTAATAAAGGATGGTATATGACACAAGGATGCTGGATAGCCAGGGAGAGTTTAAACTCAAATTTATGGACAGAGACACTTTTTTAAATAAAGGGAAAGTCCTTGTTACAAGGTCACTGCAAAATCAGGACGGATGAATATAGCTCAAAGCCTATAACGCTTTAGCCTACTGGTATCAACGTCTGATTCTCTGGTAACCATGAGTAAGTCCGGACAAGTTTGCTAAACATCTGCTCAAGGAGCAAACGACCCCCAAACTCAATCAATCTCTCTCTGAGAATCAGCATCAATTCCCCTAAACTGATTGTGCTCTGTTCTGTATTCATACGTTTGGATTCTCTCACATCCCAAAGATTTACATGCTACTCCTCCAGAGAATTAAAACAGCTACTAAGGCAGATTGAACAGGGACTCAAAAACCATTGTTGCAGGCAGTCAGTTCATTTTTTAAATTGTGAAATTAAAACTTGTCAAACTCTAACTAGTAAAAAATTCAGTTTTATTTTTATCCAGCAGATTGCCTGAAAATTCACACAGTTGGCAAGGGTACTACACAGATGTATGTACCAAAAGATACCCAACTGGCCTGGGGGTGGGATGGAGGTTAACCCAGAAAAGTGTGATTAAACTCTCTCCTTAACTGTGAAAATATATACCCCATTATGTATTCCATTTATATGGCAGGTTTGTTTTCAGTTGCTCTTGTTTAAAAAAAAAAAAAATTCTCATTTGCAATTATGTAGTATTGTGAGCCATTATTTCTTGTGCCTTTGGAAGGCACTTTGTACCCTGGAGTTCTGTATAATGGTTTTATTGGTTCAAGTGCAAAAGCAAGTGGTTTATTTGCTAGTCTTGTTTCTTGGGAAATGTTTGAGATGTCTTTGTTTATTGTTTTCTTTGCTGGGACGTGCAGAAAGAGGAGCTCTGGTGTTCTGTGTTCATTACTGTAGCATCTGTTTTGCTTTGAATGTTGTATAGTTTTTGAGTCCAAACCACGTGTGACTCAGGAGTTTAGAATTACAGCTTCTTCCACAATGCTGTAAGTATAGCTAGCTAAGAAATGGTTTCCCATCCTGAAAAATTTTGAGATTTCAAAAAATTTTCCCATTCTGTAGCAGAAGAATGAGCTCAACAGCCGTTAGTGGTTTTGTGCAAAACATGAGACAGAGCTAACTGCCCCAAAAGAGCCAGAAGGCCTAGTACTTAAAGCATTCACCTGGGATGTGGAAGACTCTCTCTCTGTCTCCGTGTCTCCCCCTCCTTATCTATAAGTACCAAATAAAACAGTTCAGGAAAGAGACACTGAGAAACACAGCCACCCCAACTGGAAGGCCTGGTTAAAGTCTCGACCCAAGTCAGGAAGAGCAGAGCCTTGAACCTAGGTCACAGCCCTAATCATCTGACTATTTGCTGTTGGTGAAACAGGCATATTTCCAAAAAAGTCTCAATTCAGATGAACAGACATATGTAACCAATGTTTACTGAAAAATTCCCACCCAGGTTTGGCTCTAAGAAGGAAGAGGCCAAACCTAGTGGAACTGGCAGGCAACACTGCTTTTAACAGCCTTTGGTTTTAGAAAGGAAGGCAGAGAGCATGCCTTTACAGTGCACTAGGATTTACTATACTGCACTCACTTTCTGCTCAAAGGAAATCTTCATAATTAGCCTGCACTACATTATTATTTCTCTTGTATGGAATTTTTTAGCTATATACGTTATTCTCTACAGGTCCAAAGTGTCTCTAAGGCTGTCTCAATGGAGTGTAAAATGTACTGGTTATTTATCCTGCTTTTTGCCTACTTCATTGCATATTTCAGTTTCATCAATATCTTATTGATAAATTCATCTGAACAACAAATTAAGCACCTTCTTAGGCTGTCTTGTAAAGCTTCTCTAACTTCACTGCTAGCCTTCCTTTTGGTAGGTGAAACCCACCCGGGTATCATTACAAAGCCCTGGTGGACAGATGGGCAACATTTAAAAAACACACACATATGCACATGTGTGCAAACACATTAGTGCACCCCATTACTTTTCATACTATCTTTTAATCTCTTTCTCAACATTCCTCATTCAAAAACAAAACCAGAAAACTCCTGGTTGCAATTTACAGAACCACAAAATATTCAAGAAAAATAATCTGCAACAGAGAGCTCTTGCAGCAATACAAACAACATTTGTGTGGAAACCAGGCATACGTGGCCAAAAAAGCTGATCAGCAACTTAAACAAAAAACACATTAACAAACAAACAAAAAATGCCAGTATCTATATACTAAATATTTATCTGCTTTTATTACCACTTTGAAATGTATGGCCAAACAACTGTTTTAGTGTCAAGTCTTGTTATTATTCTACCCTGAGGATCTGAGTTGGGCATAGCAAGTTTAACTGTTTTAGAGAACAATAACATGCTGTTCTCCAAGTAGATATCTCTAACATGAATGTTGCTGCAACACACCAGTGCTGCTGTGAGAGAACTGAGGCATGGGGAGGGAAGCAGATCTCTGGCACAATGGGAACAAAGTCTAGAGCTCTAGTACCTCAGACATCAATGTCTACCTTCACACGGCTGTTTACAGGGTCCCCTTAAACACTTGCTCATCAGCTTCCCCCTACACATCTCTACTTTCCCCTAGTCTACCATTACTCAAGGACTACGTACACGTGCAGCCACAGGCCTACTCTCATGAAAACG
>NW_017728925.1:19015570-19045668 GCF_001723895.1 Crocodylus porosus
TCCTCCCTTTTTTGAAGATCGGCACCACATTGGCCTTCTTCCAGTCTTCGGGCACTACACCAGAGCGCCAGGAGTTTTCAAAGATCCAAAGCCCAGATGATGGGCTGTGATGGCGATCCTCCCTGGCCTTCCTTCCCTACTCACTTCCAAGCTATCCCCACATCTGCCTGTCCTTCCCAAGACGCAAGCAATTAGAGGATGGGATGTTGGAAGCCCCCGTTGGAATCCCAAGGACCATCCCAATGAAGCTGGGGCAGGGGCTTGTACTTTGTTATGCTTTTGCTATGTAAAGATACCATAAAAGAGAGGTTTGGATGTCTTTACCCATGGGGCACTCTGGAGCAGACTGGGAATTCTACCTGCTTCCAATTATCTCTTGCAAAGGCAATGATTTGTTGGTCTCTCAAGACAGGTTTCAGGGTATACATGCTATATACCAATTAGCTCAATTTTTTTCACAAGTGCCAGTGACAGTATGTTATCACTGTCAGTCTTACCAGCATATTAAAAATGGTAGGTCCTCTCCAGAAAAGAACCATTGGGGGCATCTAGCCATGTGACAGGTTCAAATTTGATTGAACCCAACAATTCAAAAGAATTAAAAATCATGCAGGTTTTAAAAGCAGCCTGTTTTAGAAACAGGTTATTACAACAAGCTGTTTGAGAAAGAAACAGAGTTCAGGAGAGAAAGTTAATTTTGTCTTTCAAAAGAGCTGCTTCACAGTCTATTTCTGATCAATTCATATTCTGTGACCATGGGCTAAGGAAAATGCATGGAGGTAAAGTACGTCACCCAGAGCCAAAAGCTGCAGAACGGGGAGCGAAATACAAGAGGGGCAATAACAGGAAAATATATCTATGCCCTACTTGAATATTTCTTTTCTCGGTGCACTAGGGTCCACAGATCCATGATATCTCTGCTCTATGCAGGCTCAGAGGCAGACCAAATCTGGAACCAGTATCAGATGAGGAAGGGACACATCAGAGAAACCACCAATTGAGATGACTCCATAGCTTAGGGATTCTCTAACCAGTCTTTACTTATAGCAAATGTAATATTAACACTAAATAGAACGATTCTCCTGAAGAGCAAGGCCTTCAGTGAATAATATACATGGGGTACCACCTAATGATCCAGTCAGTATCTTCTCCCAACTGACAGCCCATTCAGGGAGGTTTGATCTGTAGATCCCAAGAAAGGACATTTGCAGGTAAGTCACAAATAAATATTTCCACTCCATCTGTCCATGATTTCCAAAGCAAAATGTCCACTCAGGGAGGGGAGTATTTATGATTATATACCAAGACAGAAGAGGATAACTTCCAAGACATACTAAGATAGACCGGTAAGTAGCACCTATTTTCTGACAACCTTAGATGATAAATGGATTTGCAATTTATAGAATCCAGAAGAGATATGAGGATACAGGTGGTTACTTGGCAGATTTCTCTGCATGAGGTATATAATCTTTCTGCCCCTGAACTGCCACACCTCTGATGGAGTCTGATTTGGTTTTTAAAAGATAGAATTTTGCTTTTAGATCTGTATGCTTCTGAGACAGCTACCTGGAAACAGATCATTTTGAACCCTTCTTTCCCTTTGACATGAGCTGGTAAAGTAGAAACACAACATTTTTCTTTTGAAATTGAGCTACATGATGAATATATACTTTAAGAACTGTGCAGATTTCTCTTAGGGATGTGACAATGTTGGAAGGACAATTTCTCGAGCTCTATGGAGTCTGGAGTTAATCTTTGCTGAGTTCTGCATCCCACTTCATTTGCATGTAAAGTGCACTCCTCAAGTTTCAGACACCCAGACCCTGTCTACCCTGGGAGGTCTCTGTCACAGTAACTATGCTGGCATGCCAATACCAACAGAGATGGGCATAAGAGTCATTTTACCCTGGATCTGCTCAGACTCAGTGACCTGATGGGAGCAACCTCTGCCAGAGGTACAGTAAGAGGAAACTCTGTACCTGCCTCATGTGAGCACAGGCTCAATAAGAACGCCCACTCAGGAGACCACCAATCCCAGAAGATAGAGAGAACAGCTCACAAATGCGTCCTTCCCTGGAGAGACTGACTTCCTTCATCAAATATTTCAGTTTCAAAAAAAGGTGTGGGTGACAGTGCCTGCCTTTACTCCACTGCAAGGGCTCTACTGAAAGTGTTAACTAACCCTTGCCCCCACTCAGCACAAAATTAACTGCCTGGTAACCTTTTCCCAAGGGGCAAAAGGAGTGATACATACCTACCAGGCTTCTAAAGCACCTGCAGAGCTCCAACATAAACACTCTCTCCTCTATGATAGTAGTTTAAAATGTCTCTCACTATTTGTGTCTCCAGCTCTGACTTGCAATGCTTTCCTTCCTTCCTACAGAGGTGAGCTCCCTTTGTGGGCACGTACATATTCACGGGTAAAGGGAAGGAAGCACACTCCAGACCCATCTTTTCTCCATGGATTTGCTGTCCCCTGCGAGAATAAGAAGGGGCATCCTACACTCACATTTACTCCCAGACTTCATGCCAAGAACTTATACTGAGAAGCTTATCCTCACAGAGTCCAGTCAGCTCTCATTTTGGGCCCCTTGGACTGACTCCTAGAGAAAAGCCCTGAATCAGTTTTAGTAAGATGAAGGAGATAGTGAAGCTCTTTTTTTCCACTAGTGCTTACTGTTGAGGCAACTATTGGGGCTCAAATACCCTTGAAACCCTTTTTTCTTGCAACTTCCTGATCCTCCTTGGATAGAGGTTAAGAGGATTGTTCCCTCCTTCTTTGGCTCTGCTCTACCATGCTGCTCTCCATGAGGGTGAGCAGGGGCCAAAGAGTCCCTGTGACTTTGGGGAGAAGCACAAACACTTGTTCTAATAAAAGCAGGTGCCAAGAGCTCAGCAATTTTAAGGATTTCTCTCTTTTTTTTTTTCTAATTTAAATTTACTTGAAAGCAAGGAAGAACTGGTTGGCCTGTTCGTGTTTTGCAGCTGGAGAAGTAAACAGAAAACTAAGAGTTTCTCAGGGGAAGCTGTATCTCCCTCTGCCACTGGCTAACAAGCCCAGTCTGGCACCAAAGCTCCACAAAGCAGGCACCCCATGTCATGGGTTGGTGGGGATAACTAGAAGAAAATACAAATAGCTTGAATAAAAACTAGATTTAAATGTACTTCAGTTCAAAGACACAACAAGCAATATAGTAAGGGATAACAAACAAGGAGAGGACTATACCCTGAGTAGTCAAAACATTGAGCAAAAGGAGTTGGAGGTTATGGTGGATTAAACCTTAAAACCTTCACCACAGTGCTTAACAGGAGTAAAAAGGCAAACCATTTGAGGATGCATTAGTAGAGGTATCAAACATTCTGGAAACTCTATTGGGGATTAGTGCAACCATGTCTGAAATCCTGTGAGCAGCTCTGTTCATTCTCATAAAAAAGATATTAGAGACCTGGAAGAGGTTCTGCAAAGGGCACCCAAAAAGATACAGGGACTTAGGCAGAGAATAGATTACATAGAGACCTCATTAAGATGTACACAAATTTTGAAAGAAGTAGGCATGACAGACCATGCAAGCCTTTGAGAGAGTGTGTCAAATACAACACGAACAGATACTAGCTTGAGCTAAGAAATAAGAGAATTGGGATGAAATTTTTATTTCATGTATTGTCATTTAAATTACAAAGAATATCAGTATGGGAAACTAAATTATTAAAAAAAAAAGAGGTATTTGGTATAGGCATTTGCAGGGGAGACAACAGTTACACTGGTTTCAAAAATAAGGATTTCTGGATTAAGTTAATTCTAAAATTCCTTGAGATCCTATCTGTATAGGTTATATTGCGAACAAGAACCATCTTTCCATCTTTTGATAATGATTCAATCAAGTGAAGGCAAGATAGAAAACTGCTTAAAAGCCCCCAAAAGCCTAGAGCTCCCTGAAGGCAAAGGTCAGCTATTTTTAATAGCATTTTTCTATTTTAATAGTGTCTTTTTAAATTCCTCCTTACCCAGAAAAATAACAGAATTATTTTTACAATCTGAAAATGCAACCTTTAAAAAAATTAATTATACATACACTCATCCATAACATCAAGCTTATTTGAAATATATTCTCTCACTTGCTTAAACAGAGGGGTCTTCCATTCTGGATGGAGATGTTTTTAGTATGCCTACCTATATAGCATGCAGGGTCAAACCTCACCAGTTGTTAGATTAATTAAACAAGCTCCCTGAAAAAAATCCCAAGCATATTTCATTGTCCTCAGTGTTGATTTATCAAGCTAAAAAGAGCCTTAAAAATGTAAGATAAACAATAATATTATAAGCTACCAAGTCTGCAACCACTGTATTAACAAGCAATATTTATTCTGAGATATTCTAAAAAATTGTAATTTATTAAATCCTACCAAGGACAGTAGCTTTTAAGCAATTTCTTTATTTTCTCTTTGTCAATTTAAATCATTGTGTGTTAGTTAGAGCTGAAAAAGGAATGGCGTCGAGGGGACGGTAGCCAAATATCTATGGGGAACACACAACGGGGGAGGGATGGAAGGAAGTCATAATTATGAACTGGTATTTCCCCTATGCCTTGGAAGTGCAAGTGAAAATTACAAACTGAATATTTTGCAAACTAATATCAAACATAAAGATGACATTAAAAGTAAAATATATTTTTTACCTGAATAAGAAGTATTTCTGTCTTTCCACTGAACATTTTTGCATTTTATCTGGTTTTGTCTCTCTTTTCGTAGTCGTTCTAGTCTCTGAGCTTGAAAAGAAATATTATAACTATAAGTTTGTCAATGAAGTTTACTATAAACAAAGACATAATTAACTACCTTTATATGAATAAAGATGTTTTATACTGCATATGTAGGGGGAAAAGTCATAAAATTTTAAAGGTGGCACCCCTGAAAAGCAAATACCAACAAAAACATGAAAATGTTCTTGATTTATAATTGAAATTAGAGGATATAAAACATTAATAGAGATCATAAAGATAGTATTAACATGGAAGAGAATAATAAAATGTGAAAACTTCTGTGATTAATATGACATTTCATTATATAAATCATTAATAACGGTCTTAAAGGAATTTTAATGCACAAATGAACTGAAGTGAATATTACATTACAGGAATAAAATTACTGTTATGAATTACTCTACCCGTTTCAAAAATTAAAGATAAATGAACTCAGACTAGACTATTAAAGTTTTAAATATAAAATCCTTTATCTAAAAATCATGAAAATTATAAAATGTCAAAGCTATATAAATTAGCATAGCTTTTTCTTCAGTGTGCTGAAACAGTTTATAGGTAGTAAAATAAATGATTTGTATCTTCACAACATTAGTTAAATCTTTAAAAGAATATTTCTTTACATATTTTGACTTAATCTCCAAAACAGGGATTAACAATAAGCCTCAAATAGTTAAAATATCAAAAAGCTGAGACACTAGGGGCCCCTCTGATACCTTAAATTCACTTATTTTTAACACTACATTTATCTCGGAAGATGAACTGTCAAGTAAATAACCTGGTAGAAGCTACCCCAAGAAAATGACCACCAGAAATTACTGATGCAGTAATGCATCCAGTGCCAACAAGAAAGCAGATTAGACTGGCAAGTAGAACTAATGCTTTTGGTCATTCAAGGAAACAATCTGCTGGATATATTAACTATTTTGATGTATTGAGATCATTCATTAACTAAAATGGGCCCTTAGAGGAGATTTTAAAATACTAAATTATTCTGACAATTTTAAAGCATAATTTTAATTTCTGTGCAATTTTACTAGTAAAAAAATCCCCCCCAAACTTTGATAAATATATTCCAGACCTTCACCTCTTTGTACTTAGTAAAACACATTTGGCTCCCAACTGCTAGTGTTCTAAGTAGCAGAATTCTCAGCCAAATCACTGATGAAAAAAATTTGCCAGTACTAGAGGTAATGCCTTAAAAACAAGATCCACAACGATATTTAGGGGCCTCGATGCTTTTGTGGATCTTGGCCAAAGTGTAAGAAAGAAGTGGGAACATTTCCACTCATAACTGCAAAATGTACAGCATTAAATGCTATTCTGTTGTGAAAATTATATTTTAAAGGATGCAGCCATATCCCTCTAAATTGTTAGTCAAGTCATAGTTAAAATTTACCTTCCAAAAACATGTTTGATTTGTACCACTATAAAAAGCATCCCTCTCAAACTGCCTCATCTGCAGCACAACACCCCTTATTAGTAAATATGTCAGCATTTACAATAACTTTTCAATTTTTGAAATGTTTTTGTCTTCATCTTTCGCTGTAACCAGGGAAAGGGATGGAAGAACAAAGAAAGAGTAGCACTTCTTTATCCATTGCCAACTGGATATGATGGGCTGTGGTGCTGAATAAAAAAGAAGTGGCCATATTCCGCCAAGTACAGAGGACCCTCCCAAAGCCAAGTGCATTTTTGCGGGCCTACAAGGTCCTGTGTGAGAAGTGCAGAGCTGCTCGTACACGAAGGAAGGGGGTTCTGCACCATGCCCCAAAGCCTTCACACTCAGCTAGGGTGTGCCTGTATTCCTCTTCCCTAATCTTTCTAGGCTTCCTACAAATCCAGCTAGAGAAATCTGGTTTTGTACAGGGAAGGGTTAATGTCCACTTCACCAAACAAATGGAGAGAGGTGCAGTTATTCCATCTCAACAAATTCCTTTTCCTACATAAAGTTGGTTCCAAATTATCATTCATTACATAATTGTACTATAGCAACTCTAAATTAGATGGAATTATCAGTATCTATTAGAAGTTTGAATTATTTAAGGTTCATTCTCACAAACGTATTAGTTTGAAAGCTTTCAGTGTCAAAAATTTCGTTGACCATATGTAGTCTCTTTCCATTAAATATTAAGAATTTGATGAGCCTTTGTTCTTAGCCCTGAGTTTTGGGTAGAAGAAACTGTTAAAGCCCTTTACCAACTGTAATAAACTTTTCTCACCACCTCCAGGATTTTTTTAGGATTTTGGGGGCAGGGAAAGGGGTCAGTGAGAGGAAGGAGGGGCTGGTAAGGACCACTTTCTACTTTACAACCCTTGAATAACTCTCAAGGTTTAAAACCTGAAATCAAACCTACTCTAAAACATATAAGCAGAGAGAAGAAGTACTCAACAGCCAATGTTTCTGTTGCCTATAACAAGTGTTGAGTCCCTCCTGCCACAGGAAAGAGCCTGTTTCCACAGCTTGTGAGACAGCAGCAATGCACAGGTAAGGAGGTACTAAAGGCTGTGTAATGAAATGGATTTTGATTAAACCATTTGAATTCAGCTCCATCCAAAACAAAGGATGGTAAATGAAAGTTTACTTATAAAAAAAAAAAACCTTTTAAAAGCATATAGCTGGATATGAAAATAATAGAGAATAAAAATGAGATTCTACCCGAAGAAAATGTCTGCCATTATCTGCTAGAAGACAGGACTACTCCACCTACTATACTCTAACACAAAGCATCTCAGCTACGTGTCAACAAACAAACCAAATCTCCTGTTCTTCAGGACAAAGAATGAACGCTCAAACAATCAGCCATGAAATTAAGTAGCTAACAAAAAATAACCATATAACAATAGCTAAGCACTGGTTGCAGTTTCATAGTTAGACTGAGTTTTACATTCAAAGGAAATATCCAGCCACTGAAGTGTTCTGTGTATGCAGAATACTGTTCATCTTCCTCAAAATGACAGAATTTACTCGATGAGTATAGAACGTATTTTCTGAACATTTAAAAATAAATCAATTAGCATAAGACTTAAAACAAAGGCCTTTTTAAGACAGTGTTAGTGCCTAGAGGCAAATGATTTTAAATCTCAATGCATAACATAACACAGACTCTTCTATACAAGCAGTCCTCAGACTTATGACAATTGGTTCCTGGAAACTGTGTCTTAAGTCGAAACGTTGCAACTCGGAACCAATTTCCCATAGGAAACAATGTTATAAATGGGGGATTGGTTCCTGAACCAAGGCCCGATACCCTATTTTCATCCCAAAAAACCCAGAATGATGTACTCAATCAATTATAGACGAGTAATATAGCTACATTAATGTATTTATACAGTACAATCGCAACTTACGCGGGGGTTACGTTCCAAAGTCAGTGCTTATAGTTGAAATCATGTATAGCTGAAATCACTGGGCTTCAGGGCTGAGCAGCTGCTGCCGGGCCCGGAGCAGGTGGGTGTGGCGCCGCACAGCCCGTGCATGCAGTGCAACAGCTGTGCAACAGCACGCACTTCTTGCCCCTCTTGTCCTCTGCCACCCCGTCCCGCCAGCGCAGCCAGCTGAGCATGAGCCCCCCAGCCATGCTGGCGAGTGCAGGCAATACCACGCGGCGCCACACTACGCGCCATGCCCTGGCTGGCACCCGGCAGCCAGCCCCAGCAGCCAAGCACGGAAAGCTGAATTTGTGTAAGTTAAATATGCGTAAGTTGCGACCGTACTGTATTGTACATAGCAATCATATTATTTGGAAAGACTTCTTTGAGGTGACCTTGCTGGACTTTTTGAAGGGCTCTTGGTTGGATTTTTGGAAGGGTTCTTGGCTGGAGTCTTCTCCAGAGTCTTGGCTACAGGTCCTTCCGGAGTCTTATCTTTCGCAAGTTCTTCCAGAGCCTTGTCTTTTTTAAAGAAAGTGTCCAAGGAAGTTTGGACAGCTGTTCTCCACGGAGATGGGTGACACGGCGAACTTGGTCACTGGTGTGCTGTGGCGTCAGATCAAGCATTGTAAAGTCGAAACTGACGTCAGAAAGTTGAAACAGGGTGTCAATTTATAAACACTGTAAGTTGAGGACTGCCTGTATACCCACATGGGTAAAGCCCTTAGGAATCTTCTGCACTAGGTATTCTTTAAATAGGTAACGGCCATTTTGACTTTACTCTTTATAGACAAGAATCATAGAAAAGTAGGGTTGGAAAGGACCTCAGGAGGCCATGTCGTCCAACAGCTCTTCTTCAAGGGGGCTGGTGCTCTTTAACAGGATTTTAAGAAGATCTGTTCAAACTAGCAGACAACTCTTCATCACCGGACCAAAATCACAAGTGACATCAGGTAAGACGGCACCACCTCTCACTGGAAATGAAGTCAAGCTTCCCTCAAGGAAGCTGTGGGCCCTGTTAGCAGAATTTTTGAGAATTCTGGAACAAGCTACATGAGAGAAGTCTGAGCAGTTAATAGTTACTTGTACCTCAGGGCATGAATGGGATGACCCCCCGCCCTTTTTTTTTTTTTTTTTTTTTTTTGTGATTTTTTTTTTTTTTTTTTTACCTACCAAAGCTAACTGAGCAAGTTATACAAAAGTCTCATTCTTTTTTGACATCCACTAAAGTCCTTGAATATAAGATTTACTGTCACTAAATACTTCAGACAAGCTAATTATTGGGTATGCATATTTTGTAAAAAGTATTTTATTAGTTCTAAAATTGTAGCCATTTAATAGGATTACTCCTTGTTCTTGTATTATGGAAAAAGATTAAATAGGACTGAACTTACCTTCCCTACTGCTCTGATTGTTTCCCATCATGAGCTATGAATGCCTTGATAATTTTATTAACCGCACGGTGGTACCAGTGTACATGAGAGGAGAAGACAGGGGGACATTCAAGAGAATATTATGAAAAGAAAGGAAAAACTGGCAGTAACCTGGCTCATTGGAGAGACTGTGCTAACCACTATATTAAACCTGCCACTAACTGGGAAGTTAAATTATTATTTCAAACAAGAATTTAATGTAGTTTCTTTTCTTAAACTACCCACTCGGTGAACTTATCTGTCAGTACCACTCTTTGGAGCAATTCCACAAATCAGAAAACTTTCCTTCTACATTTTTTTGCATCATAACCACAGCTACACCGAAATAGCTCTCAAAGAAAGTACTGATACTTTCAACTTCTTACCACACGTTTTAGTCAAAATGTAAAACTATATTTAAACACCCCATGCCAAATTTAGCAAGAAATCTAAATTATGCTTAATCATTGCTATTAATTATTTTTCATAACCCTGGACAATACTTTACTTTTAGTAAGAGTATCTTGAGATACTTAATACTGTACACACCACTAGATAGGTAGAATACAGTTAGATTTATTTCTGAGCTCTAGGTGGTGTTGTAATACCTACAAAAAAAATTTAAAACCGTATGCTCTTAACCAGGAAAGAAATCCTCCTCTTCCAGTCTTTCCGTATACATTCAACTCTGCTCCCTTATGCAAAAGGATGGAGGAGTGATACTTCCTCTTCCTCAACAGAAACTGAGGTGTTCATATATGTTTAAAGGGCAAATATCTTTAATTTGTTGTGTTTTGAGAGCTGGAATCCTATTTAATTTTCCTCCAGGTGGAGGATACAGCAAGATATTAAGATGACAATATAACTGATATTATACAACTAATGCTGATAATATACCCAATATTTTGTGGATCTATTAGACCCTAGCAGCCCCAGGAAAGAAATAGATACACTTCAATAGTCCAACAAAAATTAGACTGCTGAACTAAGATTTAACTTAAATCCTAAGAGCCCCGTAACATACAGTTCCTGTTGTGCCTTGGTTCTATATGCTTGGCACTACAAAAATCAGCTGTTGGCTAAAGCTCCAGAAGAGGCCATACAGAGACTGACCTACTTTGACACACATTATCAGCATTCACTGGGTGTATCCTGAACATCCCATTGAGAAATAAGCTACTCTGGGTTGGTTTTCTCTGGCCACAGGCTAATGGTGTGCACACAGGCAGCTGCTGCACACCCTCCTTTTCCTCACAGTTGTCCTCATTGTTGGCAATCCCTTGATTCAAGGATGCTCTCTACCGCCTAACCTGAGTGCATGCCCCTGCCCCAAGAAGATTAACACTAGCATGCAACATTACAGACATTTAGCCAAGAGAAGGAAAATGATGGGTTACTTCAGCAGGTAGTTTTTAGACACCTGACTTGTTCTATACACTCAGGGGTAGCATGACTCAAGATTAATTAGAAGCAACAACCAGACCACCAGCTCCCTCGCTTCACTTAAGCGAACAATTGAAAGATTTCCGCATGAAATGTAGTAAATATGGAACAAACACGCATTACACTAATTTCTTTGCTTCTTTCTGATTCCCCCCTCACTCTGCCCCAACAGGATGTACAAATCCTCTCCCGTTCTATCCCCAAATTGTTCCATTCTTCTGCGATTTCTTGCCCTCTTACTCCTTTCTTTCTCCGCTTGGTTTTTTCATTGTTTTTAATCCTTGCTACTAGAAAGATTGGGTTTGATACCCCACTAAGAAGATGCTTCGTAAAAAGTACTTGTGTACCCAATTAATGTGACCCATAAGGCCTGATCCTGGAATTTTGGTGTTTGTTGGTTTCCTTAGGGAATGTTTTAAAACTAATTCTTTGAGGAAAATGGAGCACTTAAAATTTCTTTGTATGCTCTATTTGGTACAAGCAAAAAAAAAAACCCAATTAAAATTAAATTACTGCATACTTAAGAAATTGAACTGTTATGCTTTTTTAATGGAAATTATCTACTTATACAGCCATAAGTTACAAAAGGAAAGGGCCAACAGATTTTTAGACACAGTTGATCTACTGGAGCAGGGAGATGGACTTGCAGTCTCCCCCATGGCTATCTTCTATTATTACTTTATGTGATTCTATGAAATGGCTAGCAATCCTACCAACAGTCCACGTGAACAAGGTTAAACTTTTAATTTAAGCTCTAGCAGTTTTTTTTTTTAAATATCATTTACCTGTGTTTGATCGTCTTCTAATCCCAAAGTCCCAGCTTGAGGTAATATCGACTGATTGGGAATATACATAACCCTGAGTCTCCCCATTGCTTCCCTGCATTTCTGAACCACTGTCCCCATTTGTTGAAGAGGGATTGAATTTCTCTAGGTCGACATCATGATCTATCAGGACCATTTCACACATCCCTGTGTCGTCACTTGTCACATGTGACTGCCGAATATGAGCCAGTATAATGGTTGGGTTGTCCAGGAAGGCCATGCTGTCCGCAACTCCACCACCTTACTATGCTATCTTCTTTTCTCCATGTTGCTCCATGAACACGCCTACCTGGAAACACAATGAACACAGCATTTTCAGAAAAAGGGAGTGACCAGAACTTACTCAAAGTTTTTTTTTCACATTCAGAGTGGAAACTTAGTAAACTTGGTTTTATGCATCAAATTATTTCAATGTGATGATGATTTCATAAGACCAGTTGCATGTTACCTTCTTAGAGTGCCAGTTGTTCTGCGGGACAATTAAAGACTTGATTTCCAAAACAATAGCCTAGGATAAATTAGTGAAGCAAACACACCCCATAGCCAATAACTAACACAAAACAAGGGTACAGATGCATGCTACCACTCTGTTCAGGATGGTTTCCCTTTTGTGGACTTAGCATCTCCCCTCTCCCTCAGCCCTGGTTTTAACAGTGTTAGCCTGCATCCTCCCCTCAGCCCCTGTAATAGCCAGAACCATCAGCCACCAGGTATTTATTTTCCTTCACTGCTGCCATGAGAAGAATGCTCCAATATCATCTCTGTCCCTCCCACTCGGTTATCCTTATGCCCTCCCCTACATACCACCGCTTGAATGCCTGGCTTTAGCTCCCTTTTCCCTGACACCACCTTTGATCTCAGTCATTCGCTTATCTGAAGCTTGCCCTCCCTCTTAACCCTTCTCCTTGAGTTCTCAGCTCCCTCTAGTCCTTCAACTCAGCTTTTCATCTTCTGCTCTATGACTTACTCTTGAAAAGCAAGCATAGAAGTTGTGCTAAACCAGCGATACACTGAGCTCCATCTCTTCACCTAATAGAGACTATTCTGTAACTGGAAATTCTCCCCAGCTCCTCGTGCTATTGAATTAGATCTAAAAGTGAAGACAGTTTTAAAGACAATTTTTAGGAAAAATTTAAAAAGAAGAGAGGTTTGCAGCTCAGGACAGTACTCAATTCATACCTGCTGCTCCATGAATGAATATGGGACAATTAGTATTATACATTGTATACCAATGTGCCCAAGTCATTTGTACTTGACTAGAACCTTTCATTCAAAGGACTAAAATTGTTTTACAAACAAACCCTTAATGTTATAAAACTCCGAGAGATGTTATCACCATTTTACTGAGGCTCAGGGCGCTTTCCCTGAGGTCAGTGGCAGAATCAGAAGCAGGATCCAGAAGCCCAAACTTCCAATTCTTGTGCTTTATCAAATGGGTGAGTCCTACCCACCTCTAGAAAAAAAAATGTTTACCACAACTACAGCACTCAAGAGGTTAAAACAGCATTTAAGCATCAGTGTATTCTGCAAGAGCTCCTTCAAGAAAGAGAAAGTAATTCCAAGGGCAAAACTGAGAGAGAAAGGATTTTACCCCCCAACCAAGCACTTCCCCAGAGAAGTTAGGTGAAACACTACAACTGGACCACTGGCTGGCAGTTTGTGACAGCGCAGAATACACGGTAGCATCAGACAAGCTTATCTTGGGAACAGCAAATCCACACACCATTTCACACTAAGTTTTGGAGACAGAAAATGTATTTTATAACTTAGAGGCCACTTACTAGGCAGCTTTGGCATTGGGGCATCATGAATATCTGTATTAAACTATTAGAAGTAAAGTAATGGTTACTTCAAGCCAATCACTAACGGTGAGAAAATCAAAGTTATGCAGGTATCTAAACCTGTAGGAAGTCTTGCTCTCACCGCACTTTGGGAATTCATCCACCAGTCCCTCCCCTCACATAAAACTATCCCAAGAGTCAGACAATCAAAATCCAACACAAGAGCTTACATTATCTTTACTCTTAAAAGCTCTTCTGTACTCTGCTGCATCTCTCATATCCTTTTTCTGTTTTGTAAAGTACTAAGCAAATTCAAAGCATTATATAAATATTAAATAATAATCCAAGGAGTATAAAGGATTTCAACAAGAATAGGAGAGAAAAAAAAAAAAGTCAACCTACATTTGAAAGAAGTACATCTCTTAAAGAATAATTCTCCTCCTACTACCAGTTTAACTAACTGATATCTAAACAGTTTTCACAACTTTTACTAAATTCAGTTATGGGGGTCCAGCCAGATTATTTCCATTATAAAGAATTAAATGCCTGCCTCAAAGGCATCTCCAGATGTGAGAGACCAAAAGGCACATATCCCCGTGCTGTAAATTGCCAGCTGAAGACCTTCAGCAGTAAGAGTTTGGCTATTGAGGTTTGACCTCAGGAGTGCAGGAGACAACTAAGTGCAGTAGATGGATATTTTAAAAAGAAATGTGTTCCAGGCTGCATACTGAAAACATTCTTTAAATAGAACGATTTACACTTCACATGGTACTGGAAAAGGCACCACTCACCTGCAGGCAGCGAGAACTTGCTCAAATAAGCAACTGCCTTAGGCTTCTAAAAGGTCTGCAAACTCCCAATCAAAAATTACTGCTGCCCCATCAATGTGTCATATAAATGTTGGCATGTTAATTGTGTATTTATAAGATTGTTAATGGTTAGTTAATTTACCTCCCACACTATTATTGTACTTGAAATGATTTAATGTCTGCTGAGGGAGTTAACAACATGTAACAGCAGATGCGAGATTTTTACCTTTCTACTCTGTACCCCGACTTCAAGCTATTAACAGTCAGCAAGCTAAATTGCCCAGGCTTCCTTACAATTTTATGCATGCAATCACTTTTCCCATAAATATGAATAGATAAAGTCCCCAGAAATTATTCTCTCTTCTATTCAACTCCTGAATTTAACAAAACAAACTCTTTATTTCTTAGAAGTTATGTGACGGTAACTTAAAAGCTTATTCTTGGTAAAATATGAACTAACTGGAAATTCTTAAAAATTCCAATTCAGACAATAGACAAATTTAGACGTTAAGTCCTCATGTTCACCCCATATTTTAGCACTTGTAATCTGTATCATAATTATCATTTTCACTTTTGAGAGAGTCAAAAATAATGAACAACCATGGTTCTGAGTTGAAGGACAAAGGCAAGGACATTCAGAGTCAAAGTCCAACCTCCCAAACCCTTTCCAGAGCAGCTCTTAGACAGGGGCACTGCGACCAATACCAGCAGAACTAGTCACATGGGTACAAGTGCCCTTCTTCAGCTGGTCCAATAAAAGATAATCACCAAAAACTCCTTTGCTACTTGAATATTTCCTGGATCATCATGACTACAATGCTACTCCAATCCTACTACAAACTGCAGGACAGCTTTCTTAATCTACTTGGATGGCTATGCCAGCATATCTCAGTTCACATGTTTCTCAGAGCCAGGTGCAATTATTACAACTCCCGGTGTAGTAATTAACACAACAAAATTGTGGATGTTTTCACATCAGCAATTCTCACATGTTGTGGTTAGACAGACAGATGGATAGGGAAAACAAAAAATAAGAACCCACCTCCTGACTTCGGGGTCTCAATCCATTGCTTTTACCATACCAACCTTCCTCTTCTGATACATCAAAGCCACATCATATGGCTTCCAAACTGAACGAGGCAACCTGGCTGCAGACATTGGCCTCGTGTTGATACGGCACACAAGGAGTAAAGCAGGACACTGGAACAATGTCACTACACAACACCTCATTGTTCAGCTGCCCAAAATGTACACTGAAGGAGGCAAGAGTCTTAGAAAAAAAAGGAGTGTACGGTCAAAAAGTCCACATCTCAAGGCAAATACATAGAGAGATATCTGAAATTGAGGAAACAACTGAAATGTCGTCACTTCCTGACGTCTGGGTGCTCTTGGCAGCCAAGCACTCTTTTGATGTAGCTGTTGGGTGGGATTTTCTTTTTTATTTGTACAATGACATTCCACAACCATGCCATGATTTTACTAGCTGTCAATAGACGATCCATTGCTGCACTGTGTATGCAATCAGTGACAGGAAGTCTTGCTGCATTCCATATTTATCTACACTGTTCAGCCCAGAGCTCTCTGGAGTCTTGCCTCTATGTTAGGTGAAATAAAGCAGATTTCTGAAAGAATCCTACCTGTTAGACATTACATTCCCTCCAAATTCCACAATACTCCAACCTTTTCAGCCTCCCTCCCCTTGGTTATGCATGCATGTGTGCAAAGTCCTGAGCCACTGTGTACTCCATTCACTTCATATATGCACATACATAAATTACCAATGGAATTTTAGGAGATAAATAGAAAAGTATTTTAACATAATCCAGTGTGCACAACTTTTAAATGCTTACGACTCACCAAAATCAAATCCAGTTTTCACTGGTCTATCTGCAACCTAAGGATTACTATCTCTATAAAATATGAAGTTTACAATACCACCTTCTCCTGATGTTCAAGTGCTGTTCAAAGGGCAAAGAAACAATTTTCTTTGGCAGAAAAACTTATTTTTTACATTGTCATACTTGAAGATGGGTCAGATGTTTGATGCTCAGGAAAAATTTACTCTCAGTCCTCTCAAGATCCAAATTTCAGTCAGAGTAATAAAAATCTGAAAAAGCTGTAAGCAACCAAAAACTGACCTTGTATAATGGAAATATTTAGGAAAACTTAACTGTATTTCTCACTAATCTCATTGCCTTGAAGCAGTGGCTTGTACTCTTAAGAATTCAAGAGCAACTGAATCGCTCTGAAATATTATGCAATACAGCAAAACAATACTTTTGTAATACAAAGCTTCACCAGAAGCCAATGGCACAGAGTGAAACACACAGGAAACTACTGGTGGACCGTGCTGCAGAACTATTTATTTTATACACAGCATCAACGTACAATTTATGGTTGGGCTGAAGGGGATCCAAAAAGACAGCAAGAAAAATGATCAGGAGTTGGGAAAGCAAGTCACAGGAGGAAAGGCTGAAGGAACTGGGAATGCTTAATTTGGAGAAGGGAAGATTAAGGGGTGACATGGTAACAGCTTTCAAATATCTGGAAGGCTGCTGTAAGGAGGATGGCAAACAACTGTTGTCCCTAGCTGATGAGGACATGGTAAGAAGCAGTGGCTTTAATATGCAGGAAGGCTCAAGCTAAAGCTCAACAAAAGCTTCCTGAGCATCAGAACAACTAGACACTGGAGGAAAAGCACTAAGAGAACTGTGAAGTCCCCTTCACTGGAGTCTTATAAGGATGAGGTATCTGCCAGGAACAGTTCTGGTACAGTAAAACCTACCTCCAGGCAGAGGGCTGGTCTGGATGACCTTTAAGGTCACTACCAGCCCTATGATCCTATCATTAATTGTCCTACGAAAAATACCGTTGCAATGCAAGACATCCCTTTCACTGGAACATGGTAAAAGAATAATTAGGCAACGATTCCTACTAAACAAAATTACACCATAATTAAATCTACTTTTGCCATTACCTTAACATTAAATGCTAATGAGTCTAATGTCATATTTACATTAAAATTAAAGCTTATTCATATGAACACAGAGATAATGCGATCATTCAGAATAATTGTCACAAGTTGCTATTTCCACACTGAAATAGTGCATCTTATATACGGTTATGGGAGAAAGAGAACGGCTATTGATTGAAGGGTATAAAGATAAAGCAGTTACAGAACGACAATGCAAACACATCTTGAGAGGCTACAGGAAATATAGGCAAGTTTTCAATCTCTGCACCGAAACACCTGCAGATCCCATTTCAAAGCAGACAGAATAATAATTATCAGCACAGAGATAATCTGTATTCTCAATACTACATAAAGGTTATACAAAAAATACAGTGACATATTGATCTAAAGCTTGAGAGGTTGGACGGGAGAAGGGGAAACAAATCAATAAATCTGGAAAATGTTTACTATTTTTGGCAGAGTTTACTACAAGCCAAAATCTGTTCTGCAAACTGTTCTGAAAGAGCAAAGCAGAATTAAAAAACTTGGGATGGGAACAATACCTTCTGAGACCTGGCCCAGATTTATATGATTGGAGGTTTTCAAGTTGTAAAGTGAAGTTTATATCCATAGTAAAGTAATATGCATAACAGTGAACAGATATGTTTGTATAAAACAAAATACTGGGTGTTTTTCCAAGACCATAACTTGACCCACCTAAAATGCATCTGTTGCCAATTGCTATATTAGCCAGTTCATTTTTAAAAGGTAAAGGGATTAAAAGTTTCACTGTTTTAGTAAAGCTGAGAAATTTAAAAACAAAAGGCACAAATACATATTTTACCACTCAGATGTAAAATACCAGTCTGTAAAGTGGGGATACCGATTACCATCTCTTTTGCAAAGCACTTTGAGACCAGCCAATGAAAAGTAGTTTATAATACTTGGCTCTTATACAGTATTTCACATAATAATGCAAATACTGACAGGTCCTTAATTAATGCAGTTTCAGCAGGCCCCCAAGTTAAGCTAACATACTGTCTCTGGGAAATAGGACAGATTTAGAATTTGTACTTTTTATTCCAACGTCAGACCAATATTCATTTCTGTGTAAAATGTATAGATTAATCTTTGTAGCAGAACTGCATATGACCTTAGATAACTTGAGCCTACCATTTTGTGAGGTAATACACACCACGGATTAAACGAGGGATGGGTTGACAACTATTTCAGCTGGCGGGCCACTTAGCGAGTTTTGGTGAGCTGTTGAGGGCTACATACACAAAAACTTTTAGAAGATATCATTTTAACAAAGTTTAGATAAAAAACAATTCATACACTAAAATTCAAACATTTGCTATAACATTTTAATTTTATTTAAAAAATAATTTTTGTCTGGATTTATATTTTTTGAGTAGTGTAGTACTGCAACTTCCCTTGCCTGGCTGGGCATGTGGTGGATGGGAGGAGGATGAGGAGCTGCTGGAGGCAGGAGGAGCTGAGCAGTACTCATCTGGAAAGCTGTGCGTGTTGGCCGGGACCAGAGCTGTTAGTGGGCATGCAGTGGGTGCCGGTGGGACTGGAGTGTGGGCTGCTCTGGGCAGGAGCAGGCAGGGCATGGCCCCATGTGGACATTGCAGGGGCAGCCACAAGGCAGATGTAAATCAACTGTCAGGTCAATCTGGCCCATGGACCATATATTGCCCAACCCTGAATTAAACTAAAGGTGAGGTATAGAGAAGTAAACAGCAAACTCAAGCCGTTTGTTAGAATAGGGTATGCACATTGCTCAGTCTAGGTATGGTACTACTGTCAACCCTAAATACTAAAACACCATGACTCAAGGCCCCCAAAAGCAGAAACCTGACTTAAAATTGACTGGTTTGGGTACATATAGATGGCACCAGCTTAAGTGAAAGGATTCATAGTGGCTAGAACTGCTTCTAAGATTCACTGTATAGTTACTGTGTTAACTAAAGCCCGATCAAGCAAATCTCCATGTCCTGAATAACAAAAGGTCATGATTAGACTTTGATGGACACTATGCTTAAGAAATAGCCATATTGTCCTAATCTATTCAGAAGCCTTAGGAAAACCACAAATTTAAGCATAAGCAATACAGATTTGGTTTAGCAATTAATCTGAGTTCCCACAGTACTGAATTATTCCATTTTAATATAATGCTTTAATACTGCAGCTAACAAAACCTAAATATTCATAAAGACATACAGTCACCCCTTTAAAATGATACTTACCATACAACATGGTAAGCTTCAATAAAATAACTAGAAATCTAGACAATTAATAATCTTATTTATTGCCTTCTGCCTGACTTCAGACTAACACAATGTTTGTCTCTACCAATGTTTGTGATTCCGTCTCTCCCTCTCTTTTTAAAGACGTTTTTCTCCAGGTATACCAGTAAAATGAACAGAGGAAAAAAAACTATGCTCACTTTCTATGTCCTACAAGCTGCAGGAACCATGGATCACTATTTTTTCAGACAAAAATGTAATTTTTAAGTTAACTCTGCCCCTCAAGCAAATAATAAATTACTTCCTATTAGATTTAAAATAAAAATAATCACACTTGGAACTTAAACCAAGTAGGAAGGTAACAATGCACTTCAATGTTTTACTGGATCAGATCAGCCAAAATGATTTCACAAGGAACTTCTGACTGGTACCAGTAGCTCCGGATGCCTACTTTTGCACTGGTTCAGGAACAGTTTTTCCTTTCAATATTTTTGTGTGTCTGATGAAAAGACCAAAATCAAATAATCCACATCCTCCAAATCCCCTCAAAACAATCTTGTGCTTACAAATTAAGGAGAAAAAGAAACACACTTAAAAAACATTCATCAAATGCTCAAGCACATTCAGGAATTAATGCCTATTTTAGAAAAGCTGCCGCATTCTTTGGTTCTTACATTTAGCAAAAATAAATAAAATCACCACTTAAAGTAGTTTAAAGAGGTGTGTTTTCATAAGCAAAACTGGATTAATGAAGTTATGATACAGGCACAAAACTTACTTCTGGAAACTAACAAAAACATTCTTTTGCCCATTTCAGAGCCTAGCAATCTGCTTTATCTAAAATATTGTGTTTCTGATTTATGGACTGTTTGGAATTCTACTACGTTTTTGTTGTCACACTAATCAGGATGCAAATTATACCAACTGCAATATTTTATTTACTATGCGGTGGAGGGGGGAGAAAGGAGGGAATGGGAGTTCCCACACACACCTCCCCTCTTTCCTGATCTTGTCAAAGCTTCATTTGACTGCAAACAAGCTGTTCCTCAGCTAAACTGAGTTATCCCACATTAGGATTTTAAGTAAATAAGTAAGTATACAAAAATGCAGAAATTATAAATTAGGGCAGACAAATCTGTATCTCGACTCATGCCTGCAAAGAGCATTCTATCAATATAGTGAAATGCTAATCTCCTAATTAACAACCTAATTAGGTAATTATGGCTTTGCAGAGGGATGCCTAAATGAAATATGACAACATGGTCACCTCTTTATATGGCACCTGTGGGCCTTTTCAGCTGTCACTGCAAAGAGTGCAATATCAATTTGAACAGATGACAAAGTGTTGTCATTTTTCATTCTGATATTGTACTGAACGGTTTGGATAGAAGCAGTTTACAAAAGCAGCATATTGCCTGGCTTTTGCCTGATCTAAATATGTTCAAACACTCTGCTTAATTTTTAACGTCCATGATTATGCTGAATTTCTTATATTGGCTATTGTCCAAGTATTATGGAACATGCACTCTAAAAGCACAAAGTGATAATATCATGGTACACTGATGGTACAAGATAAGACTATCCTTCCTTAAATTAAAGTATACGTATGTTAGAATTTAATCAAAAACAGCAAAACAAAGGGTACATTTGTTCACAATAGGATTAAAGACCACATTCATTTACAATATATACGCACACATTAGGACCCTGCCAGAAAAATATGCTCTAAAAGAATATGCCATTCCTATTACTGATGAACACTTTTCTGTAGATCCAGAGGAAGGACGGTTATGAGACAGTAAAACCGTGAGTGCATGTAATAGGACTTTGGGTAAACAGGTATTTTTTGCTCTATCATTTTTACTCGAGTGAACTGAAGGGTTACTTTTAACAGTAGAAGGTACAATACATATTTGAATGGAGAGGTGATTTTTCTATATAACACCATCCTTAAAAAGCAATATTTTGTATTCTTCCAAAGGCAGAGTTATGTAAAATGCTTTAAATACATCAATTAAGTCTCAGTGCTCCTGAGATTAATGCATCATATAACTATTTGCAAAGGGGAAGCTGAGACACAAAGGGTGATGCAACTACAATCATGGAATCAATGATAGCGAGTCGATACAAAGAAAATAATAGGAGCTTAGAGTCCCAATTTCCATGCTTCAACTAGAACACAAGGCTAAATAAAACCAGAATTACAAGTTTTATAAATAAATAAACATAAAAAGCAATGTGTTCATTTACATTATTTCTATAAATGGATTTATTTGCACTTTATTAGGGATTTTTAATTTTCTACCACATTTACAGCCTTAAGTTGCTAGTGGGTATTTTGCACATATTAGAGTATTATTATTTCCAGATAAGACTGTCATATATTACATGTTGGTCTGCTAATAAATTTTGTACTTCAAATGCTTGTCCGTGGTGAAAGAGACATGTCCCAGGCCCTCAGTAACACTCCAACTTGCTTGAGCACCACACACAAAGCTGACAAGCCCTGGCCCTTCACATTCAGATCACTCCCCACATTCTTTGAGAGGTCTGCAGCAACCTCCCCCATTTTTCAGAAGCCATGTGGAAGTAGACTGATTGGGCCCATAGCCTGGCAGGTGCAATTCCACAATCGGTGGAAGATGCTCATTCCCTGTCGAGATTTCCTCAGAAAGGTAACACCACCTTTCTGCAAAGCCCACTTCCTGGCAGGAATTTTCCTTAGGGAACTGCCCCCAGCAGCGCTGGCCAGAGTACAAAAGGTCAAGAGGCCCACACCTAATGCAGACCCCGAGCAACCCAGGATCCTATAGCCAAGGGCAGGCTCCATAGTTGACTCTGTGAGGGACAGAAAGGGTTTTACATAGAGGTTTATTAAGTTGCTCAGTTTTATGCTTAAAATGTCTACCTGCACTGAAAAAATAAAGTCAAGGCCCTCCTCCCTCCTCTGAGAACACCACAACCTCAAACAGAATCAGGCAGAAGGCAGGGCCTTAGAGTAAATACCTTCAGCTGCTGACAGATGTGAAAAAAACCCAAAACAAACCAGAACTTTACAGAAAGAGGAACTGTGACCCGGCTTACCCAATGTCTGTATAGACTGGGTGATGCAGCGGGGTTTTTGGGAAGTTTTAGCCAACTGAATCAGCTTTAGATAAAAGTGACAAAAAGCCCCACTGAAGCGTGTGATCTATACAGACCCTGGGTGAGATGGGTCCAACTAACATGATGCCTCTTCTGGGCATGTGCTGCACTCAGTGCAGGAGTGCGCCAAGTTTAAAGTAAAAAGCAATCAGGACTCGTGGTAGAGGTGATACCTTTTATCAGACCAACTAGATTTTTGCAAAAAAATAAGAAATTCCTGGGCAGAGGAGCATCCCATCCATCTACCCCGCCATGAAACACTACACCCAGAAAGAGATATGAACACATTCCACTCACCAACAAACAACTTAGAGACACACCCAGAAAGGGTTCGCTACACCCCTCCCTGCTTTGAGGGAGCAGAGAGTGGGGTGCAAGTTACATTCATTGCAAACTGGAGATACGCTGGCCAGGGCTGCCTTAGAGTCTAACAGCTTAGTCTGGAAGGTGCCCCCCTTCCCTGTCTGACTTCAGACTAACACAGCTAATTACCTTTCTCTACACAGACTCTCACCCTCAGTCCTGTGGAATAGGGAGCCCTATTCAGCCTTTAAACAACCAGGATACTATGATTGTACTGACAAGGAACAATGGTAATAAGCTGATGGAAAACAGGTTTAGGTTAGAGATCAGAAGGCAATATATTACAGTTAGGGTGGCCAGAATCTGGAACCAACTTCCTAGGGAAGTGGTCCTCGCCTCTACCTTGGGCAAATTCAAAAAGAGGTTAGATGATCACCTGTCTGGGGTCTTGTGAACCCAGCATTCATTCCTGCCTGGGGCAGGGGGTCAGGCTAAATGATCTGATCAGGTCCCTCCTGACCCCAGCTACTATGCTACAGGCTGGGCAGGGGGCACACTACTGCTCTTGGTAAACAAGCCAGTCTTGTATCTGTGACCACTGCCTTCCCCTCGGCTCAACTTCCACAAGTGACAAGAGTCGACAAGTCTACCATGCTTACATCTCTATCAGTTTGCTTGCTTAAGAGAATTCAGAGACATCTGTTAATACAGAATTTGACATTTAGATAATTTTTCTTTAAGAATACTAAATTCCACAGGTTTATTTTTATTTATTTCTTTTTGCTACTGAGAAGAACGTTTAATAAAAGCAAAAAATTAGCTCTGGATATCCCAAATATTTATGCACATGACTAATTTTAAGCCAACAAGTAGGTTCACTGAAGTACAGTAAGATGATTAAGGCACTTAAGTGTCAGGAGAGAGAGAGAGAAAGAGTATGTGTGCGATATTTTACCTACTGAAATTTTCTTACAATTTAGGCAGAACACCCTACCAGCAAAAAACACTTAAAAAACAGCTTTTATAATTTAGCTAATTTTTTTTTAATCCAAAATTTCAGACAGCACAAAATTTCAAAGTAGTTTCTTAAAGAAATCAAATATTCAAAATATAGCTTGAATCAGTTAAAGTGCTCTGCCCTCAGAAAAGCAAAGTAATCAGACTTTCCTATAAAAAATACCCCTAAATATTTAAGTTACAAATACTGTCCCTTTCATATACTTTTACTGCAAATATGCACATCAGTCCTTAAGGATCTGACTTCAGGACTACACATCACTCCTTAAAGATCAGCTTCAGGACTACCAGTTGACGTATATAACTATAGGAATGGGTCCGTTTCACTGCTATTGAAATTGAAGAGATACAGTAGTGAAAATGGGTAGCTCTGATCATTTCTAAGCCTTCCACTAGGTGCTCAAATAAGGCCTGCAGAGCTCCAGATATTTGGTGGCTGGCAGCATTAACAGGCGTTCTCCTGCAGCCAAATTTCTAGACCCATAGTGAGCCCCGGGGACTATATAACACAGCTTCAAGCCTGCACACAGATCTGGGTGTGCCGCACTGGACCGACCCTGCATGGGATCTGGCCCGCAACCTGAGGGCCCTGCACAGCTGATCTGGCCCATGGGGCCACAATGCTGAAAACTGCTTCCCTTTTGTTTTAGAGCAGTCATGAAGAATAGAAACAGTTACAAAGTAGCAGTTACAGGCAGCATGAAATAAACCAGAGTACAGTTTAGTTGCAAGATAGACAGTGGGAGTGAAGCAGCTTCTGTGCTGAATGGATACACAAAGATTGATGTTTGTTACTATGTAGGCAAAAGGGGACAAACTGGGACTGGCATCCTATCAGACAGTCATCTCATGTTCATGTAAGCCAGGTGCCCTTGTTTTCATCTGTATCAATGGTAAAAGTATATTCGTAGCTGCAGACTGACATTTTGAGCTCTGCGAATCCATCCACGAATAACACTTACTGTACTTCTCCATGCAGCCGTTTTGCACCACATGTAATTAAAGTTAAACGCAATATGAAATCCAGTGTAAAAGGTAGGACGATTACCCCAATTTAATCCTGGTGTTTTTGTTCTCAATATTGATTTCCCCCCCCCTTTAAAAATAAACATTTCCTGACAATTCACACACTGGCATGAATCAAATTTCTTACGCTGTTTCTCCTGCCACCCAAAGTTAAGCTTTGAATGACAGTTTGGGATTTATTTTCTTTATTTGTATCTTCCATAGCATTTCTTAGGAAATGGGAGCATATTCCAAAGAAAGCACTTGAGAAATTGACATGTTGCCTGGCTGCTGCTCTACAGCAAATGAAGTTAAACCGAATACATTTTGGACAAGAAAGACTGTGATCACGCTTTTCTCTCCTCGTAACAGGCTCCGGCTCCCTGTGGCCAACCTGTTTCCATCTGAGGTGGAGATTTAGCGCCTGGGACGTGAAGCCAAGCACAGATGCAGCTATGGTTGAGCAAGCTCAAATCTGTTCATCTTAATCCTCTCTACCTTTGACTTTTCAAAGCTGCTCAGCAGTTAGGGCCCTACATTTCTGAACTCAGTGCATGTTTTAGTTTAAAAAAATGGGGGGGGGGGAAACATTTATCTTAAAACCTGCACTGCAGCAACGCTTTCCAGACGTGCTTCCCACAATGCTCCAGTGAGAGGAGCAGAGCAATGGGGCAGCTGCGCAAAGCAAACAGCAGCGTGCCCGCTGCACAAGGAAGAGCTATTAGAGAAACAAACACGCTGCTTTTTGTGTTTCTTATTTTCCAAAATCTGCCCAGCTGACGCAGGCAGGGGAAGCCGAGCTCCGTCCTGCTCGGCGTGTGCGGATGAAAGGCTCACGCCACTGGGGAGGCATAACGTGGTGCTGCACACCCAACGACGGGAGGTCATGGCGCCGGCACGGGCAGGCCCGCACATGCTGGCTGGGTCGCAAAGTACCCTGCGCCACGCCCGAACGACATCCCCTCTGCCCAGGCTGTGCGTTGGACCCAGCCCCTGCTGCTAGCTCCGTGCGCGGGCTCCACCGCGGCCCCACCGAGGAGCTCTGGGCACGAGGCCCGCAGCGGCACAGACGTGGGGCAGGAAAAGATCCCCCCCGGGCTCCGCGGGGGCACTTACGGGCGCCACCTGCCTCGTCCTGCCAGGCCAGGCCGGGCCGGCCGCTTCCGGGCCTGCGGGAGACGCCACCAACACCGGACTGCAGGAACGGTGACCGCTGACCCGGAAGCGCACCCCCTCCCGGAAGTGACGCCACGCCCGCTCAACGCGCAGGCGCCGACGCCAGGCCGAAGACAGGGCCGCTGGCTCGGCTCTGCGCAGGCGCAATGATGCGCCCGTCGAGGTAGCGGCCTGGACGGGGTGGGCAGGTCGCTTCTTTCGCTGTGGGGCCGCCTCCATGGCTTGGGAAAAGCCATCCAGGCCGCAGCTCGGGGTCGGGGGTCTCTAGCCGGCGGATGTAGAGCCACTTCTCACTTAACGTGGGAGTTACCATCTTGAAAAACACGACAACGTGAATCCAGTTCCGTCAGTCGTAGCCCAAACAACGTTATAATTGGATGTTGCGTGACTCTAAATGAGCATGCTCACTAATAGAGCACCACATCGTGACGAGACGCCGTGAAGCGAAGAATACCTGCAGATGCAGTGGCGAATGAAGCACAAGGCTGACGTTGGCTCCTGATTCCCGCTTCCTTAGGAATTGATGTCAGCCTCGTCAGCAAGAGCGAAGCTCTGCGCTGAATATTGGACACCCTGTCCTGTCCCATCACAGCTAAGCCGAAGTACTGGGAGCGGAGCCTGGCGCTGCGGGCTGGCACAGACCCATCCTGGCGAGACGGGCTGTCGTGTTCTACCTACATTTCTACCGCCTTTTATCCCCACATGCAGTAAGATCTTTCTAGCACAGCTCCAAGGGTCCCAAAGACCTGAGCTGCCACCACAGCTGCTGAAATGCTGTACACCAACCTTAGTCTAAAAGAAACAGAGCTGGAAAATAAATCATTTCTTTTTCCAGGAGGCTTGATTCTTACACATTGGCAGTCTAACAACCAGCCACAGAACACCATGTATCCACTGATTTTGGGTACACAGTAATCTCCAAAATGTGGACACTGTTTCTGTTTATGGATGATTTTAGAATAAGAGTCCCAGCAAGGACACTTTGAATCTTTCAAAAAAAAAAAAAATCAGATTCAAAGTATGTGTTGTCAAGCTCAGTGTCCAAGAATGTGTAATTAATTGTGTCTCCCTTAATATATACTGTGTTGCAATGGCGAGAACGGTTATAAATAAAAGGAGACGTGGATAAATTTATAATTAAAAATGCATTAGAAATTACAAGCATAATTTATTTACTAATGTGTACTGGAATAAATTTTCTGTGTAATATTTTAAAATGTGGCATTAATAAATAATCGTAAGCATAAAGTGGTGTTTTGCATCTACATGTATTTTAATAAATATTAGCATTAGACATGCTACAAAATTCTAATAAAATTATTCAAATAAGAAAACCAAACTTAAAAAGTATCACAAATGGCGTCTATTGGAATGAGACAAGCAAAGGTAACCATACTACAAGCTGTACTATATATCATTTTTTTTCTTCCTTAAATATTCTTGAAGTGTGAAAGTTTTCTTTAAAATAGTTGCAAAGGAAATTTGTGTGTGTGTGTCTAAAATAAATATTATTTTATAAGAGAGCACTAAAACGTTCCTGCAATTAACAGTGCTGCAACGCTGGGTCTGGGCTCCAGTTCCTACCTACTACAGTCTTCCTGTGTGACCTCTATCAATATCCATTTTTTATTTACTTGTTTTACAATACCCAGCAAGCTTATGCTCTCTCCCTAGCTGATGAGTAAAGCAAATTCCACCTTAAGTCCTCTTTTACACTGTTTCTAACTCTGACAAAGCTTTATCAAACCTTGCAGAAAAATTCTCATTAGCATTCTCAACAAACAGTAATTTTCAGGTCCAATTATTTTTTTTTCAAGCCCAAGTTCTTGAATTATAGGTCATTAAATGATTTGGATCTAATGGTCATTCTGGTATATTGCTGTCCTTCCAAACTTTCCACATTATTAGATGTCACTGAAAATACATGCCTCAGCCCTTTTAGAATAAAATGGGATGCATTTAAACAAAGATAATTTTTCCATAAATTATGCATCATTTGCATTGTAAAGCTGAGGTGTGTTTTGTCATGAACTAAGACCCCAGTGCTCTATGCACTATGTTATCAGAAACCAAGGGATGGTCAATGCCCCCAGCAGCTTAAAAGTCTTCCTATTGAAAACAAAAGATAAACGGAGGAGTTTAGGGAAACAATGGGACAATGCTGGCCAGCCTGGTAGAAAGTAGTATCAGAGCATCAGCAGCCTAGCCATTGCCAAGGATGCCACAGCAAAAGTTTTAAGATTTGAAGGAAAATAATGCAGTAACTTTGCAAATACCTACAGGGAGCTGTTTCCACGGGTTAGGGGCAGCACAGGAGCAAGCAGGCAGCTGTTTGAAAATGTAATGAGTGGATAGTAGTGGCATAATTGGCTAATTGAAGGCCGTAATCAACATCTTGATAGAGCACAAAAGATGACAGATAAGGAAGAGAGAGGCTGTGGAGGGTATGGAAAGTGAAGACACTACTGCTTATCTTTCATGCGATAAGCCATTGGAGGGGAGCAGAGAGGGATGTCAGGGTCAAAGGAAAATAATCGTTACAAAAACATTCTGGATGAACATCAGTGGGATGAGATTGCATTCAAGTTTCGGCAATCAAGGGGAAGTCATGAGGACATGGGTGGGAGCATTAGTTGTGGGGAAGGACAGGAGAGGCCTAGAGATGTCTTACGGGAATCATCCGGAAGATTTCAGTGCACACGGACATCAAGATCGAGAGATGACACTCGGGCTACGGGCCTGGGCAACAGGCGAAATGACAGTCATCTCAGCTGTGCTGGAAAAGGGTGGCGAGGGGAGCTTGGGAGGAAGATGAAGCCCTCTCTTTCAGTCTTTCGGCCAGACACCTACAAAACACATGAGGAGCTGTTAGCTTGGACATGTTCCCTCCCATCTAAAACCACCCTGTGACAAAGCACCCCCAAAGCATTCAATATCATGCTGATGATCTGCAAGGTCCCTTCCAGCCCCTAACATCTGTGAATCTACGTTATATTGATGGCAGTCCCCACGCTCCCCAAGCCAGGGGGGCCTGGTTTGTGCGCTGGTCACAAGTGACCCAGGCCCGCTGTCTGCAAGGCCGCCATCAAATGGGTCATTCCCCTTGTGCAGAAAAGGGGCTCCCAGAAACCCCCTATTTTGTTCTGTCCAGAGGGCCCAAACCAGCCTGGTTTTGTAGTCATGATCCCAAGAGGCAGTTTTCAGGAGCGCGGTGGCAGCTTCAGAGCTGCACAGGCCTCACCGGCAGTGACAGATTTAAGCTTAAGCTGCTTCAACTACAGCTTGGGGCCTCCTCACACGAGGGGCTTCCAAATAAGAAAAAAAAACTGGACATTTTCATTCTAATACAACAAAAATATACATAGATACGGCTCCCCAGTTATTATTCGTGTCATTGGTGATGTGTAGGTGATGCAGGCAGGTGCACAAGCACCCCCTGCAAAAAGGCACTGCCACCCCCCGCGCTACAGTGTCTGCAGGTGGTCCCGTGATCATCGCTGGCACCACCACGCTCCCGCGGCTGACAGCCGTGCCCCCCAGCTTCCAGCGCTCTTGACTCCCCTCATGATTCCAGGTGGGACACTGCCAAAAAATAATTGCAGAAAAAGATCTTTTTTTTTTCTGTTTGGCCACCTCTCAGTGGGTGTGAGGACACCACGAGGTGTCAACTTCCGCCTCCCAGATCACCACGTGAGGATGCCGTGGGCACCCACGAGTAGCTCCAAGCCGGGGTGGGGGGGTCCCATCCGGTGCCTAGCGGAAGCCGGGCCGCCGGCGCGTTGCCATGGAGAAGGAGGAGGCGGGGCCGGCGCCGCCACGTGACCATTCGAACTCACCAATCCGAAGT
>NW_017728925.1:19046720-19128763 GCF_001723895.1 Crocodylus porosus
CTATATAGATTTTATTTTTTTTTTTTAATTTTTTTTCTCCCGCCAGGAACTGCCGCTGCCTGCCAGAGCCAGAGAGATTTATTTGCCTTTTCTTTTGGAGGCAGCAGCTCCTTGCTCGCTCGCCCGGCTCGTGCTCCGCTCCGCCGCCGCTCGCCCGCCCGGGCTGCGGGAGGAGCATGGATGATCAGTCCAGGATGCTGCAGACTCTGGCCGGGGTGAACCTGGCCGGCCACTCGGTGCAGGGGGGCATGGCTCTGCCTCCTCCCCACGGACACGAAGGGGCAGACGGCGACGGCAGGAAGCAGGACATCGGAGACATCCTCCATCAGATCATGACCATCACTGACCAAAGCCTGGATGAGGCACAAGCAAAGTTGGTTTCGTCTAATTAAACCTTCTCTTTTTTTTTCTGTGTGTGTCTGTGTGTGTCTGTATGTTTGTGTGTCTGTGTGTGTGGTTTTTGTTTCTCTGCGGAGTCTCACCGTTAGAGCAACTTCTTAATACTGTGGGAGAAATACAAAGAAGCAAAGGCAGAGCCCAAGTTGCTATTCATTTGGGGTTGTTTTTTTTTTTAAGTCGCTAGATCTATCACTTCGCGATGCTCATCCCATCCCTCTCCTCCATTTGACCGCACTACCGCTCTCGCTGCGATAGTCCCATTTCACCGCCGTGCCTTCGGGGCGCTCCCAGCCTGTCCCCCTGGCGCACCCCCGTCCCGGAGCGGCTGCCAAAATCGGTCTGTGCTCCGGGAGGCTTCGCTTGCTTGCTAAGAAGTGTAACTTTCTTTCCTCCCCTCCTGCCCCTGAAGTGGCGGCAGATGAATTGCGAAGCTGACAAGATATTGCTGCAGGGGGAAAACCCTCAATGTTTCCAATCACAGTAAATACAAAACAAAGAAGGCGAAGTCTGGAAGTCCCGTCCCCCCCCTCCCCCCCAATAAATCAGGTGCAATGTAGCGGCATGGAAAGGGCTGCAGACAGGCGGTGACGGATGCACATGGCATCGCGGGGCATTTGCACACAGCTGATGTGATGCCCAGAAGCAGGTCGGGCCGGGCCTGGCCGGGCCGGGCAGCAGCGGGGCGCCCCCCCTCCACCCCGCTCCCTGCGCCCCTTGTCCCCGAGGTCAAACCCCGGCTCGCTTCCTTTCCCCGGGATGTTTGGTACTTTGCACCCGCCCCGGGCCAAGCTACCGCCGCTGCCCCGGCCCGAGCCCCCGGGGCACCACTCCGCATGAGCCTGAATCCCCGCCGCCTTGCAGGGCGCGGGGCAGCGCGGCAATTCAAGCAGTTTCTTGCAGAAAGGCGCCATATTCTCAATAGCTGGTGCTAACCCGTGTGTTTTGTGTTGTCTGTTTTGCAGAAAGCATGCACTGAACTGCCACAGGATGAAGCCTGCTCTGTTCAGTGTCCTGTGTGAAATCAAAGAGAAAACAGGTAAGAGCCCAGGCGGGCCGCGGCTCTGCCCAGCCGAGCAGCGCGGGGCTCTCCTCCGGCTCGGGCTGCTCGGGGCACCGCAGCCATCTTTGATCATTGCCTCCTTCCCTGCTTCTCATCCCGGGGAGGGGAGGGGAGAGGGGGGTGCCATAAATCTGCAGCAAATTTTACAATTCATAATCCCGATGTAAAATGAAATGTAGATGAAAATGATCGTGTGTCACCGTCCGCAGAGTCCATTCCCCCTCTGGCTGCAATCAGGGAAGGAACAGAGCAGCTGCCTTGTTTGTGTGGCAGCTTCTTAAAGGAGCGATGGGAGCTTGCAGAAGCCAATTGCAGAGTGAGAGCAAGTGAACAGCCTGGCCGGCAACTTTCTCTTTGACTCGGGCCACCTTCTCGTGGAGCCCTGCAATTAGTGCAGGATCTGCCATAGGACACAGCCCTGACCAGGCAGGAAATGGGCTGGAGCCTTCTGAGTTGCTCAGGGACCTGCATGTGTCTCTAGAAATGGTGCACAAATAATGTGCGTACCCAGGCATACGTTCCTGTGTATTATGACAGAGATTTTTGCATCTTTATTCTGGAAGCGTTATGTTTTGCCCATGGAACATGTTAGCCATGTCCTCCTGTCTGCAGAAATCTGGCTTGCTTAGCAAACAAACAAAAAAAGGAAGATATAAAAGAAACGGAAGTTTTCTGAATAGTGGATTTCAGCAGTAGGGAATAGTGAAAGGAGGAGATGGGGTTAATACCACGAAGTTGTGTATATTTATAGTACTAAGGATTTACAGCTGTAGGATGGCCGAAGTACATCCCATTTTAAAAGGACTCTGTTTTTAGAAGTCTAGTTATTGAGCTTGTGCCACACATTCAAGTGTGTTAGGGGCTTAACCTAGGTAAATGATGTTTCTGCTATGACACCAACACCTAATGCTTATATAGTGCTTTTATTCTTCAAAGCACTTCACAAACATTTACCATGTATGCGATTCAAAAACACTTTATTCCTCTAATACAGAACATGCAAAGGGGACCAGTAAACTTTGTCAGCATTGACATGTCTGAATATACTGTTCGCTCTGGACGCATCTGATTTGAAGAGAAAACCTAACAAAAACTAAAACACTCTGATGCTCAGGACTTGAGAGTATTAACGATTAGACTGTTTAAGGGTGAAGTTAAGAAGTGGTGGCAAAAGTGGTGAATGCTGTGTGCCAATATTTGCTTGTCGTGACAACAGCAAAGCCTTTCTTTTTTATGAAGTCATATTTTAAGTACCAGATCTTTTTTCTCAGCAATGTTGACAAACTAATTTCCCTATGCTATATGAAGAGGGCACACTAATAAATGCCTCCTGGTGTTTGGAGGGTTGTAGTAATTTTTGTGTTCTTTGACACCATTGATTCGGCATGGGGAAAATTAATAATTTCTTAGAAAGGGGGATTTGGCAAAGTATGGTATGTTCATTCATGAGAAGCAAAAAAAAATTGCTTATGGCCTAAGTTAAAACAAAATGGTAGGCTAGCTTTTTAGTTACATCTGGAATTAAATTATAGTCCTTTTAATTGCAGATTGACGACAAAAAATGCATGTGGCTATGGAATAAGATATCAAACATTAAATCACAGTGAATCTTAGCTCAGGAGCCTGAAAGTGCATAGTTCTCAGTAAATTATGTTGCTTAATGTCCAAGGGTTTCCTTTCTATCAGGGCTCCACTTCAGTTTTTGCTGACAGCTAAGCACTAGGGTATTGACTGTGATGTGAATATTAAGATTGATTCTGCTTTATATTGCATTATATTACTATGGATAAGGGGATTAATTCCCCCCATACACGCACATTTCGCCTTGATTACTGTTCAGATCCCTTCTTCCCTTGTTCAGTTTGTATTTGTGTTCTTGCCTTTCTCTGAAGTTTTTGCCCAGACAGCTTCAGAGCTAACTAAGCAACCTGCCCCTGGTGTTTAGACATTTTGCAGCAGGCAGATTTCAATTAAGAAGGCAGGCGTAGGTCCTGCGATCACTTATTTGCACAGGGCTTAGCTTCACTGTTTTGAAAGAAAAGTATAGTCAACCACATGTCAGAGGTGAGTTGAGAAGAAAAAACAAGTCTTTTCAGAGACAAGGATTACTGGCAGAGGGGGTTTAGTGAGGCCTTTGCTGCTTCAGAAGCAAGAAGGAAACAGACAAGGGATGAGATTTTGCGATTTGAAATGTTTTGGGGTATTTCAGTGATAACTTGTAAGTTGAGATCCTGCTTTTGTGTCCCGACTAGTGGAGCCAAGTTTGCAAGTTATCTCTTTTGTAAAATAGCTAAGAACCAACAAAGAGTGAAGGCGTCTGTCTGGCCAAAGGCGAGATCCTGCCAGCCCCAGCAACATGGGAGGGATAGGATTAATGCACTGAGTGATTGATGGAGATGAATCCACCCCCTCTAAAACTGTTCCCATAGGGGGACATTCACTCAGGATCTCCTAGTTGAGATGAAATGGTTGTATAGACTTCAGTAAGTGTTACCAATGCAAAGCAAATGTGAAAACAAAATCTAGCATATTTTCTCTCATCTGTATCCATGAGAAACAGTGCAAACAGTCATTTGTTTCCAGAGACTTCTGAACTTGTAGGGTGAACAGCTTGGGATTCAGTTAGAGGTTTTTTTCCCCTCCAGTTTGTCTTCACTGGATTTTACTCTAGATAATCTAGTTTAGCTGCAACTGGAATGTGCTTCTGTATTTAATTGTTCATCTGAGGCAAAGTGTACCTTGGTGCTAGTAACAGGAATTACTATGATGTCTGTATCAGTACCGAGTTTAAAAGAGAGAGAATCTTGCCCATGCATAAAGTGTAATATCAATCACTTTTCCTGAAATAAGTAATGCAACCACAAGTTACTTTTTGTATTTACTTGCATGCATTTTCAGTACTCCACTGTGTTCAGTGCAGCCAGGGAGGACTTCCTTATTTCAGTAGACGGAGAATGTTTGCTGGAGCCCCCATTTTCAGGTGAGGCAAACATAGCAGATCCCCTAGACATTTCCCTCCAGGATTAGTGGATGCATTACATTTATTAAAGGTTTTCTCCTTTACTCAAGGATGAGGAACTGAAGAGGATTTTTTTTTTTCAGTGAGGTATTTCTTGCGTTTAAAGGAATTCACTAGCTGTACAAAATCTAACCTGTAATTTATTTTGAAGTTTAAAAAATAGTGTTTGCTAAACTATCATTTTTTCTTAAGTGTTGATATACCCAGATCACCTTTCCTAGAGACAACCACCAGGTACCAGGGTTTTTCATAAAGATACTTTACAAACTGCCACTTACTTATTTAATTACAACAAAGAAAAATGAACCCCAACGTTTTCCTGAGGTCATCTTAGTAAAATATGGAAATAAGAAAGATCACTCCGTCTAGCAACTCCTTTATATTAGATTTTTATCTGTGTCTCTTCCATTAACATTACTTTAAAATCTTAAGTAGTACTTTTAATGCAGAGTCACATCTGTTGCATACCTTGGCATTACTCTGTCTTTATCTGCCTACCAATAGATAACGAATACTTATGCACGCATATGGTTTTTGTATGTCGATTATTTACTGTCAGAAAAACCCTTAGATTCACAGTCTGATTTCCCCTACACTCCAGTACGTTTCTGTACCTGAAGTACTATGTTTACTCATGCTGATGCAAATGAAAATATATTAATTCTTATGGTCTTAAATTGGTTAGGGAATTGCAGTTATTTCCCAGTGGAATGTTGTGTTATTGAGTTCTGGACTGGACTGGTGGAAAATCTGTAACATCATGTTTTCTTGATTTCATTTTTTTTTAAATTTGATGTTTTAAAAAAGATTCAACCCAAACAATGACAGCTGCCAACCAAACCCTAATTTACTGTCACCACAAACCCTAAATAGCATTCATTTACTAGTAATGCCTAATGGCATACATGATGGTTTGCCAGATTTGTGGCCTTTGTGAGGCATATAAGCAGGACTGACTTGGGAAGATCATAAAACTTAATGAACTTCTCGACTGCAGGAGGTGTCCGCAGGGGAAGAGAAAGGCCTGCTTGGCTGGTTGGGCTGGTTGAACTATTTTTTATGTCTAAAGAGAGAGGAAGAAAATGATCATTAAAGATCTTCTGCCCTCGTGCAGAGTTTTATTTCATAGAGTGAAAAAATTTAGATGTGAAAAACAGATGAAGAGTGAAGTTAACCATGAGATTAATTTCTTGCTGTTTGCCATGTAAGCTAGAAACCCTTTTTTTTTATTGCTACAACTAAAACCAGCCATAGAATGCCACTCTAATGATTAAAGAGCTAGATCATGTCCTCACTCTCAGCATAACTCCCTAGTGAGGTATGTGTCCCAACTCTGAGGTGTTTATGAGCACCCCTGGTCAATATGTTGTGAAATCCTTAAACTGCCCATTAGGTAACCAGTATTCCAAAGACCTACAGTCCCTCCCTCCCTCCACCTATCCCCTTGCTTGCAGTAAGAATATGAAAATATGAATCCCTTTCTCATTTGGAGTAGGTTATTTTTAACCTGGATTACCAGCTTGTTTCCTTACATTATATTAATTTCAGTGTTTGCAAACTATCATGTCATGTCAACAATTTGCAATACAATGAAACAGTCTTTAGCTGATCTTGGAAGGATAAATAATGTGAAACAGTGAAATGACATAATTCTAATTTATATATTGTAGGTATTTTTAACTGTGAATTCTGATGCTGTTTTTATTAAATTAAGCTATTTTTAAGTATATATTAATATTCAATACTGATGTTCTTGTAAAGATGCTTTTCTAATTTTTAATGTACCTGGACTAGAATAGAAAACAGACAGCGTGTATTAAAAAATCTCCATCTTTATTTAGGATTGCTTACTCTTTGTTTTAATTTTTATGTGGTTTTAACTTTTAGATTTTTAAAATAATAATAAACTAAAATCTTGAATGATGTATTTAAAACTTGACGTATAACATTCTAATCACTTGGACTATGTTTAGCAAGTTTCACCACCGTAATGGTAATGACATCACTTTTCCTCATAAATGTTTTACTAGTAAAAATTAAATTGAATGAAATATATGATTGTCAGTTTGTCATCTGTTTCAAGCATGCATTTAGAGAGATAGTATTTTATCTCCATGGTGGTGTTTTAAAAGTGAGATTTTTCTGCTTTTTGGCTAAGAAAATAGGGCAGTTCTTGTGGTTGTTTTCAGCCACAAAAAGAAAAAATGCATTACATTATGTCTTAGAAGACCTGTTACTACATACTACCTTTATGCCAAGCCATTTTAGTGCTCCTTGATATATTTAAATAACAAGCTGCAACTTGATTACAGGGTTCTCTGTTTCCAGTCCATTTTTTTGCCCTGCATATAACATAAAATTAGACTTGGTTGTCAATACTAACCAAGTAGGAGCAGGTAATTCTTTTATTTTCTGCCTCATTTTTAGTGGGCTTAATTTTATTCTTGAATTTGAAACAGGCTTGCTTACTTGTAAATATTTTTAGATGATTGTGAGGTACCACCTGGTTTATATCATGATGTTTATTGTAACAAATCATTTTTGCCAATTCAGGAATAAATTAATATAATGGTAGGTAATGATGCAAGCTAGACCATCCTTTATTTTACAGATTTAATAGATTTGTCTGCTCAATTCCTTCAGCTTTCAATGAAAGAAACAAACTTCCATAATATGGATATTATACTATATTCAATTTAAATGTTGATTTGTGTGAAACATTATTGTAATGATATTTGCAGTCAAGCTTAGACAAATATATTCCGAATTAAACGGATTCTAAATATAATAAAAATTAAATATCTGTGCAATGTATGTTAATAGTAACATAGGAAAGTTAAATAGTTCTGTTTGTATGTATTTTTATATTGTTAGAGTATTTTACAGTTCTGAGTCATATATGTGATGGTTGGCTAAATACGTTTAAGAATTAATACTACTTTTGCATACTAGCAAGTCAAAATAAATAGGGATTCTGAGGGAAGTTTTCCTCTTCTTGTATAATTGATGGAATTAGATGTAGTTGTTTGTATTCTATGAATTGACACCATGAGAAGAATGCTTTGTTTGTTTTCTCAGCAGTCATGTTTAATGCTATTCGCTTATCAAGGTGATCAGCATGGTTCAGATAACACATGCCTGACACAGCCTGCCTTTTTTCACCATCATGTTGACCTTTTGTCACATTTGCTTTTCTCTGGTAGGCAGTTCGTGTCTTTAAGTATGAATGGAGTAAATAATTCACATCAATATTTAATATAAATTATTAAAGTTTCTGTCAGCTCTTATAGTCCCTGCTTTTATAAAGTTAGAGTACTTCATCAACCAAACTGATGAATTAGGCTTTTCAGCCGGACTGTAGAGCTGTTCTGCAGTGTTATCTTTACAGCATGAGTAAACAAACAGGGAAGTTGCATGTGAGGGGAAATAAAACTGGATGCTTGAGTATTTTTTTTTTCAATAGCAAGAATGCACATTTTAGAAAGGAGGAAAATGCTACATAAATATCTGTAGTAATTTAATTTATTTTCCCAGAACTTTATTCTTATTATTTGTATACCAGAAGTAGAAACATCAAACACCAGCTAACCTGACATTTTCTTCCTCTCCTTGTCATTAGCCTTACATATGAGCTTATACTCTCTCCATAGGTTTAGAGGTTTAGATTATGCTTACTAGCCTGCTTTTTTCTTCCTTTTGTAGCTTAGTTTTGAAAGACTCTTCTGTAGATAATTGAAATTATTACATTTTTTATCTCTTCAGTCCTCAGTTATTAATTATGGCATATATTTTGCAAACGAAATGACCTGTGATTGAAAACAGACAATGAATTTTTGTCTGAAGAAAAAAAGGATCATTGGCTGACGGAGCATCTATTGCAATGTTTATTTATTGCATGCAGAAGGAGTTTGATAAAAAGAACCTATGTTGCACACATTTATATGCACAGACTCATTATGTATTTATTTTTCTTTTATCTCGTTTGGTTTTTTTTAAATTTAATTCCTTTGTTTAAGAGAAATCCAACTTCAGTTTGTTCAGTCATTAAATTGTTCTAGCAGTGCTGTCTAAGAATTATTGAACAATACGGGTTCTACAATATAACAAATCAATCATTTTGGGAGGTGTTCTCTGTTATGTGTTTACAGGTTAAAACCTTTTGTATATTTATATCATGCATCAACTTTTAAAGCTAATCTGTGAGTCTGCATTGTCCAGCAGGTGGCTTTTTCATGTATGATTTAATTTTTAATAATTTATTACAGGTAAAAAATAACATTTCTTTGCATTTAAAAAAAGGCTGGAAAGCATAACCGTTGGGCAGTATACGTTTACATTTATGACAGAGCCAATGAAAGCATCTAGATATATTCAGCTACATAATCTAAATTAAGATTCTAAACAGGCATTACAGATGCTGGTAACTTTGGCAATTATCATTTTGTTTGGTGAACAGTAGTAAAACAGTGTGCGGTAAAAGTGTTTAGAGAGAGAGGATAAATAAATTGAACAGTTTTGCAATGCAAAGTGGTTTGTGGTGTTTTTGAGGATTTCTTGGCTCTTGCTTAACTGCTATTGTGAAGCCTGGAGCAGATTTTCCCATTGCTAATGCCCTAGAAGTATTAATTCACTTTGATATGCTAATTAGAGGGCATTATGCAAGAAATGAGATTAAGTGGCAGCATGAAGCCATTTGCCTGTCAGTAAATTGAGAGCTTTAGCATCAGGAGGAGCTTTGTTTTTTCTGAGTTTCTCTTGGTTTTGCATATAAATAAAATTGATTGAAAGGTCTAGAGAAGCTTCTAGAACATTGGTGGTTCTTTTTCTCCTTCTATGATTATTTAAACTTCATGTTAAAGGCTTTCTCTGAATATTAATTGATCTAATGGGAGATACTGAACATGAAGTATTTCATTGTGTTCTCAGTTACTGTACCTTAACAAAAGGAAAGTATTCAAATTCTTTGTGTCGTCTGATTTCTGTGGCATTTTTTTTAGATACACCTCGCAGCTTTTATTGTAAACTCCTATCAGTCCTAAATGTTCCTGGGCTGAGCAGTAAGCATGTGTGGCGATGTGTTTGCCAGTTTTACTTTTTGAGATTCACGTGAGGGCCTGAGCCACCGAAGTCAATGGTAGGTGTGGATACATGGGAAATCAAGCCTGGAGCTTTTATCATCCCCACGCAGTTCCAGGGTTCCCCATGATTTCTTATGTAAATCGGAGAGAGATTTTTGGTTCATTTAGGAAGGGAGGAGTTGTAACATTGGCCATAGATTTTATTCAACTGCCAGAAACCATGTTAAAGTAACATTAAGGGATTGACTTGAAGCCATCAGAGCAACGAAATTCTGAGTTAATGCTTAAACTCTGCCCTTTTCTCAACCCATTGAACCTATTTATTAGAGCATATATGATATGTAAGATCACTGTGCTGAGATCCCTGCAGTATTAAGGCACTGTAGGAAGAGGCAAAGATAAGAGTTTCTGATTTAGCTCTAAATTTCCTGGCTTTTGTGGTTTTGATTCAGCCTCTAGTGTCACTTTAATATAGTCTTGTGGTTCAATTTCTTCTTTACATAGTAATATACAAAAATATCATAGAAGTAATACAGGGAAAAGGAAAAAATATTTAAAAATGTAAAAAAAAAACAAAAAAAAAAACCCCAACCCCCCCCCCCAAACAAAAAAAGACCCTTCAGCCTGCTCTCTGTCATTGCTTGTAGGATGTGAGATTTTGTATATGCTCACTGGACACCCCTCCTCTACAGATTATTACCTCTAAGCCCATTAGGGGTTAGTCTCAGAATTATGATGATTGTGATGAGCCTCTTTAGTCAACCACCCCCTCCCCTAAAAGAAAATAAAAATTGGAAGATCTTGTCATGGTGGCAGGTCACACCATGTGCAAGCGAGACCACTGATTCTGGCAGCTGAATTCTAACACTGCAGGGGAATCCTTAACATGAAAAACATAAGACACAATAAGCCACAGTGACTTCCTGAGAGCCATGGGGATTATCAAATCAAGGCAGCCGGCATGCATGCGCAGTGTGGGGTCTGCAACCAAGGCTAACTTCCATGAATGTAAACGGAAGTTACAAGCCTGCCGCAGAGGGGAGGACATGCCCCGCTCTCCAGTTTTGGTTAGAAGTTGTTCCAATTTCACCACATTGACTGCCTTCCTTAATGAAATGCTTGGTTATTGTTACTTCCCATTATACTCTGAACTACTAGAACCCAAGCATCTGTACTAGGAATTCTTAACCTTAAAACCTTAGTTACAATGTGAAACCATTCTGGCAAGAGATAGGAGCAAAATAGTATCTGAAGCCACAAAACTAAGTATCAGCAGCAGCTACAGACTACCCAGGGAAAGGGCTAACTATGGGAAACTCTTGCAGGCCAACTTGACTGTCACTACTCATGTAAGACCATGCATACAAATCCGGCATGTGGAACACACAGGACTGGGAGCGGGGAGCTCCTGGGTTGGAAATCATGGCCCTGCTCCCAGTGAAAACTTTCACTGGTTTCAGTGGGAACGAGACCAGGCCCTGACATGGCCAAGTCGCTCATCGTCTGGGCGAAATCCTAGCCCGCTGACATTAATGAGAGTTTGGGTGTTGATTCCAGTAGGTCTGGGATGTCACATCTGTGCCTCAGTTTTCTTGTCTTTACAATTGGGTTATTATCATTCAACCACCTTGGACTGTTGCAAGGCTTAATTAACTGCTTATACTACACACTGAAGTTGCAAAGTGTTGCACAAGCATTAAGTATAATAAAAAATGATATAAATATTGTCTGTAAAGATATATAGGTAATGACCCATCAAAACAGTTTCTAGTGGACATTATCATTTAGGCAAACTATAAATCAAGTGATGTCCCACCTGTTGAAGAGTAACCAAGTTAAGCTTTTCTTGGATGTTCTGCTTTTCTGTGTGTTAATTGGGGGTGACAGTATTTTTAATTCATGGGTAGACCTATCAGGCCTGTAGCACAATTAAAATAGAGTCCTGATTTTATTTAATTTAGTGAAAAAGAAACCCCTTGCTCACGACTGACAAAGATTGATGTGTTACTTTGAAGATGATTGTTCACAGATACCATTACACAATTGGCAGGGTATTTAAAGCACTGATTACAAATGTTTGTTGATTAAAGGAGGAAGTGTGCTTTTAGTGAATATCTGTAATTGCACTAAGTAATGCTGAAATATTTGTTTATTTTCTTTTATGTTAGGTCCTGGTGGCATGATTAACTGTCACTAGTAAGAACAAGTTACAGTAGATTGTGCAATGATTCTTATTTGACTTCAAGGATATATTTATTACCATTTTTGAACAAATTATACTAACATGAAAAGTTGTGGAAATGATTGTGCACTAGATAAGGTGATACATTACAGGAGTGGTTGGGTTTATGGAGCTTTATGCCGAGGTTCTCTCAAAAATTATAGCACAGTCCTGTCACTATAAAACCCAGTGATACAGTTGGTAATAACATGCAGTGGAGGTATTTTTAGGTTTTCACTTGTTATTCAAATGGAGTGGGAACGATCAGTTTTTCTACCTCATATTTCTTTCCTTTGTTGAATCTTTTTTTTTTTTTTTTTAAGCAAAGCAAGAACTCTGTTAGGGTCCTTAGTCATAGTACTGACCACAGAATTGGGTCCTTTGGCTGAAACCCTTGTCCCTAAGATATCAGTGAGCGCTTTTACCAAGAGCTTGGTGTTGGCAGGGTACAGGCAGTTAAGTGAGATTTGCCCAGTGCTGAGACCCCAAACAAGCCCTTTGGCCATTAGAGGCAGAGCTGGTGCACGGGCCTTGCTTTGGTCCACTGCACAGGGGAGAATTTCACCCTCCGTGAGCAGCCGGGAATTTTTGTGAATTATTTCTTACTTCCTCTCCACTTGTTAGAGCTGTGACGTGATATCGATATGATGCTTGGGAACGTATTGACTTGTTGGTTCTTGACCTTTTGACTGTGACCAAGTATAGAAATTGAATGTCTGAAAATTAAATGATAGACTCTATATACATAAATTCTTGGATGTCAGTGTAGTACACGAACTAATTTTGGTTTACCTAAATTTATGGCATTTTGTGTTCAATAAAGGAAATATTTCTTCCTTTCAATATACTGAGAGTCTAATAATATTGTAGTTGCTAGCACTAAACAAATCAATTTCCTTTTACTGACTGATTATCATAACAGCTGCTGTTTAATCACCGGGATTGTTATGTAACTTCCAAATCTCTAATATTTCGGAAAGAAACGGGGCATTCGTGTCTTGCAGCTGTAACGCTGCCATGCCCCTGTTGTTGCACTGGCAAGTTTTTGTCAACAGAGAAAAGTCTAGCAGTGCAGGGGTGTTGTTTGCAGCCGTGTTGGTCTAAGGACACAGGCAGGCCAGGCTTTTTGGATAACAATGCAATGTTTTATTGGACCAAGGTTCTTTGGGTAAAGGCAAGATCTTTTATTATTCCTAAATAATTGGGGGAAATGTTCTTTGCAAGCTTCTGGGCACAAAAAAGGATGTCGGGTGTCTGTGCCCGAAAGCTTGCAAAGAGCCGTTTTTCCAAGTCTTTAGTCGGTCTAACGAAAGATCTCGTGTTTACCTAAAGAGCCTTGTCTGTGAGCAGTACAGTGACATTTCTTGGACGGTGGGAAGCGGTTAAGCACAGCCCCCGGTTGAAAAGAAACAGCCCAAAGCTCCTCGCATAGCCCTTGCCCTTCCTTGCATCCAAGCAGGCCTGCTTGCAACCATGCCGGACCGGAGCTGGAGAGATGCCGGGTCCCGAAGGGGCTGCACGGACCCGCGGCGCGGCTGCGTTGCGGTGCGGGGGCCCCCGGTCCGTGCCTGCGAGCGCCGCTCCTAATTGTTTTCCACCCATCAGTTATGCAAATGAGCTTTTATGGCAACTGGCATAACAATTAGCATCCTCCAGCAATATTTTAGCAGGTTAATTGCAAAATTTCGAAATGGTACATCTGACTTGTTAATTAGGCATGACAGAGGTGCGGGGAGAGCTATCCCGGGGCTGTGCGGCATGCAAGGAGCCAGGATGGATGGAGAGGAGGCAGGCAGGCAGGGAGCCGCGCCCGGCCCGGCCCGGCCCTGCGGAGCTGTGCGGGGCTCGGCCGGCTGCGGGGAGCCGCACAAAGAGCAGCCTCTCCCTTCCTTCCCGCACATGCGAGAGAGACCCAGCTAATATTTCCCATTTTCTTGTGACATGTGGATATGGAGTAAGTGCCATTTATGATGTTGTCATCAATAATTTTGTCACAGAGAATAAAAGCCTTTAAACTCATCCACCCACTGGAACGTTTTATCATATTTATTTTAAGAGAGATGAAATTAGCAGAACAATTGAGCTCTTTGTATGTGGGAGATGCAAATGTAAGGGAATATTTACCTTTAATGAAGGGCAACATAAATATCTGGGTATCAATAAATTACCGCAGGGGTAGAGTATTCCACAGGCACCTAATAAATACTTTTTGTTTTTTCGAGATCCTTGAACTGCACTCTTTTTAGCACAGTTTAATTTACAATTGGGAGTGAAATTAAATATCTGTTAACTTTTTTTAAAATGATCTATGGCAATGGAAAATACTGTATTTTGAACAGGAGGGAAACACCTTTCCAAATCATTCCACCTACTGATGAAATGCTCACTTATCGTATTCAACAGTTTAACGAAGAATGTGCTCTGGTAATGCTTCAGTGGCTAATATTGGGAATGGAGTAACCATTTTAATGAGGTTCATGGGACAGGATTTCAGTAGGGAGCAGGTCAGGTGTGCTATGGCTTTTGTCTTGTCACAACGCCTGTCTCCATAATAGCAGAAAGAAGTTCCAGAGCAGCCATCGTCTCACTTCAGACAATAAGAAACTCCCTGATAAGTGTGAGCAGAGAAAGCCAGGGCAAGGTAGCATTCCATGTTCTTATGTTGTAGCAAGCTGGGTCAGTAAATATGTCCTACAATGTAAATGTACATCACATTTTAACTGTCCTAATATTGATCATCCTATAGAGGAATTATATCGAAGTCTACTAGTTATTAGTGTAAAGAGGGTCAGAGGCAGAGACTGGTACAAAGCAAGTGCTCTCATGGTAATGATGCTGCTATTTATAGATCCCCATTTCATTAGTTGCAGAGTTTCAGGGAAGAGATTTTCTCTAGGGGAAATGGATACTTGAAGTTCATTTTCTTCCTGATGCACATTAAGGCAGAAACACGAACAACCTTCAGGATAGGACATATGATTACAACGTTTTTTGACTATTTTTCCTAAATATATTTGCAATAGTACACAGCACTGGCTTAAAAAGTGCCAGCTGGTATTACTGTTGAGCTTCATTTTCTACATAGCCTTTCGATTTGGTCTTTTTCCCCCCTTAGAATAAATGTTTTTTTTCCTAAAGGAATTTTATGAAAATTTGGTACTGTGCCAGCAAGCTGACTAGTGTTACTTATGTTTTTCTTTTTTTAAAGAAAATACTCAGCTAACCGATCATAAAACCTGTGGCTGACTACAATCTCTACATTTACAGTATACATAAGGTACAATCTCAGTTACTCGAAACAGAGTCATATTTCCAATTAATTTGCTAATTACGACAAAAATTTCTTTAACTCTCTGGAACCTAGAGGATCCAAACTTACCCAGTGCCCCCATAACCTTCAGATCATTGAAGCTGCGCTATCATTTTTGTGTGCCTTTATTTCTAGTGCTTTCTTTTTTGCAATTCTTGACATCTTGAGTTATTTTTTTTTCCTTTAAGAGAATATTTACTTAGTTAGTATTCACTTAATTAGAACTGACTGTTTAATGTTTTCTGGGAGGGTATTTATGGTATTTTCTTTGCCATATTTGCATTCCAGAAATTAAGTCCCCATGCCATTATTCGGCAAGCCTTTCATACATTAGAATGATGAATTGAAAGCAGAAATGGGAAAAAGACTGCAATGCAATGAAAATTTAATCAGCGTCTTCTGCTGCTTTAATAAGGCAAATAATTCTTATTGGCCGCTGCGTTAAGGTTTCTAATATTTAATTCATAACAAACCTTGCATTATTCTGCAGCAGCATCGACAGCTCCACTTTGCTGCCTGCCAACAGGCAACCATAAAAACTTAAAAGCAGATGTAAATGTCTAAAACAAGGAGAATGATTAGATCTAAAGCGGTCAGAAAAAATCAACAATATTGCCAGAGAGTTTGATAAATCTTTAGACACACTTTAGTAATGCACACATGATATTAATTAACCTCATTAAATGTGTTGGATTGAGGGATTTGAGGTAACTTTTATAAAATGTGCAATTTTACCTTCTCTGCAAACCCCAAAAGAAAACTAAGACGGATGCAACAGTGTAAAGAAGCCTTTTGCTAATCAAGCTTGAGCTGTTATTCATATTACAGTACCCAGTTCATTTTCATATTTAGAAAGTCTAATATATTGCTTTGTTAAAATTGTAGTCGGTTGTTCCATATGTATGCCTGATGCCAGGATTAACCAAAGGAGAACAGCTCATTCTGGTAGTCTGACTCCTTGCCATCTCTTTAATACTAATTTGAATTTTTTTTTAATGTTGCAATAGGGAAAATGTCCGTTAGTTCATAAATCTTACCCACGGGCATTTTTGATATCTGGGAATATTGTCCTGAGTTGCCCTTAAATGCGATTGCAGAATTTTGCACACCGAGATATACATTTCAGGCCTAAAAAAATTTGCCAAGATGCTGCTAAGATGCAATGTAAACACGCTGTATAATTCCAGAGGATGTGGCAGAGTGTTTTTGTAGTGTGAGGCAACAGAAAATGGCAACCTGCCAATGCTAGGTGCAAGCTCTTGTTACATAGAAGGGTTGCGCCTGCTCTCATTTCTTCTTGAAATGGCTTAATTGGTGTCAGCACCCCAGGGATAAAGGCCTCTAACACTGAAATCCACACGATTCACCCTGTCTCTGCTCAGTGTAGGGAAACTGGTAACAACTGGTGGTGAATGAGGAGTGAACGGTGCTGTAACAATACTCGATGATGTTTGGGATGACAGAAATTAATACGCACTTGCTTGAAGAAAGCAATGATTAATGGCAGTGAGCAAGGGAATGCTGTCCCTCCTTTAACTCCACTTTGATGGGGATTGAAAAGCAAAAGGCTGTTTTCATTCTCTCTCCAAAGCAGAGGTCACCCAGAGTACATTACAGCAATTTTTCCCCTCTGTTTTTTATTTCATAAATATTATGATAAGCATAGATTAGATAGATTTTTTTCACCAAGGCTTAAAAGGCTATTTTGTGTCTGTTTGCTGTTTGCGCTTAACAAAGAAATCTAGTGTGCTTCTCTTTACATATTAGGTCAATTTCCTTCACATCAGAATAATTAGTATAATTAAGATTTTTTTTTAACCACAACCATGTTAGTACTTTTCAGTGCTTTACATGTGGAATTTCAAGGCCTTCATTTTCAGAGACCTGACAGGTCAGAATGAGCAAAGAAAAACTGCTAAGAAGGGAGAAAAAAAGGTTAAAAACCTAAGGTTCCTCACTGAATTTTTGACATAAATATATTTTGCAAGATCCTCGCGCTTGTCAACGGCTTTCTCTGATATTTGATAAAGAATCTTTATTCTACAAGAAGACTGAAATAACAACTGTGCTTTGGATAATGAATTCTTCATCTAAGAAGAACTTTAAAACAAAGTACAATGTTGGCATTTTTTTTCTTTGAGTGAGAAGGCTGATACATCTTTGGGATCCGACAGGAAGACATAAATTAATAGAGTTCTGGAGATCAGTTTCTCATTAATAATCCATTTTGTCATGGTTCCTGGCATTGTCAGCCTAGTAGCTGGTTCATATTTTGCTAAGGGATAAAAGCACATGATGTCTAAGGCACAACACATGGAGAAGAGTTTATCATTGTTTGGAGAAACTATCAATGAAAGAATAAACTTGTTTTGCAAGAAAATAAGTAGAATTGTTGAGACGTTTATGCATTTTTAATTCTAAACATAAGCTTTTTATACATGAATTTGGAAAGGTAGTTCTCCATCCGAATTGGGGTGGTGGTGTGTAGTCACAGTTTGCCATAGCTGCTGTTCTTCCTAGATATTTGCGTTTTTGTTGAGGAATAATGTTGGGTCTCAGACCTTTTCATACTGTATTTTTAGATTTTGTGGCAAACTGTGCCCAATTTAAACATAGCATTGAAAAATTATGGGTTTTCCTTTGGGCAGCTAATTGTGTAACCTGGCCAGTTTCAACCTAGCTTAGATATACCTGACAGACCCAGGTAGATTTTTTTTCCCAGAGTTTGCAAAGTGAAACATTCTGTGTTGTCATCATGGTGACGACATAAGCTGGAATTTTATACCTTTTAAAAGTTGGAATCTAGTGTCTTCTACATGCTAAGACTCTGGCAGCCTGACAAACAATGCAGACACATTTTTAAAAGGTGTTGAACTTGCTTTGTCCTCCCAACTAGAGAAGGATTTTGAGAAAGTGTAAATCCTTCTCTAGGATTTACACAAAGTGACCTAATGTAGCTCTCAGTGAAATCATGTGGTATCTGTCTTTGGAGCATATCTCTGGAAACTTGTCAAGCTCTCAAAGGGTAGGAAGAAAGAGAGTTAGCCCCAAAACAACATGTGAGATCCAAAATGCTTATAACTGAAACAAAGGCAGGGGACTTGCTAAGAAAACAGTAGAAGGAATCGTGACTTATGCAGAAAGAGTAGAAGGGAGCAAAGGGCTGGTTAAGTATGTAGAAGAAAGAAGGAAAAAAGGAAGTGTCATGTGTCAGGAGTACAGCATTGACCACCCATAGATGGTGCTGGCATGTACGGACATTCTTCTAGCAGAATGTGACGCAATCGACTCATCTCACCATGCAGCAAGACTCGTGGTGGTCGCAGTGCCATGGCACTTCGCTTAGAAACACAAGACATAAATGTATCTCCTTTGGGCCCCACTACTTGGGATGCCGCTGAGATAATCCTTGCAGCATCTTGCACTGTGGCTTGCCAGAATCCTAAATTATCTACACATAAACATACCACTTCTTGATGCCCCTTAACCTTCATTAACCTCAACAGTCACTCTCAGTAGAGGAACAAAAAGGATACATCCATTGTTGTGTCTTTCTCAGACTACTTGGGTAGGTGGTTGAAAGATGTAATCTGTCCTCCTTGAGTGTGAGATGGAAGAGATGGCAGAATTTGGCACTGAGGTTGGCTAGGAGCATGGTGTTTACTTCATCAACAGGAATATGTAACCATTTACTGCTTGTCTGGAAATCGAGGAGGTTTAAATTATGAAGATTTAGAACATGTTTCTTTATACAGAGTTGCAAAGGACATTTGTCTCAGCACATTGTAGTGAAATTTTAAAGAGCAGGTTTTGACAGGAGACATTTTGCTGACACAGAATATTTTGTTCACTTCTGACTCTCAAATAAGTGCTACTTCTGTCATAATGATTGATTTATATTCGTTTTAGACCATACACTTCACATCGTGTTTTTTAGTGCTTATGGCTACACTGCTATGGAATAGCATAGTTTAAAAATTATTATGAGCATGAGATCAAGTTTCACATTTAACTAATAAAATAAAAAATGTTTATAACTGGCTGCAGATATTTTGTACCCTGACATGGATGGGAAAAAGCCCTGCTCTGAGTGATCTCCTAACACAATATTACAGTAAAGACAAAGAAGTCTAAGATCAAAATTTGTGTTAAAGTAAGACTGAAAATTGAATTTAAATTGAATATAAAGTCATTATGAATGAGAATTCCTTCTGAAGCCCTGTGCCCTGCAAAACATCACTCCTGTGGTTCTTACTGAAGGTCCAACTCTATAAGGGGTTGAATCAACAGGGCCCCAGGATGGCCAACTCCTCCCAGGAGGCACTTGGCTCTTCAGGTTTGGGTGTTCTCAGCTTGAGTCCTTTGACAGGTTGCATTCATGGCATGATTTCAGTGGTTATGTGACTTGTGGTGTCACAATTGCCTAGTTTGCCCCCATAAACTGGACTTCGATTAGGAGTCTTAGAGCACATCTACACATCATCCTGTGGCAATGTAGTACTGTACGGTGCTCTATGGTGATGGGCCTACCTGTTATCGCCAGCTACATTGCCGTAGCAGCATGCCCCCCAGGTATAGCGCACACTATGGTGACGTGGCAGCGAAATCTACCTGTGCACCATGTGCAAGGCGCAGTAACTGCCTGTAGTGCACTGTGCTTTAGTACTTCCAAATGAAGTACTAAAGCATGGCACTATAGCAACGTTGCAATACAGCAATGTGTAGACATGCCCTTAGTGCATTTTTAATGGTCAAAGACCAAGAAAAAATGGTTTCAGCTACAGCTTCCATTTAAAACACATCCCCCCACATACCAGAGGAGGATCCTCTTTTGAGAAGTGTGATTTAGTGAACAAGAAGCTCGCTTGTTTTCAAGCTTTCCCTGTTACAGCGCGGAAGTGGCTGCTGGTTTCTTGGGTGGTCTGGAAGCCCACACACCTGTATGCAGTCTGGTGTGGTGGGTTTGTTTTTTTCTTTTCATTCATACAGCTTGTGTCTCACATGCAGTGATTTCTATGGCAATGCAGAGGAAGTGGCATGTCTTGGTGTATGTGGTCTCAGTATGCTGGACAAAGTACCTTATGCTGATGGGTATACTGTTTCCGAGGTCTGAATGAGGTTGCTAGCTGAAAAAAAGAACTGCGGCATTGAAAGAAAAAGGAGGTAGGCTTGTCCATAGTCCCATTCCCAGTGTGACCATCTCAATAATTGTAATTACTATGTTAATTGGGCCTGGGGCTGTTTCAAGGAGAGGCTCACAGCAGTGTTGGAGGTATGCCAGAACTGATCCCCTATATCCAAGGAGAAGTCCTGGTGGTAACTCACATGACGGGAAGTCAGACTAGATGGAAATATGCCCACTTAGCTGAATTCCAACACTGGCTCAGCATTACAAGTGTGGAGAAAGGAAGGGAGCGATCCGTATATTTATGAAGCATCACTTGGTGACTAGCCACCAAATGTCGTTCCTGTCCATGAAGGAGGCTGTCAGCTTTTCCTGATTCAAGGTTAGGGTTGTAATGCATTTTATGCTGATTTATGCTGATGACAAGAAAAGGGATGAGATTACCACACCCATACTTCCCTCTGAAAAAGGAAAAAAAAGGTCACCAAGCATAAAGGAGCCAGCCTGCACCTGAAGGGAGAAGGCTGCTTAGGGTCATCCCGGTCTCTGGAGCTCCAGTCTGCGCGGGATAGGAAGGAGGCTTTGTCTATTGTGTTGGCTGAGGTCAAGTGGCTGTGGGAAAGGTCACATTTGGTTGCCATTAGCCTTTGCCACAAAAAGAAAAATCTACTAAGCTGGTGAATTATCCTTGGAGCAGAGAAGTTAACATTCTAGGAGGAGTTCAGAGAACAGGGCTTCCAAGAGCTTATGGATTTTGGGAAATATTTGACAACATGAGCAACATTAGCTAGTGAGGGGAAAAAAACCCTCTCCAGAAAATCTTTCACGGTTGTGCCAAGAAAAGCAGCTTCGATGGAACATTTTCATAAACTATCATCAGTTATGCAGCACCAGCTTCACAAATCAGAAATGATATCTTCAGGCACTGCTGTCAAGTGTTATTCAAATAATACCAGCCTCACATTTGAATAACAGCAGACATTTTGAATTAATTAATCAGATGAGATAGTCTAGGCCTTTTCTCATTAGTCTCTGGGTCAGGCATGGGAAGATATATGCGTTGGTGATGATATACTTGTCTTTAATCGTGATTTATGAAGATTTAGGATTGTGTGTGATTTGTCAAAGGTTCTGGGAAAAGGCTGGTGCATATTTCATTACCTAATCTGAGATTGATTTCATGATGCCGAGAGATATAACCCTATTGTTAGGATATGTGGGAAGCACAGGTAGGCACGGCATCCCAGGATTTTTACTGGCTTATCTTTGCAACTGTCAAACAATGCTGTAAACTTTTACTGCCAGCAGTTAACAATTCCTGCTTTAATTATAGGCAAATTCTTCATTCTGTCCAAAGGGGAAGCATCAGTGGTTATTCAGTTAAAAAGCATAACAGACCTTATAACGATGACCCAGTGTAAATCATGGACAAAGCTGGCAAATTTCATGGCTTGGTCATGGGGAAAATATAAAATGTCATGGTTTGTCACAGTTAAATAGAAAAATCCTATTAAAGCTATGCAAATAACAGAACAACAACGAAGGTGGAGCTCCTTGCATGGCACCTTCCCACTCGCAGGATTTCTTTTAAGCTGAAATCAATGTGAACAATACAAGGCTTCTTCATGAGGATGCAGAGCACCTGCAGCAAGTGCTCTCTGGGCTGCACGAGTTTCTTTGAGGCTTGCTTAGTATGTGTTGTTTAAGATGGGCCAAATTACTGCTACGCAATTGCTGGGCAGTATTTATCATGTAAGAATGACTTCTGGCATCAAAGAGTGTTTTGAATTGGAAATACCTGAACCCAAATTGGATTAAAAAATGGGGTAAACGGCTTCTCTGTGAATGAGCAGCGAACCCAGATTTTTTATACTAGGGATAAGAGTTGACAGCACTGAGCATGGGTGTCTCTCCCCATGCTTGGTCAGGATTATAAAAATTTATCTTCTGCTATATGTTCTGAACAGCATTCATCATTTGGTTCTTGACACTGTGTCGCAGTCCATTGTCACCAGAGTACACTACCCTGCCAACACCCTCTGCTTGGGCTAGCAGGCAAATTGGTCAACAGATTATCCCCATCTTGTAAAACTGATCTTCCAGTGACAAATATCCACTAGAGGCATTTGGCTCTGTACACTCTTCCTGCTGCCATGGAAGAAGGGAAAAAACTGTGGGTGTAGAAGAGGAGGCCCTTGTGCCATGCCAGTCTTGGGCTGTGTTTTTAGTCTACTGTGGTATTTGAAAACTAATGGACCAGGGAATGTATGAAGTGGGACTAGAATCAGGGCAGCGCAAAGGAAAGCTTTAAACTGTGTTTACGCACCATCTATTCTGCTCCTTGTACATTTTGACTGTGCCCACAAGTCTAACTCATGAGTCAGATATAAACTAGGCCAATAGCTCCTAAACAGGCTGAATTCTTTCTGCTGATTCTCTTGCATGAAGCACTTTGTTGCTGAGGTGCAGCCCTTTAAAGAGGAGCAGGGCAGGATTACTAAACCTGAGCAGTCAAAAATCATGAGTCATTTCTCCAAAAACTTGCAAGTAAGCCCAGAAAGATCAGGGTGAAATCTTGTCCCTGTCGAAGCCAATAGAAGTTATTCCATCAGGTTCAATTTGTGCAAAATTTCACCCTGTGAGATTTAAAACAAAAGAAGGCAGGAGTTTGTTTAATTTGCCTTGTCATAGCTGAGGCTGTCGGGGGGGTGGGCATTTTTAATGTTGTCTCCACAACAGTAATGGACAGAAACTTACATTGTACAAGGCAAATTGAAATTCTCAGGTAATCACGTGACTTTGAGCCTCCTCTATCCCACCTGGGATAACCTGCTGTGCACCAGAGGGTGTGCGGCGTAAGTATTCCCCAGGGACAACTACTGGTGACACAAGGTGTCCTGCTGCTAATTGTTCCCGGGGAACCAAATGTCCACGCATGTGTGGACGTGGCCATAGAGGTTTTTCATTGTTTATTATAGTAACAATTTATATTTTTAAGCCTTCTTTCTTTAACTTGTAGTAGTTTATTTTAGTGCAATGATTAGTGCCGCTTTGCTGTTACTAAACAATTTAGGCTTTTGGGCATTTTCATTTGATAACTATTGTAATGTTGGTAAGTTAGCAGCTTTTAACTTCAGAAAGCTGAAACTTGGCACATGTATTGGCAGCTGGATGCATCTGGGAGGGGTATTTTAACTTTAAAAAAAGCTGAAGTAATCTGACTAATAAAGACAGAAGAAAAAAAATTAGAAAACAAACAAACCCAAATTGGTTTTTTAACTTGCAGAGTTTTAGTTTTAAAGCTAAATGAATTGTTGACTTGTTCCTGAACATTTTTTCTTTGAAGGAGGTGTCTGTACTCTGTACTAAAACACAGTGATCATGTTGATTATCACCACAGGAATATCTATAAATATTTTTCCTTTTGTGCTCATAGTCACCCCATAGCTTGAGGCTGCCCCCCCAGTTGCATGTTGACATATGCAGTCTTGGCATTCATTGTAGTGGCTCGGAAGGAAGCGTTATGATCCTGAAAGCATGTTCCATGCCTCAGCTTTGTGCTACCATGATGTCATTTTACAATCATTAATGCATAGGATTTTTCCTCTGTAAAATCCCATCCAGAGGAAATAGGAGATTTGCACCAGTCTTCCAAAAGAGATTTTGGGCAGGGAGCCTGTAATGTGGAGAAAGCATGAATCATTGCAACCTCAGGAGGAGAGAACTGCTTCATGTTTCAGTGGCATTGTCTCCTTTTAGAAGAAAGTGAGCATGGACCTTTCATGATGTCCAGAGTTATTACAGTGTCAGTGGGGTAATCGTAGCCGTTCCATTGATATATCAGTCCTCAGGGGACCTTTGTGCTTAGTCTGATGATGTCAGTGAAACATATGAGTGCGAGATGTAACAGTAACTTTGACACTGTATAATATCAGCCCAATTGCAGCTCTCATATATTATCAGTGGAAGGATATTTCCCCCGTGAAAGTATATTTAGGGGTCCAGTACCATGAGTCAGCTCAGGAGGGCGAAACCTTTGCCTTGTGAAATCACTTTCTTTTCTGCCTGGCATATTAACAGCTCTAATCTCAAATCATCATTCCAGCTAATATGTTTTAACCTTTGCATCTAGATCAGTTTTTATGACAAGAAATAGATCTTGCAGCTCTGAAACCTAGTCATCTAGCTATTTACAATAAGCAGGGTGGCATAATACCTCCAGGATAGCGCATTAAGCCTGTTGCTCTTGAAAATCTGTTTTCTGCTCCTCTCGCCAACTGATGGGACAGAAATGACAAGTATGTGAAGCACAGAGAGTGGAAATTTGCTATGAGGAGACCTGCAGTATTGAATTGTACTGCCTACCACCCCCAGTTATTATCCAGAGTAGTGAGTGCATTGCCTATTGCTTACAGAAAGAAAAAGGAATAGAGAGCAGAACACCCTTTTATTTTTCAAAAGGAATTTTTTTCTGAGAATTTTGGATGCCAGTCAATTAGCAGCTAAGCCTCCCCAAACTTCAGTGCCATGCTCTCCACGGCTCCCCTGGAACTGTCATGGTTGTTTTGGGGTGAATGTACCCTCCTTAATCCCTAATTATCCGGAAGCTCCACGTCTCCTTCATCTCATTCAGAAGTCTCCTGTTCCTCAAGTATTGACTCCCCTACAGGGGCTTCAGCTGTTCTTCTGCTTAAGATAAGTTGCCTGTCTCAGGAGCAGGCCAAAAAAACTCAGCTGTATACACATTCAGAGTGAGTACTACAAGTGTCTGGTGATACTGGATGTTTGCACACCACGACTAGAATGAGGCACAAGGCAATCCAGGGAGGACCTCCAGCCCCTTGGAAAGTGGAGGCTGCTGTTATCACACACTTCTTGGAATGGCTTTTATGAAAAACCTCTGTCTTCTTGCCACAGCTAGCTAAAGCTTCCAACCTGTCCATTTGTATTAGAGGCCAGTGCAGCGGGAGCCCTCTTCAGTAACAGAATTGTCCCTTCCTATGGGTTATTCTCTTTCCACGAGTGCACAGCTTGATCTAGCAGAGGCAGCATTTCTCACACACAACAGGATGGGAATGACCCTGAGAGAGACTGTCTAGAGTTCACAGCGCTGCTTAGGCACTCAGTGTCATTTGCTTGGGGGCACTTGATGAAATTCATTGAATATTACCCAACTGCCAGTCAACACAGAGCATTTTTATTTGTGGGAATTACTAGGCAGTAAGTATGTCTCTGTGTGTGGCCGTTGTGAAGATGATAGCCTGTTTGCTGTGTGACTGTTCACTCTCTTCACAGTACTTTTCTACACTTAGAAGTGCAGAGTGCAGTGCAGTTTCAATGCAAACGTATATTTCTGTATATTAAGCATGTGTGTTAATATATTATTATTACTTGGGCTAATAACAAATAGTCGTCAGTCAGTGAGATAAAAAGGGACAGAGTTCAATAGTAATTCTCAGACAGCTTAGTAATTACCCAGACAGCTTGCAGTCAGAAAAGCTGTTCAAATCTAGGATTATGAACTACGCTGATGGCAACTCTACTGGGTGGAGTTTTAAAGGATTGTTAGCACATTTGTATGTAATCAGAAAGCCTCATTTCCAGCATTCCTCCTGATGAATTTTGCCTTTAGACGCCAGAATCAACAACCATAAAAAACCCCCAATAGGCTGGTTTCCAGAATCAGTCAAAATACTTATTTTCTAAACCAGAAACATTATTAGTTGCTTGAGAATGGCTTCAAGGCATTTTATCCTTCCCTTTTAATGACCCAAATTCAGAATTCCTTTAATTTTTGCTACCATAGTTGACATCAAACAACACGCATGACAACACAGATTTTGTGGCTTTATTCCTAAATATCAGTCCGTCTTTCCTAGAAGATTGCATGCAGCCTTTCTTCTCACTGCTTTGAATCGCTCCATTATTTTTGCCTGTTGTTTTTCTGCAAGCCAGAATTCTGCCCTCCAGTGCTTGTTTGCTTCTTCAGAGCTGTGCATTGTGGTGGAGAGCTGCATCTGTGCAAAGGCTAACGCGAAGCCTGGGGATCACTTAAGTTCCACTTAAGCACCAGCCAGGCATTACCCCACAACTCCTTTAAGGCCCTGGGTCAGCTGGGCAGGTATTAGCTGTCCAGACCATGCCTGACAGACTGGATCTTAAGGTTGTGTGCCCAGCTTAGAGTGCCAGAAGCCCAAAACATTTCTGGTTTTGGAGGACAATTGTTTGCTGTTTTCTTTCTGGCAGAAGGGACCAGAAAATGTAGGATTTGAGCAGAAACTTTGTTTTTAAAGCAGCTAAATTAAAAAGTGTGTTGTGGGATTTTGGGAGGGTTTTGAGAGCATTTACTTTTTTTTTAATTTTTTTTTTTATGGGATACATCAATTTTCTGTGTCTCCAACATGCATTCAAGCCACCTGACCACTAAGTCCCAGAGGTGGACAAGCTCAAAAGAAGAGCTGTCTGTAAAGAGTCGCCAGCTCAGCCACCAGTATTTTCTGTGCCTAGCCACAGCATGCTTTAACTCCAAGCAGTTGTCTGGCCCTGGGCTGATATACTCAAGATACGCCTGTGTCCCTTTAAGCAAGAGCTCTTCACTGTGGAGTTTGCTTGGGAAAAGGGTGGTTATGAGAAATCAAGATTATTTGGGGGCTGAGTACTTGTAATTGGATGTTTTCAATTGGCAGGACATCATTCCCATTTTTATATGTCCAGTCGGAATGGGTTGAGTCAATCAGATGTGTTTAGCGCCTTGCCTCCTCTCTGCCTGTATCCTAGACAGAATTCAGGCTGTTCGGTACACGATTATGGCTAACAGAGCTATGCTTCTGCTCTGTGTATTACAGAAGAGCTTCCTCTCTATGCTAAAGGAAGACGAGCCCTCTTCCTGCTCCTCAGAGTTATGGACTATGTTCCAGAGAGAAGAGATTAGCAGAAGCTCTGAATTTTAAGAATAGCCCTTAAGAGCACAGCCCTATTACCTAAAGTCTGTAGCTACTCATAAAGCCAATGGGCAGTAGAGAGCTGGACTCACAGGTTTCCAGACACTTCTCCACAGCCTCAGCTCATCCATACTAGGGATGACAGGGAAGAAGGATGGCACTGTGGTCCAGGACCTGGCCTCTCACCTGTCCACCTGCTGGTGTGGGAGGCTGGGAACACTGCACGTGTGGGGCTTGGGAGATGCCACTTGGTCCTTTTGCAGCCCTGATAGCTGCTTGTACTGCACCACTGTACAGATGGTGAATACTCATTGCAACTTAGTGTACCATACATAGCCTTCACCAATGGGTCCAGTGCTGTTTGGCCATTTCAGGGTTTCTGGAGGAGTCGCACAGGCCCCAGGATCAAGGGGTTCAACTCACTTGGGTGAGGTCAGGAGTGTGTTAGTACCAGGGCCCAGATACTGCCACACAAGGGCTCGGAGCACATTTGTTATGCTCCAACTAGAGGGGCCTTCCTGGCATTATCACGTTCCAGCTCACACTCTTTTTTTCCTCTGCAGTCCCTATATTTAATCATTTATAATGAAAAGTCTTTTAATTGCCTCCTGTTGTAAATCTGCATCCTATCCTGTAGGTATACAATATAACCAGACAGTTTAATGTACATACAGATCCATATATTAAATATAATGCAGTGCAAAAGTTTTAATGACATAAATCTTAGTCTTAAATTATAAAGTTAACGTGACCTTACTCTTTATTTCCTAGTTGTTGTGAGCCCCTCGAAAGGGCCTCAAGTTGTTTTTTCTGAGTAGCTCTTATTGAAACCTCTGCAGAATCCAACCAGGATTTAGCTTTTGCAAAATGGCAGAGATATATATGGAGGGAGAGATATATAAGGAGGGAGATGCATAGATATATAAAACTAGCTTCATGTGCAGGTAAGTCTCCCCATTTCTTGGAGGAACTCTGCATTTAGCCAAAGGCTGGTAACATCCCATCCATACGGGCCTCACAGCTCTCCTGTACACCAAGCACTTCCAGGGGCAAAATACCCCAAACTTAGGAAATACTAAACCAAAAAGTGGTGCTGCACCTCCGAGACCAAAATGGGCAAACCTTGATGTATTTACAGGTGTGCACGCAGTGTATGCATTCTGCAGAGGCTGGTATGCAGTGTTGTGTTTGCCACGGCCTCATCCAGACATGGGTGTCTCCAAATAGTGTCCAAAGCCAACAGCCAGTTGAGAGGCAGGTGCCAGACCTGTCCCTGCTTCTTGTCAGCCTGGGGCTGAGCCACAGCACCCAGTTTCTTAAAGCCCCCCCCCCCTCTATCTGGCCCCTGAAGAAGGGAAGGCTGTTTTATCTGCTGCTCTTTTTTTGTTGGGCCACTTGTTCAGCTTCTGTGAGCAGTTCTCTGCTCCACGACACAGCACTGAGGACAGGTGTGTCCTGCAAAACCTGTACCCCAGTGTCAGCCTTCCTGCGTCTGCAGCCACTCAGCCTGGTCACACTGCACATGGTGGGGAGAAGGGCAGGCTTCCTGCAGCCCAGGGGCTTTTTCTGCACCATTCAAGACGGACAAAAGTTGGGGAGGGGAAGGGCAGATGGATCCCACAGCTGTTTGCACTCCATACAACTAACTCCCTTGGTCTTGGAGGTGGCCTGGCCCTCCCCCACACCCATTCAAATCTAGCATTGAAAGAGGAAGAGGTGGGGGAAGGGTCTGCTTTAAACATTCGTGTCTGGGCCCCTGTGAGGGTGGTATCCACCTTGTCCCAGTGACCTGCTGCTCTGACAGCCAGGAAGGCTTTTTTCAGAGGTGTGCTCTAAATCTGCTTTGCTGTACTTTGAAACCAGTGCTTTGTGTCCTGCCCTCCATGGCAAGAGAGAACACTTGTTCTCCCTCTTCCTTACAGCTGTCTTTCAATGTCCTGTCCCTCCTTAATCTCCTTTTCTCCAGGCTAAACATACCTGGTCCTCTCCCTTTCCTCTAGGACACAGACACTCAGAGGCACACACACATGCAGATTCAGTTATACGTCACAGCAACAGAATATCATCTCCAGGGAGACAACAAAAAGATATATTCATGTTGCAACCACACGCTATGCTTAAAGCAGGAGAGTGATGAGTAAAAGGATGACATCTGGTGCTGAATTAAGTCTTAAAATAAATAAAAAGAGGCCAGGAAGAGTTCTTCATCAGCAGCCTCTGGCATAAGTCAATCCTTGGGAAGGGTATAAGACACCTCTGTCTGCTGTGGGTCTCTTCTGCCTTCCCATGGTTGGTCTCACTCACAGGTGTAAATTCTCTCTGTGTGGGAGGAATCCATCAAGCACAGAATTTATCTATCTCAGATTATTCTGTATTAAGATTTGAAACCTCTCAGCCCAGCCCCAACACCCTTCCTCATGGTGAACTCTACCATACCCCCAGGGTCCTGCCATGCAGAGAAAATTTACATATAACAGTGACTGATGTGCTGGAGGGAGCCGATGAGGCTACCAGCATGGTGGAGTAGCATTTCCCTAACTGCGTTGAAACCCTGAAAATGGCGGCAGATACATATGCGCACTGTAAACTTCAGAGATAAGGTGGGATTTTCAAAAACACCCCTGACATTTAGGAGCATAAATCCTGTTGACTTTCAGTGGGACCTGTACTCCTAAATCACGCGCAGATCAGCAGTTATAAGACTTGATTTCAGGAAACCACTGCAAGTTATGTGAGCATGTAATGCCAATGCATAGAAATAAAAGATACACCTGGGCTTTGCTTATTAAGACCACATTGAATGGTTAAGCAGAATGACCACTGGGCACAAGGACAGGGTTTCCCATGACAAAACACCTCTGTCAGTCAAGATTTGGGACAGGATGCCTCTAAAGTAACTCACGCAAAAATCAGAGTCTACAACAGGAGTTCTGTAGATTCTGGCTAAGCAGCAAAAGGAAGTCACTGGGTATGTTTTGGAACTAACCATGTAGGGGCAAATGCTGAGATGCTTGCCCTGTTTTAAAAAAATACTGCAGTTGGAGTCTGATTGGGGTGGTTACAGTACTGTAGTTTTAGCTTTTAATTACTTACTACATTACACTGTATCTAACAATGCTAATAGAGCACAGAACTGTCATAGCTTTTGTTTCAAAGTGTAATACTGTATAGTGCTTAATTGTGTACCAGTGTTGTTCAATTACAGTTGGAAGTGTTTAATAAAGTATGGCACAGAAGAGCACAGCGGAGTGGCATGTGTTAATTGGTGCTCGCGTCATTGACTCCATTTGGTTGCAGTGATCACTTGGATATGAGGATCAAGTGGCAGAGTGCCCACATGGAGCCTTCAGACCCGACTCGGGGTCATTTGTGCATGTGCGTGTGTGTCATGAGCACACTCGCATGCTGTAATAGCATTTAAAATGGTGTTAAAGAGTATTCCAGAGCCAAAAGCCAGACCTCAGCTCCTGGAACTGGAGTGAGTCAGACTGCAGACGTCAAAGTCCTAGACATCTCTGCCTGGCAGCCACCTGCCCTCAGAGCTGTGGGGGTATGTAGGGTGTCTCCCTTTGGGCCCAGCAGTACCCCAGGCACCTGCAGTTTTTCCTTCTGGACACGTGCAGTTTTGTCCTGGTCACCATACCTGACACAGCTTTCCCTGCTGGGGCCCAAGTCTAGGCAGAACAGTGCCCAGGTCCCTAGAAAGGCCCATCCTGGATGGGGCTCTGGTTTTGAAGGGGATAGGCACCACCATCCAGCTTCTTCTCTGCTTCTGGAGCCTGTGTTTTAAAAAGACTGAGCCCTGTTTGGTTCTTTCAGTGGAGACCTGTGGGTACCAGCCCCTCCGGGCTGGCCTCAGCTCTGGACGCTGACGAGTCGGAGGCGTCTGCCTCCAGCCCAGGGAAGACTTCATGTGTCCCTCTGACCAGCTCTGAGGGCTCCTGCTCAGCCTGTGGCTGTTGGGATTGGCACTCTGAGGCACCAAGCTCCCCATGCACTGGTTAGTAGGTCTAGGCACTGAATGCTGTACTCAGGCAGGGGTCCCGGCTCTTAAGAGAGAGAGCCCCTCACTTGGGAGGTACCAAGTCCTTCCTTGGATGTGGACCTTAGCAGCTGCCCCAGCCATGAGTCCATTGTTCCTCTCTCCCATTCTCTTCATAGCAACAAGCATCTGAGGCAGGTTGTCGATTGCTTCATCCCCCCCAGGGAGGCATCCATGTGCTGGAGAACAGGCCTTGGGAGCCAGGCCAGGGTCCTAGGCACTGCGCCTGGTGTGGCAGAGCTGTCATTCTCCCTAATGAGCACAAGCAAGCACCTGGGGAGAGGCTGTACCTTCAGATGTTTAATTGGGGGCTGGGAAGGAGACTAAGCTGTGGGCTTGTGTAGGGGCAAAGGTGGCGAGGAGCCATCTGCCAGCATCCTGTTCCTGTTGGCCACTGTCTATGCTGTGCCAGCCCTCGCCCCACCGGCTCGGCCCTGGGGAATGTCTGGTGAAAGGGAAACCACCTTTCTGGCTCTTGGGAGCTTGCTGCTAGGAGGGCTGTGCCCACCCCATGTCTGCTAGTACTGCATCCCATGCTTTCCAGGGCAGTCTCCTTCATACGCCACTCAAGGCTGCACCAGGCTGGAGCTGTTTGACAGGCTGGGGACCAGTACCTGGAGACCTTTCCCACCAGACCCCAGCCCAGCACCAGCCACAGGAGTCAGCTGCCTCTGCAGCTTCCTTGTGACTGAGTTCTCTCAGCCTTTACAGGAGCCATCTCACCTGCCACCCCTTCCAAACTGGGGCTGATAATTGCACAGAGCCTTCAGGCCGTAAATGGGCAGACCACCCAGTTACACAGACTGCAGCCAGGGTAGGTACGTTAGTAATTTAGTTTCAGGGGTCCCTCTCTCCAGCTGAATTGGCTCTTGCTGACCTTCTTTTATTCTTTCCCCTACTCAGACTAGTTTCTCCTAGAACATATACAACCTTCCTAGCAGTTGTTTCCTGAACAGGAATGCTTTTCTTTTCAACATCCCACTTTTTGCCCCATTTTTATAAGTTTGAAAGTACTTCTTCTGGAACAAATGCTCCAGCAGATCAAGTTCATTCCTTAAGGGTTGACTGTAAAATTACAGCTTTCTTTTATGTTAGCAAAGTGCTTTTGGATGGTATCAAATTGCCGTATTTGTATTATTTTTTCCTTCAGTATAAATATGGAATAATTGTGATAACTTTATTGTATCATATTTCTGAATGAAAAATAATTGCAAACAGATTTTTGCATAGTGTTACTATAGCACAGGAATGCTTTTCCCAGCCAGCTGGCACCGTATATGGTGTTGTGACCATACACAGTCAGCAGCGTCTATTATTCTGTGTTGAAGTCCTCCTGCACACATTTAGACAGTCTCTTTATGATTACAGTGGTTACTTCCACAGATTTTCTACATTCACTCGCATGTGGGCTTGAAAGCCACCTAGCATGCAGGTCATGTGTCCTTAATTTTCATTATGAATGAAGAGTAAAATGTGAAGGTTATTGCCTGGCAGTACAAATGCACTTTTTTTTTATTTAGAAGCTCTATTAGAAGTGTCAGGAGTCCCATAACAAAGCAGGGCAAATATCCACAGAGACACCTTCTTGAAAAAGGCAACTTGGCTTCTAAAATGTTTGAATATGAATGTGGTTGTTTCAAATCAAGCAGTCCTTGAAAAGAATTCCCCGCTATTATTTACCTCTGTCTGTTTCATTTTTATTTCTAACGGGTTCGGTTCTTTCCTCAGGATCTGCTCCTCGTGCTTAGCTAGCATCAGTGGGTGGTAGGGAGGTGTACGGGGAGAGAGCAGCCCAGTGTAAGTCAGGGACAGAGGAAGGGGGCCCAGAGAAATTCTCCAGCTGAACTGTTAAGGGTTCCAAAATAGATCGAGGGGCAAGAGAATTATCCTGGGCTAGAAATGTCCAGGTGGCAAATGTCATGTTCTCAAGGAAGAGAAATGATCTCTCTTGATTGCAGAGGATTGTTCCTACTTCATCGTGGACAGTGAGGAATGTCTGAAACTCTCAAACGCCCCCTGAACGTTTGAAGGGATCAGTGTTTCACATAGAAAGAACGTGAGCATTGTGGACCGTGGGCAGGTGTATTTTTTAAAGGGCCATAGGAAATGGTGCTGCATCCCCAGGTGCACCATGCGGCCTTCTCCCAGGTGTCGGGTAGGGAGCAGTTTTCAAATTGAGAGAGAGCCTGTCACTTCTCTCTATCCACGGGGGCCCTTGCCTGCCTGCTTGGGTCTGTCCCTTCCCACATGGTTCCTCTAGGTCTCTGGTGACAATTTACCTTCTCAGGGGCTGTTTCCCACCCTACGTCATTTCTTGTCTGCTTACCAGGATCTTTTTGGTTTGTGGCTGATGCCACTGCAGCTATGGAAGTTTGAGAGAACTTTTAGAGCTCAGCAAATCCTGTAGGTCACTGTACCAACTGAGAGGAGAAGCAGCTTATTAAGGGGGACTCTTCTTTTTCCTCTTCTTTTAAAGTCTTTCACTGCTGTCCTGCTCCTAGGAAGATGGGATGTGGGGCTTCAGCCCGAGAGGCTGTGCTTCCTCTGCACAGCTAGTTACAACCCAGGGTTCTCCCTAGTGGGCTGTTCAGTTAGGCCCAGTGGGTGCTGTGTCTCCATCTCCCAACCCCCCACGCGCCAGCTCCACCATGGGCAGGTGCTGCCAGCCACTGCCATTTTCACTGCCATGTCACTTCCATCTGTTTTTGAGAACCTGGCCATGCTGGCCCTGCCAAAGTTGCTTGTTGCCCACTCCTTTTCCAATCTCCCCTCCTGTTCCCAGGCTTTAACACGGCTGCCTGGCTTCTGGCTGCAGTCCTCCCTTTGGGTCCAGGCTTGGGCTCATGAAGCACTCAGCCTGGGGACCTTAGTCTTGAGGCACCATCCACTGGCCTCAGCTTGGTCCCCATGCTTTGCTGCCAATACACCTTAGTGCTTGCCCGGCTGCACTCCCTCTTGTTGCAACGTGGACGCCTTTAGGCAGCTGTGCACACTTGTGGGTGATCATGCCCTGCTGGGCTGGCAAATTGCCTCTGGTGTCCAAGCGGAGACGATGTGGGCACTTTCTGAACATGCTTACAGCAGCGTGAGAACCCACATTTTGGTATTCTCTTTGCACCAGCTCAGCTGCCTCCTCTGGCTGCCTCTTTAATCTGGTGCGCATGTTATCCCATTCTGTCTTGTCCCACTGGATGATTTCGTTCACGAGATGTCGTATCTCGTGGTGCAGCCTGCGTTAAAAGCAAATCAACCTGGTATTAAATAAATAACTGGACCCAATCTTGCTCACATCATGGATAGTCCTGGATGTGAGAGGCCACGAGCAGAATTAGCCTCTGGAGGAGGGGAGCGTGTTTGGAATTACACTGTGTTTTAAGCCCCTTCTCTTTTTCTCTTTGGAGATCGCTTATCAGCATCTTGAAGGACATGAATTGTTCCAGCAGTTAGAATTGGCAATGCTTGTTCTGTCGGAAAGTCAGCGGTATGGCAGGGTTTGGGATTCCAAAGTATCTGAGTGTGTCTTGCAATACACGTTTTAACTATGGCATCTTCAGAGCAGTTACAAAATCCTTTTTTTGTTTAAATTGTCAGTGTTTTCTCCCTTCCTGAACCTGTAGCATCTGGCAGTAGAAAAGTACGGTAGGACTTGCTGGCACCATGGTGCCGAGCATCGAAGAATTCCATATTGTGACAACACATCAAAATAAATTGCTGTCAACAGACCAAAACACCAAGCGCTGTGATTCTATCTGACGTGTGAAGACTCAGACAGGCTGTCTTGACAAGTTGTGGTGGAGCACCTGCAATTGGCAGAAGACAGTGATATAAATCTGATTTGCCTGATATGCAGCACCTAGATATAGTTAATGTTGGTGACAATAACTCTGCATAAAATTTCCAAGACATAGATCTGATTTTTTTGTGTCCATTACTTGTGTTGTTTTTTTGTCACTCTCTGATACCAGTTCTGCTTCCTTTCTCTGCTCAGGCTTTGCCTCAAAATAATTGTGAATAATAAACCATATTAAAAAAAAAAGTAATGACAAATTAAGGTTTAATTCAGCCTCTTTTTGAGCGTTAAAAAGCAGTCTTCCTCCTAGCTGCTTGAGGCGAAAGATATACCATGAAATTTTATTTTATACTAATCATAAAAATAATCATAGTGGAGGCTGTATTAATTTCCTAACTCGCAGCCAAAATATTGAAAATAGTAGGTTAAAAGTCATGAGTTACAATAAATCATCCCTGAAACATATGCAGTTTTAAACTTCTGGAAGGGAAAAATATCATTGTATAGGTGGTTAATTTTTACCTTTCATTACCAATAAATGGTAATTCTTTACAGTAGCAGCATATATCACAGCTCATTTACGAATGCGTAAAACATATCTTGACTCTGGAGTTTAATTACTGGAACTTAACACTATCTTCCCTGTTTCAGCCCTTCCTTACAAATGTGAATGTGGTATATTTCATCCTGACACTGGCAGGAACTAGAAAACAACAATGCATCTAAATTTGACTTTCTATCTATCATTTTCCCTTATGCATATTTAAAGTCTTGGGGTTTGAAGCACTTGTGTGTGCAGCAATTGAAAACGATTTGGGGAGTCATTATGGCTTCTGTCAAAAACAAACAAGCAAAAAAAAAAAATCTGTCTTGATGGTGGCTTTTGGCTTCTTGGCTAAAACAACGTTTCACATCATTTAAAGTTTTAGACACCCATTGTGGCCCGTTCCCAAAGCAAAGTCCTGTCGGTATTCTGATCTGAGTGCCCAGTGACACCTGGGCTTCCTTGTAAGCAGGTGGGAAGTATTCTTGAGTTGAGGGAGAAATCTGTTCAATTTCCCATACTCTTGTTCCTATTTCCTGTCCAGTTCATTCAGTGTCTTATTAGAAGAGTTATGTTTAAAAAAAAAAAGAAGGACCATGTGTTACTTTACCATGGCTGTTGTTTGTGGAGTCTATGGGTATGATGTGATGTCAGATCAAAAATTTTGCAAGATATTCAAAAACAGCCGAAGTGAAGAACTTTACAAAATGTTCTTGTCCACTCTGAAAAGCTTTAAAAGTAGAAAAGAGGTTTTTGGAATTACCATTCGTTCTTGTCTGTATTGTTATTTTATCCCTTAAAGGCTGCTAATGAGAAATAGAGCCTCATTATGATTTTAAGGATGAGAGAGGAAGGCTTTTAATTAATGATATGTAAATGGTCTTGAATTGATTATGTTAGAATATCAAGAGAGATGGGTAGAAGCTGTGGTGTAATATATTTTAATTAAGAATTAATTAAAAATGATGGCAATTTCATAAAGCCTCACAGAAAATAGTGGAATTTACTTTCTGTCAGGAGTAAATTAGCCAGTGATTAAATAAGGGGCCTGCATTAATAGTGGAGTTATTTTTAAACTGTGCTATGAAGAATTGTGTAATTTTCCCTAAATAAGTAAAATAAGAATGTAATATTTGCAAACAGGTTTTATAAATGGCTGCAGAATGCAAACTTAGTTTTGGTCCCTCGCACCCTTCTCCGGAGTCGCAGGGACTGCGGCAGAGTGACTTGTGGGCTGGCTCGCAGCAGAAGTGCTGGGCTCTGGACAGAGGCGGTCTGGCGCTGTCAGAAGATGGCCCGTGCAGTTGTCCTCCTGGTATCAGAGGTGGGCGGTGGGCAGGAGGGAGCTCTCCCCTGCCATAGTGGCCTGAGCTGCTGTTCCTTCCATCTCTGAGTCTCTCTGTTTGCAGACATCCCTGTAGTTGAGAGGAACCTCTTCCTCCTGTATAAAATCCCTCGCATCTGATAATTAAGGGGAAAGCCTGTTTGTAGGAAGCTGCTTGCTATAGGTCCTTCTCTTTTGGGTCTGTCTCCGTCTCCTGCTGGGTGCCCTGCTCTTTGCTAGCCGTGGCACCAGTTCTTGTTCTGTAGCAGCAGGCGAACTTTGCAGCGAGTTCCTGTGCTGTCGCATGGCTGCTCAGAGAGCCCTGCTGTCTCTGCGGACTCTGACAGTCTGCCCGCTGCCACCGTGTCAACCTGCTAACAAAGAAGGGAAACTTTGTCAGCCAGATTCAGGGCTGCGTGAGCTGAGCCCAGGGGATTCCTAGTCCACTGCCTCATTTTCTCAGCTCTGCAGGACATACCCCTCTCATTGCAAGGCTTGCTTCTGTACCTTGGCACCTGGAAAGGCTCTGAGCAGGGCTCCAGCAGTGCAGCCCTTGCTCGTCTCACCCCTCCCTGTATGGTGCCACCCCTTTGTCATCCTGCCCATCCGCCGTCCCTCTTAGAGATTCCCTCTCCATCACTTCACACAGATGTGTGTGATGGATCAGCGGGTCTGCGTCCAGGCATGGTCACGTGCCGTCTCCTTGGGCTCCCTTATGCCCCAGAGGCGCCCTGCAGGCTACATGCCCTGAGTGCCCCCTCAGGTCCTCTCCAAAGACAAGCTCTTTTAGCCTCTGTCCTTTGCTCAGCTGCCCCACTGCCCCACTTCTGGAGCTGTCTGGTGGGCATAGGAGCCCCACAGCCCGCTGCCTACTTCAGGCCAGGCACCTCCTCGGTGGTGGCTCTGTGGCTTGAGCTGTGTCGGACTGACAGACAGGAGTCCCTTCCCCGCTGACCTGCCTGTCCCCGTGGGCTGAGACAAGGGGGAACATCTCCCCTACCCCTCACCTTACAAAACCCCTGTCGCCTTGGTTCGTCCCATAAGCACGAACTGTTGCTTGGGACTCCTTTCTCTCTGCCAGTGTCTGCCTCTGCTCCGCCTCGGTCTTCACTGGCTCCAGACCACCACAGGACGGGGTTGACTGGCCCCTTGCCCCACAGTCGCCCTTTAAACCCCCTGGGAACCGCAGCATGGGAGAGTACGCAAACACAGACCCACCAGTGCCAGGGAGGTGAGTGTGATGGCTGTTGCCCAGTTTAACACAGACAAGGCCAGTAGCTGTGACTCTCCCAGACCTCTGCCCTCCTGTCAGCCTCTCCTCCATGTGGCACTAGCCTCCCTCAGGCAGATGCCACATGCGGGGCAGCAGATGCCCCGCTGCAGGGTCTGGTACGAAACCCAGCAGCTCACGCGTGGGAAACGAGTGTATGTTACTGGTGCCAAAAACAACAAATGCTGCGTTTTCTTCTTTACTGAGGTCTGGCGACGTCTCTGGCTGCAAGCAGCAGTTGCACCCGTGCTGGCATGTTACGTGGGTTTCATGCCCTTGTACATGCTATTCAGTAAATGGGTTTTATGCACTTGTTTAGTCTGCTATTCAATAAAAAGCATTACCATAGCAACTGCTCCATCACATGGTATACACTCATGCTGTTGCTGAGATAAAGAGCACATTTTAAACAGCATATTCTTAATGCCTGTGTCCTCAAATGCAATTTGTGATTATTTTTTCTCTGGGAGAATATTTGTGATAAATAAACAGGCTTCCTTGTCATTCCTCAGTGCCTGCTAACAGGACTTTTCTGGGAGAGGCCAATGCATCTCCAGTGATTCCTTCTCCACTTGGTGTTTTCACCTGCAGATGCTCCCATACAAATCATGAAGCATGCGTTAGTTCACAGCTCCACCTGGGTGTGGGTATTGGTGGGATTTAGGACTTGGTTTCTGTGCGGAGGAACCTGGGCTCTCCCCATCATGGGTGCATCCAGTCCAGTGCCCTGCTTTGGGCAGTAGCCAGTGCCCACTGGGGCTGGAGTCATTGCTGTGTAGGGCCTGGCTGTGAGAGGAGGACAGAGTTGTTGTGACTGGTACATTTGGTAGCTCCAACAGAGACTCAGTGTGTCCTCCCTGTGAATGCGCCTCCTCTCCACTGGCCTGTGAGATTGGGAGTTCTGCGGTTGGTCTCCAATCCCAGTCTCCTACATGGGAGCACAACATGTTGCCGCAACCCCGTAGTGCCAGCTAAGCCAGCTCTTTTAATCAGTGTATCGCCACGGGGGGAGCAGTGGGAGGGTGTTCCAGCCACGCTCTGGTTAACATCCTGCTTGCTTCTCCGTTATGAACCCTGAGGATCGGGGGTTGATGACGTGGGAAATGGATGAACACCCCAGGCTGCAGGACGGCAGGAGCTCAGCTGCTAGGGAAAGACACGTAGACTTCTGCGCGCTGCTTGCTTGTACAATCGGAGACTTTCCAGGGCCCCATTTTGGCACAGGCTGGGGAATTGTTTTCTAAAATATTTGTAATGGAGAAAGTTCTTCACAACTCACTGCCCAGCCCTGGAAGAGAGGCTGCCAAAGTATGTGAAGCTGTAAGAGAGGTTGTTAAATTGAGTAAAAGCCCATTGGAGCATCAGGGTGCATTCCCTTTTAAGTACTCCGTTCCCCACATGATGCTATCTAATTGTTTCTTGAATGATCTCAATGTTTCTGCCTGGCTGAACTTGCCTGCTAGGCCATTCCACATTTAGGATTCTCTGCATGAAGAAAGACTTCCCAACTTAGCCTCGAAATGTCTTTCTGACTTCCGCCTGTTTGTGGCCCAAATTTGTCCTGGTTTAATGTCTTTCTTGGACTCGGATACATTTGGAACCTCGTGTGAAGGCCCCGTGAGCCTGTCAGGCTGCCAGGAGGGAGAGTGGTATATGAGCAGTTTTCCTGCACCGTGTTTTAATGTCAGCATCTCCAAAGGATGCCTGCCTGGCACTCAGGGGTGGCCTCTCTGGTCAGTGCAGTGAGGCACAGTGGGTCATATCTGCTAAGACCAGATGCTTTAGCTGTCAACATGCTAGGAATATTCATCTGTCCAGCACTCCTGGTTCCTCCAGTTGTGGACTCAGCAAACTTATCCAGTGTACAAACAGGCACATCTGGATGGAGCACAGGCTGCCTCTTTTAACACGAGAGGCCTTGGTGTACCCTGTATGATGGTGTTGGGAGGAATCCTAAGCTAGATCCGCAGCCTGAGGAAGTCAGTGGAAAGCACATGGGTTTTGGGTCAGGGTCTCGGTTCTCAAAAAAAAAATTCCTGTAGGCCTCCGGCGCGTCTCCTCCTCCTCCTCCTCTTTCAAAAGCAATGAAAGGCACAAAGCAGCGCAGTGTGCTTGGAAGAGCGGGGATTTTCCCTGAGACTCGGTGCTTTGTCACATGTGTAGGCACCTGCTGGGCTATGTGGGCGCTCTGTGCTGTTTGACTCACTCACCCACATGTCATGTTCCATGCAGAAGGGGATGTCGTGGTTGTAAACCACTCATTGTTCAGAACTACAAAGGAGGGAAGAATTAACATTCCTTGCAATTACCCAACCGTCTTAATTGCTTGCCCAATATTCTGGTTTGGTTTTAGCTGCCCAAGTCAGTCTGGGGTCTGCCAAAGAGAACTTCTGACCAGTTTGTCAGTTCAAAGGCAAAAAACAGGCTGCAAAGACAGAGCAAAATCTACCACCATACCCTGATAAATGTTGCCTGAACCCTACCAGCACAGGCAGCTCTGAGCCCAGGGGGTGAAATCAGGCGGCTCCCAGGGCACAGAGGAGAAGGGGGTCACCCTGGCCCGTTGGTCCTTGTTCTGGTGACTCCTGACGGGGCTGTGTGCGGGGCACTGGGTACTGGGCTCTGATTCATATGGACAGCATGTCCTCACAGGGGGCAGCTCTTCATGTGGGAGTGGTGGGCCTGCTGTAGGGAGATCGTCTGGGGCATTGGCCCAGTATGTAGAGGCACCGCTGGGATGGAAGTGGCATCTCTAGGTGCTGGGCTTCCATGTGCTGGGGTTTGATAAACGGGCCGGTGTGGACCCTAGCAGTGCCCTCAGGGAAGCACCATCTTTCTGTGGCAGAGTCCTGGTTAGGCCATGTGTCGGGAAGAGCTGGCCAGCACAGACGCAGGTAATCTCAATCCCAAACCTTGGGACACTGATGAAAACCAAGGCCTGCCAGCAGGCAGTCACCGCAGTCCAGCTGTCCTCCCAGATGGGAGGGCATTACAGCTGTAGCTGCCTAGCGACCAAGGAACACGGCACACCTCTTGGCCTGCCACGATCCAGGCTCCCATTAGCAGTGCTTTTCCCCTAATGTCTCTGCCTCTCAGGGAGGCATTTCAATCGCTTCCTTGGGCCAGCACACGGAGAGTCTGCCATTCGGCTGGCTCTTGCCTTCATGCTATGAGAGCTCCCTGGGCTGCCATCTGCAGTCCCAAAGCACCGAGCGCTTTGTGTTCGAGGCCTTGGTAAATCAGAGTGCCCCAAACACCTACACTGATTTGTAGCGAAGACAAGTTCGTGAGACGAGGGGCTCAAGTCTTCCAGTTGTATGAGATGGTGGGGAAAAAGCCTACTGAGTGGTTTATGTTACCCAGTGTGAAGTACATGCCACAAATGGCTAATAAAGATTTGTCATAACAGGAGCCCTATAAGCAGAAAGGAAGTAATAGTTTACGGCTCTTGTGCTATCTGGCACCATTCATTAGTGTATTCTGTGCTAGTAATAAAATTTTACAGGTTGATCATTTAAATGCAGGTTAGAAATAAATTTGATGATCCAACTGGAAAAGTAGCAGAGTCTGGCCAGTCTGTCTTTCCCCCCGCAATCAATATATCAAGTGACGTTAGGCCGTGCACACCAGATTAGGCTATAGTTAAACAGTTTACTCATAATAAGAGGTTATTGATCGGGGGGCTTCAAACACAATGGAGGGGTGGTGGGATGTGGAGGGGCTCAGGGAGGCACATAGCAGGGAGTGTGCATTGACGTTGCGGAAAAGCAGAGTTGCTGCATAATACTAAATCCCGCCCCTCATTTCTGCTTGCTCTTTTATTAAGTGTCCTGAACCCTTTGATGTGATAGAGGAAATCAGTAGCACAGGTCTCCCTCTTTGTTCTAGGATAAGCAGCAAGCTTGCTTTCTGCAACTATCTTGATCAATGAGAGAATGCCTGATATCAAAACCACATGGAGTGAGTGTAGCTGCTGGGTGATCCCTTGAGAGCTGTTTTGATTGGAGCTGGGAGTTTTGTATTGAAAGAGGAGGGAGACAGACAGGTTGTTTGAAAAAATTCCCTTTAGACCAAACGCTGATGTTGGAGCTGAGCTACAAACACTTCCCCTGTAAGAAGTGCAACTTTATCAGTTTTCTAGGTTAAATGCTGTCCTTTGGAATATATTGTGCACTCCACTCAGTTATTCCTTTGGTTGTAGCTTCCTGCAGCTCATTAGCATTAATTGGGCACAGAGTATGATGGTTATCAAGCTAATTAAGCTTCAAATTTTTTTTTTTTAATACAAGATTTTGTTTTTAACTCCTCTCCCCCCTCCCCTTTTGTGAACATCTCTAGGAAGCAAATACAGATCCCTGGCCTGGGAGGTGGTGAGTGGGAGCTGGGGAGCTCATACCAGGCAGGATTGGGCCTGTCTCTTTGTATGTAACAGGGGAGACCGGTTGCTGAACACAGCTCGGGGCTAGATGCAACTGATACAACCTGCAGCTTGGCACGGTGTTTTTGTAGCAGATGCATTTCCAGTGGATTGTGCAGTCGGTCAGGACAGAGCTCCCAGCTTCTCATTTAAAACAGCTTCCACAGCAGGTTGTTTTGAAATCCACTACCTGCGAGTGATCTTCATAGGGAATGTACTGTTTGCTGAGAATCACAATGTGTACTTTAGTAATGAGGGGGTATATCATGAAACATTCAGCCTGGGCAGTCATGATTAATGCTGTTCCTGTGTGTGTGTGCATATTTATATGTAAGTACACACACATATATGTGTATAATATATACATGCATACCCATGCACACGTGGAAATACCAGGATATATTAAGTTAAACATTAATATCAGGTTAATTTTGACTGATTCAACAGCTTGCTTTTAAGTCTTCCGTTGACAGCCAAACTGCTGGGCTTAATGTTAAGCTTCACATTGCAGCTTATCTCCCCTTAATTAAAATTAAAATGTGAGCAACAACACAGAGATATTTTGTAGTCATCCTGGACGAGGAGAAGCAGAAGCTCGAGTGATGGTTGTTTAATAAGATTATAATTGGGGAGTTAAAGCCTTGTGATCTATTTGAAGATGGGCTTGGTGCTGGTGCTGCTCTGTGGCAGGCAAGCCCCAGGTGCCTGGCCAAGCATCCCTTGCCGACATCTGGAACCAGTTGCAATACATCACTGTCAAAACTGCTTTCTATACATATCTGCATTTACACATTAGTTACCCACGCAGCACTCATCAAAAAAGCTGAACAATCTTGACATGGTGTCCCTGGTGGAACTGCAAAGGTGAAGCGAAGTTGGGAGGCAGTGTCTCGCGTCACTGTCTGCTGCGCTTTTACAACAGGAAGCCTGATTAAAACTGAAAGGAAAAATTTATCGTCAGCTTCTGCTTTGTATCATTTTAGCTACAAAAAGAATATTTTGTTTCAGATGAAATGTTTATCGTCCGGGCCTTTCGGTGCTCTCGGTCCTCGCAGTCTGTCTGCAGCACTGAGCACTGCTCTCTGGGTGCCGGGGCCAGACTGCTTGGGAGGCTTTTCTTTTTTTTAGTCCTATTCCTTCTTGCATCTCAACATTCAGTATTTCTCTTTTAGGAGGCATTTGCATTGTCATTCAGTATTTCTCTTTTAGGAGACATTTGCATTGTAGGACTCGTTTGTAGCTGAGGCAAGTTTGCAGGAGAGGGATGGGTCCGCCTGGGACCAAGGGAGCTTATCTAACAGGGTCAAATTGCAAAGTGATGCTGTATTTGTCACTGCACTGAAATTAATACTGCTCACATCTATCAGCAATGAAAACCGAAGAACACGAGAAAAATGACTGGGAGTTTGCACAGATGGGTTTGTACTTAAAAGCTCTGTTTCTGAGGAACAGCATTAAGGCAAAGAAGTTACTCCACAACACCACGGTCATCACACGTGTCCTTTCTAATACAAACTAACTGGTTTAGAAGGTCTCTCTCTGGACTGGGGATTCACCAGGGGTGTAATGTGCAGTATTTATTTTTCCAATGTAAAATCTCCCTGAATGTGCATTTGCTGCAAAGCCAGCACCACCATCCATGAGCTATGGGAGAGCCAGCAAAATAGCTTGTCTCAGAAAGTGCCACCAGCCTGGGCCAGGGGACTTTGTAGCCAGCCCTGATTGGGTTGGGTGGACTGTTAGGGAGGCAAGGTCTGGATATGAGGGCCACTTACAGAGGACACTTGTATTAGTATTGCCGTATGTAGATCTACCATGTCCCAGGCCCAGCTGCAAGGCCTGTCTACCCAGCCTCTGGAGGGCTGGGGGCTGCGGACCCCATAGCACTGCATTGCAGTGATGCAGTCAGGAGGTTGACATGAGAAGGGAAAGGTCGCATCCTCTTTGCCAGTGCCCCCTCTACCATGGGGCTTGCCCCACCTCAGTTTCAGTACAGGTGAATCGAACACTGAGTATCTGTCCCATGGCACCCCTGGCATCTGGACTGCCCAGCTGTGCATGAGATCTGACTCTGTACATGCCACTGAGCCCAATGATTAGGGTTTGTCTAGTGTTGAGGGCTGGGGTTGTCTGTGGTTCCTTTCTGTACCAAGATGTAGCACAGTGCTGCTCTCTGGTTATGTGTGCCTCTTCCCTGGCATGTGCTATTGCTTCCCTGTCTATGCTGGGCTCCAGCTGCAATGGGACTCAGTGTGGAAGGGGAGATTTTGTCTCAGCATTTCCTGCATTTGACTGAGTCCCTATAGACTCAGGTCTGGTCTGTACTGAGTTTTGTCCTGGCTTTGCCTGGTCTACTGTGAAAACCAGCAATACTGTCCCGCAAGTGGACACAGCCAGTGTTTAATTTCTCAGTACAGTGAATGTTTCCTTCTGACCTTGGGGACCCTTCTCTGAAGCATGCTTTTCAGATCAGTCTCTCTAGACAGTGTTGCCCATGCAGCTGGTGGCTGGAAGACCTCAGAGCCCTCAACCCAGACTCTCCTTAGCAGTCAGAAATTGTGCCAGATACTTACAGCTTTTGAGACAGCTGCTGGTAGTATTTGGGGCTCCATGTGCAGTTGTACGTCCAGAGGTTGGGTTGTTTTGTGTGTCTAGCGTGGAAGCAGTGGAAGGAGACATGGTGGCCATGAGAGGGATGTGTGTGTGAGTGTGCACGTACGGGCACCGACACCCCACTCGTATGCCTGCTGTGCTTTGCTCTTGTGGATCCTGTTCCATCATCTATGGGTCAAAGCAATCCTGTCCTTGGCACTTAAATCAAGGGTGTTACCAGCACACTCTCCTTTTTGCAGTTATCCCAGTGACTTTTGAGGCTGAACACAGCAGGGAAGCTGGGGTATCTAGCAAGTCGTACAGATATCAGATAGATGGCGGCACAAGGAAGGTTACTGGGAGAAGTTTTGGGCCCAAAGAACACTGTCGGAGGCCTGGGTCTTTTGTCCCATCAAGCTGTCATTCCTAACATCTCCCCCTAAATACAAATACCAGCTGTGGGACTGTTCCCCAGTTCCCCCGGTGCACGCTGGAACTGTCCTGCGACTGTCCTATTTAAATGGGAAAGTCACAGAACAGTGGAGATGTGCAATGCATGATCGCAGCCCATTCCTGCAGCTGGCACTTCAAATGTCCCACAGAAATATTTTCACAGATGGGGAAGTCTGTGGAATAAATATAAAATTCTCCCAAGTTGAAGATTTCCTCCTAAAGCTTTGGGAACTCTTTTGTTTTTCTTTTCAAGGCCTGCTTGACTGGCAGCAGTGCTGTGCGTATCAGATCAGCTGTGTTCTTGTGGGCTTGCGCAGATGGCCTATCTGCTTTAAGCTTGATTTGTCCAGCCACCATTTCATGCAGTGGCAGTTGTGAGGACATAGGTTTAAAGGATAAAAAAACCAAATGATGAAGTCAAACCTCGGGGATTTTAAGTAGCGTTTCATGTGCTGCCATTCACATTGGCTTCTCTACGGCATGCCAGTCAGCTTGGGTACTCCAAAAATGCCCATTCAGATTCCGATCACACGACCAGTGCTTCCTTCCCCCCTTCCACCGGACATGGTGGTGGGTTCCCTGCTGCTCCATGGCCTCCCTGGTTCTGCGAGGGCAGAGGTTTCATCCTGCTCCCCACAGGGAGCCAAGAAATACCAGGGCCAGGTTGTTCCCAGGCTCAGTTCTTCTCCCTAGGGAGAGCAGAGGGGACCTGGGGTGTGACTTATTTGTCTTTGTTTGCCTCTGCTCTAGCGCTGACACCATGCTGTTCTCCTCAAGGTCCTGGTGTGATGGGCACCTCTTGCTAACTGGGGTTCACTTCATGAGCTAGAAGTCTGGGTGCTGCACTAGACATCCTGCAAAACCCAGGGCAAGGAGCTACTTTGCCTTTGGCGATTCCCATTTGTTCACATCTTTGTGGCTTTCCTGAGGTCAATGGCTGTGGTTATGCGTGAGTCATCTGTGTCCATCTCTGGGACTCAGTATGTCATTGAGAGAGAGAGAGAAAGCCCTCCAATCCCCGCAGAGGCCACGGAAGACCTGTGCAACATTTCAGTCGTGGTTAAGCCAGTAACGCAGACCTGCTGAGATCCATGTGTGTATCCCCCAGCAAAACATCTACGACTCTTGGCCCCTGGCTGCGGTGGGAGCGAATTACAGTGTGGTGTTATAGCCTAGCACAGGGGAAAACACAAAATAGAGATGATCTCTGCCCCAAAGCAGAGGCCGGGGACGGACGGCAGATGCAGTGGGACCTTGGAGAAGGGAACTGCTAGGTGTGGTGGGGTCCAGTGGTTGTTGTCATGGCTGTGCCCCTGCTGCACAAAGTGACTCCATGACACGAGATGACATTTTTCTAATGCCCCCACCAGACTCCTGGCACAGCCGTTTCAAGCTCCGCGGCTGCTGTTCACTGCACTCCCACAAGCTTCGCTGAAAAGCAAACAAAATCCGCACCCAATGAGCCTAAACTGAATTTTCAAACAATGGCAACAACAAACCAATTAGAGTTCCTCTTGGTTTTATGTTAAGTGTAAGCACTGACTCCGCGGAATCGCTGCAAAGTGTGAGCGATGCATGAAATGGAAATTTCCTGCCTAGTGCGTAGAATAAATACAGATAGAGCTGTGCTGTTTGCTGTAATATTCAGCTCAGATGCAGCCAGGGGAAAGGAGAGGAGCAAGCCCTGGTGCCACACCAGCAGGAACACTCCACAACTTGAGTTTATGTCACATTCGGGAAAATCTTTTCTCCTGGCATCTCAGAACCGCGAGCCGGTCAGACCGACGGCATTCCTGCCCTGCGAAGGGGTCCTGTGACGGTCTCATGTCAGAGGGGGTGTGGCGTCTGAGCTGGGGGCAGCCTGGAGAGACCCGTCTGTCCGCACTGGTTCTCTGGCATTGGTCTGTCTCACCGTGCTGCACTCCATTGCTTGTTGCCAGGAACCCCGGCATGCCTTGTGGCCAGGGCATCCCGTTTCCCTGCGTGCCACATACAAGTTGGTGGTGTCAGTGCAGGGGCTCACGGCATGCAGAAGCTCTCTTTCCTTAGATCCAGCCCTTCCTCATCCTGCAGTAAGGAGAAATGTGGCGTGTTCTCAGGACTCTTAGCTGGGACCCTAAACTGTCCTGCTCTGTAGTTAATATTCTGGCTCGCTTGTGACTGGGAAACGCGTGGTATAAAAACCCAGCTGCTGTTTCAGCTGCTTAGAAGGATCCTTGCCACCCTGGTGCCTGACAAGGCCCGGGAGGAGGAATTTCAGCCGCTATTCAAGACTTGCAACCTTTGCACGTGCCTGGTATTATTCTGAGTTCCTTTTTGTGTGACATCTCCAAGTGCATGTGCAGTGGCGGTCGCTGTCACCCTGCACCTCCTTACTCAGCAGGAGTAAGCAGTCAGATGTGCTGGCTGGGCATGCCAAGCCCCACCAGGGAGTTCGATTCCACGGCGAGTTCCCGTGGCAGAATCGCACCTCTCACTGACGATGGGAAGGTCAGAGGAGCCAGCTCAATGCTCAGATCCCAAGCGGCATTTATAGCAGCTGTAAGGTGTGCCGATTTGTGGGATAACATGCGTGGAGTGCTGGGTTATTAGTCACTCCCCAAAGGAGGGCTGGGCTTTCAAGCCCTGTCTGGGAAACAGGGACTCTTGCCATGGCCCATGAAGGTGTGTAAGGGCCCTGGCTCCCCTTGCTGATCCCTGACTTGTCTCCCTGAAACATCAGTGAGCAGGACGGGTGCAGCCAGGCTGCCCTGGCATTCAGGTGCCCTGGGGATGGACAAGGGAGCCCACAGGATTTGGGCTGCCGCGTCCCACACGCTGTTCTGCCTCGCAGGCCCACCTGTCACAAACGTGTTAAAACAAAGGAGTGTTCCCACCAGCACTGGCGGCTCCCTGCTCCGAATCTGTCTCCCCTCCCTGCCGCTGCGCCACGGTTTATTATGAATTAAGAGTAGAACTCCTTCTCTGCCACAGAAAAAAGCTGCCTCCATTTTTCAGAGTGCCTCTGTTTATATAGTTTATGGGAGAAGAGGGCTCTTAATATTTCAGTGTCATGACCATAAAATGAAAAGGTTACTGCTTGCTACAAAGGCTTGCTTGGATCCAGTACCAATTAATTTTCAATCTAAAATATATGTCTCCTGACCATCTCGCAACGGCCGTGAGCAGAGGAGATTCCTGCTCAACATGCCGGAGCCACAAGCCCAGTTAGAGAAGTAGCTAGCATTTTCCATGCTGGTTTGCTCATCCCCACTGGGGATTCCCATTATCCTTGATAGACTGTTCACTCTGGCAGTGGGCTATGATAGCTTTAGTTTTTCACCCGGGGTCTGTTCTGTGTCCATGCATACAGCTACTCAGATCTCAGTCCTAATTTTCCTCACAGAGGGGAAACGGAGCATGTGTCAGAGGAAGGAGAGTTACTGTGTGGAGCTGCTCTTGCAAAATCCTCTGCAGAATGGCTTGAGTTTATTTGGGTGTAGTAGTAGTTTTGCCGTCTAGAGCACACAGCCGTTTCCAGCCTGGATTTCCCCATGCCTCACTATGGCTCAGCCCGTTCCCTACACATAGGGTGAAGAATAGGAATTGAAGTTGTAGCAGACCCCAGCACGCACACGCTGACTTTCTGGAGGGTGGATGAGCTTCTCTTTATCTTTATTTATTAATAAAAGACAGAATGCCTTGGGAAACAAAAGGTTTTAATGGCTGGTGCTCGGTATCCTTGACAACAGTCCCCAAAGAATATTACATTAGGGCACCAGAGAACTTTTAAAAATAAGTAATGGAATTCCGTCTCTGTTATGCTTTTAGTAGTCATTTCGGCCATGGTGCAGCGAGGTCATCAGCTGAGCTCAGTGAAGGGAGCCAGAACACGAAATGATGCTGAGAGAACGTCTGGGAGATGAGAGGTACAGAATTACAAGCGAAAGTGCAGGCCTGCTGAGGCAATTACAGCTTAATGGGGTCATTTGGAAGGCAATTGCCAGGGGTTAATGTAGTATGGAGAGATGAGGTGAGATTGAAGTGAAATTTGGGGCTGGAAATGTGTTAAGATGAAAGATCAGAGTGCAGCGGATTCTGCAGTGCAGAAGGTTTATATCATGCAAAAGATTTGAAAAAAATGTAAAAATAGTAGCCAGATGTTGCTAAATAAATAAATAAAACCTTAAGTAAACCCTTTTAAAACGTGAAATAGCTACATAAAAAAATACCTGGCCCTGGGAATGGATTGCAGCTTGGAAGGCGACATTTAATACAGCACAAAAGCACTCGCTTTGAAGGAAAAGTTCTGTTGCATTTGCCTGCACATGTCGTGGAGAGACAATGTGCTTAGGCTGCTCCCATTATTAACACAACACGCTGCCTTGTGACAATGACAATATTGCTGCTCTCTCAGATGCTTGTGCCTCATTTAAAAAAAAATCCACTGTTTTGGAACTGAAAGCAGGAAACAGCCCCACATACACATATTTTGATATATTTGTAATGGATTCGTCACATTATCTTTTCAGGCATTAAAATAATACTCATAAGATGTCAAAATATTACCAGAATGTAAGCGTGCATTCTTTGAGAGTGGGTATTTGGGTTCTGAAAAGTATGCTTAAATATTACAGGTGTTTAAATTAAAAATGTCAAACCATGAAGGCATAATGGAAGTAATCATTTTTACATAGTTTTAAGCCGCGCAGTGTTTGAGAAAGCTTTGCATTCCAGACTATTGTGAATGAGCGGAGTTCATAAGAATTCAAAGGACAAAAGAGATCATTATGCTTTGTTACCTCAGCTAGTTCATTACCTTAATTGCTGAGCGTAATCCAGTCTTGGAAGAAAACTCTAGGGCTTTAAGGAGATCAACATCGGCACCTTATGGCACAGAAAATGGAAACCCTTTCCTGTACCGTTGCTAACTCCAGGAACACTAAACCTTGATCAAAGGCTGAACTTTTCTTAAGGTCGGCCATGTGAAAATCCCCTGGAGCTGTACCATGCACTGAACCGTAATGAAGTGTAGTAGGTTCAGCACCATTTCTGTGCAAGTGTGACCGTCCTGGATCACTGGCTAGCAATAGCACATTATCATCCTTTCAGATAGGTGAAGTTTTAACATAGTTATGTTTAGTAGGGATAATACATCTCTTTTTGCAACAGCTCTCTGCATACTGCACGCACCGAACAAACTCTTAATGTGCAATAATGCTGCAGAGTCGAGAGTCAGAGCATGGAGCTCGTCATCAGGCAGGAGGCCACTTTTCCAGGAATGGCTTGTTAAATTCTCCTTAGCTCCATGCAAGGAGAAACATTTGCAGGCAGGCGTTTGACTACACGGATCAGTTTCAGCTGTGAAATGATTCAGAAGAGTTTTGTTAGGGAAGAATCAGATTTATTGTAAATACATTAGAGCATGCCTTTTTCTCCCCACCTGTATTTCCCTGATACGTGCAGGTTTTTCTCTAGTTATCCGATCTGACGACACGCTCTTTTTCCCTGTACAGTTGCATATATTAGGACTTAAAAAAATGCGGTAAAACAAAAAATATGACCTTTAAAAGCATGGTTGAGTTGCATTCATTTTATAACCATCAAAGCAACTCTTTACTGTTGTAAGGTAGAAAAATCAATGATGCAATCTTTTTCCTTTTGCCTCGTGCAATCCGTAATTGAAATGGAAAATCAAATGAACGGCTAACAGATAATTGTTTTATCAATATTCCCTGCCTGCCCTACAAGGGTCAGCCTAGAATGATCATGAGCCACGGATATGATGAGGACAAAATGTGAAATTGAACAGCAAGGAGGCAATAAATCAACCTTGACAAGAAAGAGTGACCAGCATGTAGCTCTTGTGGGCAGCTTTTGGGACACTTTTTGTCTCAGGTGTCTGCACTGATTTAAAAATGTGAGAATATAATATTTGAAGCTCTACCAGTGGGTAAACAACTGCAGACTATTTCTGGGTTAAGGCACCATCAAAGCAAACACGCTGCAGCTGAAAACACAGAGGACACAGGGACGCAGCAGGAAAAAGCCCGCTGTAAAACAACAGTGCAGGAATAACGGAGTAGTCCGGGCTGCAGGGAGGGAGCACTTCTGGGTCCTCTTACACCACCCCCGGCAGCTTTAACACTCAAATACATTTGAACATATGTTCTAGACGTCAGATGGGGCAAGAGCAGATCTCTGAATCGGAGACCAGGCGTTTTGCAAGCAGGAGAATGAGAGGCCAAGCAAGTGAGTGCTGCTGCCCGGCTGCCCCGGCAGAGAGCGGTGGGCAGGGATTCCAGGAGACGAGAGACTTCACGGTAGTTCCTGGTATGTGGGTGGTGAACGCAGCGCGGCATTGAGCCTGGGCTAGTGGTCTTGCATCTTGCTCCAGCTTCTCTGGGCTTTGTATTGCTCTGTGCTGCCAGCTCCCGGGTGATGCCTCCTAGTCCCAGGTGTGGCGCCCGCTCTCTCTCTGTTTCCATGTTCCTGTTTAAGATATTGCTCCAGAGAGAAGGCTCCTATTGGACATCTCAGCATCAGAGTGTCTGCTGGTTTCTAGCAGAGGAGGAGTCCGCTTGGGCAGCACGTGGAGCAGACGGCATTCTCCGTGCACGCACCACCCATCCCATTTGTGACTGGGCCCTGCAGACTGGCTCTGGAGGCTGGAGATATGAGCTCAGAGTTTCAGCGCCGGATGCTTGGCTTGGCTTTTATGACTATTCAGAGTGGCCAGACACAGCCCTCATTCAACACACTTTTGAGTCGTGTTGCTGGAAAGCAGCACTGATTAAAGACCCCATAAGGAAGGATTATTACATGGGACAGCCACCATGCCTGGAGGGGGTTGGAGCGTGCAGTGGCAATGGCTAAGAGCTGAGCTGTTGCGGGCCTCCCTCTGCAGGGGCTGAAGGATGCATGGGTTGAATATGGGTGGCTGTGGCTCCATGCCCCTGTATGCCACATGTTGGCTCTGCTTAGTTGGGAGTAGAGGGAAATGGCAGGAACAGTTGCAGGTCTGGGGGCCTCAACACACCAAGCAAGTGGCACAAGTGGGCTGCAGCTGCCATGAGCAAGAGGTACATGCAGAGTGGAGGGGAACTCACCCACCCTGCCCTGCCTGCAGCTTAGTGCACCCTTGAGTTCTAGGATTTTGCCCTGACAGCTGCTGGTCCAGTCTGTCTGTTTTTGTCTGTGAGGCCATGCTGAGAAAGCATCCCGAGAACTTGATTTTAAATCTGGGCTCAGCCATCCTGGCTCCATCCCCAGGGAGTGGGGGGGGATCACGTGTTTAAAACAGTTTTTGAAAACTTCTCAAAATAAGGAACCTGGTAAAATGGGTTACCAGGCGGGGGACCTTCTTGTGTTGTTATTTTAAGCGCAGTGTTTTAAACACATTCTGTCCTGTCCCCTGGGGATGGAGCTGTGGGAGCTCAAACTATTTTTACTGTTGGTTTCTCAAACTTGCTTCCTACCAGGGCCCTTTGATACAGAGCCGCCTGGGCCCGAGTTGGACAGTCCTCATGGAGGTCGTACCTGGGGGGTTCTCTCCTCAGCCCCAGGACTAAAACTACCCCTTTAAAAACCATGTTACACTCTGCACTGACCGATGGGGCCTCTGAGCAAAGGGCTGGCCTGGGGTCCAGGTGCCCAGGCTTGGAGAACAAGGGCTCACAAATAAACTGGACCCAAGACAACCTGATCCAGTGCCACACTGAGAACGGCAGCCAGCTGGGTCCAGGTGCAGGCCTGCACAGCACAAATGCTTTGTGTCCAAGTGCACAGCATGCTCAGAGCTGCTCACCATCCTGATGTACTCCCAGGGCAGTGGTGTCCCCACTTAGCAGAGGGGAGACTGGCTGGGCTTTGCTGCTGACCCGAGTCAGAGAGGGAGGCTGGATGAGGATGGAGATGCTTCTGTGTCTCTGTCCTACACCTGAGCCTCTGCCAGGGCTGGCGTGGGGCAAGCCACAGTGTCCCTCTTTCTTGCTCCATCTCCAATGCAATGACATACCACCACTGTCCGTCGTGCTCTTGAAACCCGCCTGGTCTAAAGAGGAGATACCAGTTTATCAGCAGTTAAGAAGAGAGGAGCGTGATGGGGAAGGGCAGTCTCTGCTTGGGTGTACAGCAGGAGGGGAACGTTCATGTCATGGGTAGCAGACAGGAGGAGCCCAGGGTGCCGTCTCCGTGTGTGCTTGGGTGAGAGACAGCAGCAGGCTTGTGAGAAGCATGAGCCAGAGCCCTGCCCTCAGTAACTGCTTCTGCAGGGGTATTTCCTGGCCTGGCAGCACGAAGAACATCCAGGCAGGCCCATGGGGGACACGTGGGCACAGCCCGTTGTGTTGTGAACACCCCTCCCAGAAATGCCCTGGATACATATTACTTCATGGTGCCTCCAGGGAAGCTGCTTGGGCTGTCAGGCTATTCATCTGGGTTTCTGATGGCTCAGGCCTGCCAGACGAACACATCATGTGAGACTTGGCCTAGCTGGGCATGAGCTACAGGGCACGTGTGGAGCTCACACTCATGGCACTGCCACCTATGGCAAACATGCCTGTCTCTGCACCCCGAGTGCTCAGCGTGATGATGTCTGGGGCTCAGAAGGTGTCCTCAGAGGCTTCCCGGCCTCCAGGCCTCACTCGATGGGAGGGCAGGATGCCCCATCAGGACTTTGTGCGGCAGCTGTGCTCCGCCTGAGAGAAATGGCCTTTCAAGGGAAGAAGACAAAGCCCAGCCTTCTGCGTGCACAGCCAGGCACGGGACCTGAACACCCATCCTGACTGAGGCTCAGCACCGACCCTTTCTGGTTCGGCTCCCAAGGGACCTGCAGCAGGGACTGGGCATCCAGGGAGCTGACCAGCATGGACACCTGCCCGCGGGCTCTGTAGCATGCTGGCATTGTGTCCAGCCTCCTGCCAGCATACACACCTTCCCTTTGCCTCCCTCCCCATGAGTCACTTCCTTGGCTGTAGGGGGGACATGCCCTTTCACCCTGAGCTAGTAGCAGTGCTGCAGGGACACACCTTCTGGGGACACTGCCCTGGCTCTCTTCTGGGGGCTCACCGTTTCCTCCCACAAGCCACATGTGGAATCGTTAGTTGGGCAAGTAGGTCCCCGAGAGGATCCTCATCGGCAGTCACCTGACCAGGGGCAGAGGGCCAGCCCTTGTGCTACTAGTCAGCAGGAGTCTGGGTTTGTCTCCTGCCTCTTGGGCCGGGGTTGAAAACCAGCTGATCGGTCTTTATTTTGAGCCCAGAGCCCGGACGTGGCTGCCTATTTGTTTTCATTGACGTTGATATAATCATTCAGCGTCTTCCATGAATTAGGTTTGGGGAACTTGCAGGTTAGCTCTGGTGCCTCTTCTCTCCCTGGTTATTACATATGCTTAGATAAACACGTTGAATTAACTTTATAAGCCTTGTAAAAACTACAGATAAAACTGTTCCAGAAAATCAACATTCTAAATCATGCTAAGTCTCTTCCTATTTTGCTCATCCTCTAGCAGGGCATTGACAAAAATATGAAATTGATTTGGTTGAAGGGTGTTAAAGAGCCGACAGCCAAATGTCACAAACAATGAATGGCTGCAGTGTTGAAAAAATCAATAGGGAGGTTAAAGCTGGTCTTGTGAAAGGCTTGGCAGACTGCTCTGTTCCAGGAAGATATCTGTCTTCTGGCCTTGGTTGCATGATCAAAAGGAAAACTTGATAGGTTTAATGAAGGGAGATACTGTAAAACTGACAACAGAAATATAGACACTGTGGTAAACTGCAGTGCACATCAGTGAGTGGAGCTATTAGATACATTTTTCAGTCTGAAAAAATATTTATAGGTAAAGATGTCAAAAAAATATTAGGGCATTCTTTCACTTTTTTTCAGTCAGCCTCCAATCAGCGAACGCATTTGCATGGAGTAAACAAAGGTTTGTACTGTATGTTTAATTGTACAACATCATGGCAAATGTATAGGGCAAAATAATTAGCATGTTAATTAGTGAATCATAATGTTTTCAAATCATTGCATGATGAGATTACAGATCTAAAACTGAGATCAGAATCACTTCATTATTTTGAGATAGTATTTGCAGAGAATCATTGGAGAAAGGAAGAGAAGAGTCTGCCACTGTTTCATCAATGGAAAGAAAAGACTCGTTAGTCCATTGCATGGGATTTTTATTGGGGCATCATGTTTTACACCTTGTTGGTAAATGGACCCTTCCCCTGAAAATGAGTTCTTTGCAAAGGTGAAGTCCAGAAATATAAATCAGGATGCCTGCCGTTTTCCAAAAACGGCTAATAATATTAAGTTGACTGAATACAAATTGTGAACAAATTGGTAAAGATTTAGAAGGGGCTGGGTACCAGCACGCTTCTACATAATGTTGCGCAGCTTTTGTTTCACTATTTATTTTGCACCTGGAGTATTACCTCCCACATCATTTTTAGCAAAGAGCCACAGCCCTAATGCTCAGCACTCAACTATATCACAACCCTTGGACGGCGATGACACCTCTGCAGCATTCATTTTTCCAAGGCCCTGTGTTAAGCACATATGTGCATTTCCTGAGACTGTTTGTGCTAGGTGGTTGTCATCTGTCAGTTCTGGGAATCTTCCCCTTTTTTTTTTCCTAGAAAAATGAACTCATTAGTTTAAAACTCCCAAATGCCACATTCAGCTCAAACAGCGAAGATGATAACCTGTAAAAAAAAAAAAAAGAGAGAGAGAGGAGAAAAGAGAGTAGTAGTCTGGCAGGTTTTCTGCAAGTGGACGCTGTAATAAAAATGCCCCCTACTTTGTTGGGATGGTATTTGTAGGGCTGCTGCCATATGTTACTTTCCTTTTTAGCTGGGATTATGCCATCATTATTGCTGATAAAAGCTGTTTACTGCCTTGGCAAAGGAATGATGCTTGGAGCAGTTTTGGAAACCACCATTCAGTTTACAGAAAAGTGCATTTAGTGCCAGATGCTAGGATCCTGGGTCTTTGTTATCTTTTCCCATTATTGGGATCATCCATTGTCTAGGTTTTTTTTTCTTTTAACTTAACAATGGTTTTATTGTTTGTGTTTCGAATCCATGGTATTTCTAGCAGGTGACACAGGAGATTTTTAGCTCACTATACAGCTGGTCTCAAGGAGTGCATTTTATCCCGCATGCCCTGGGAGCCATGTGTGCACCGAGTTTCTGGTTCTCAGCATGCCCTCCAAGATGTTTGCACTTTGGATCCACTGTGTGCCCAGAGGGAGGGAGAGGGAAGCTCTTTCAGCTGAATAATAAGCTGCTGGCGAATGTGTAGAGGAGAAGCAGAGAGCTTCATGGCGAGGAATCCTCTAGTGTTGCCTGAGCCCATTGTAGCTTGTGTACGTTCCTGGGAACATCACTGTCAAGGACTCTGCAAAATCATTGGGCTGCAATAAAGGGAGGCAGTCGGGGGAAGTGTGTAAATTAAAGAATACCTTGTATTTTTAATCTGAAGGGGGCCATAATTCATATGTAAATGGTCTTAGTACAGAGTAGCAGAACTGGGTGACATGCTGCAGTTCCAGCCGTGCCAGCCTTTCCATCAGAAACCTTTATGGATGGGGCTCCAGAAAAGACAGGGTTTTTTTTTTTTTCCCCTCCTGTGCTGAAACTTGATAAAAACTGAGGGAGTGAACAGGAAAAGCAAGCGGTACCTTTACATCCTGGCTGAGCTGCTTGTCATCATGTTAAATACCAGTAGTTTTTAAATGAATGTTTGCACCTTGTTATTTATTGCCGGGCATGGAGTGTCATAGGCCACAGACAGCGTCTCAGTGCTCACCTGGCAATGCGTAGCAAGGAGGGTGATAGAGTGACATGTTCAAAATTCAGGGCAGAGACCTCTGGTGCCCTTGCCCTTGGGAGCCGGGGGAGACTGCAGGCCTTGGTGGAGGGGTGCAGGGCTGCAGGCTGTGCGGTGCAAGCCAGGCTCCCCAGGTTTTCCTCCCGCTGGCGGTGAAGGCTTGTGGCTGGGCTGCACAACACAGCAGAGCAGGGTGTTTTTGCCCTGCCTGGGAAGAGCACTGAGAGATCGAAAAGCTCAGAAGGCCGAGTGCTGTGGGGAACTGTATTCCTAGGTTTGGTGTGGTAGTCGGTTCCTATAGTGCCTGGTCTCTGCCGCAAAGCTATTTAATGATACCCAGCAACACTGCTCCAGTTCTTCACTGCAAGGAGAGCGATGCCCAGCAGCACCGCTTCGGTTCACACCTCACTGAAAAGCAGTGTCTTGAGCAGGTACCTCCAGTGGGGACAAACGCTTCACGGCACCAAGTGCTGGCACATTCTTTGGAGCTGCCCCATCCAAACCCCATGTCAGGCTTCCTGTCCAGCTGGTGAGACCTGGGGGGAGCACAGGTCGAGGGGCCCCTGCCTGCAGACGCATCTGAAGCACACTGGGTGTTTCTGGCTTGCTGGGGTGCAGTTGCTTTAGCACCAGCAATGTCTTCTCTGACACCTGGCCTCCATCTTTACGCTAATGTGTTTGGAAGGAATGGTTTTCCCTGGGATCTTCCCCTGAGCCTCTTACCTGGGAGATCCCACAACCCACGACGTTCCTCATCGGCTGTGCGGAGCAGCTGAGGCACTGCCAGAGCATGGGCATGCCTGGTGGCAGGTGGGGGCTGCGGAGAGCCTGGCTGTGGACAGGCACAGGAAATCCCAGTACTGCCTTTTCACCTCCACCTCACAGGTTCACCCGTGGCAGGTGGGAAGGAGCCAAGAGCTTCTCTTGGGGGCCTCTTGTGGCATAAACGTGGCTCAGTGGCTGGCATCTCACAGCACAACCCCGATCAATGTGAGTAACTCACCTTGGCAGCTCAGGCTGAGACACTGAGGCCTGAATGGGCCCTGAGGACCAAATTTCCCCAGTGGGTACTCACTTAATGGCCAGGCAGAGGCTGGGGGCTGCTGCAGGAGAGGGTGGTGTGGGCAGGATGTCCGCCTGCCAGGAGACTCTTTGGTGGCTCGAGTTTTTCATGGTTCAGGGCCATGATTCCAGCCCATGGTGCGAGTGTGGAAGGGACAGGCCTTTTCTTTGGTGTTCTCTCTTGTTCTGAAATTGCACCTGTCCACGGAGGTCTTCCCCACCTATTCCCCTGCCGTTTGTGCTGAGAGGTGGGCAAGAAATGGTGGCCCCCGCATTCAGTGGTGCCTTGAGGCTGGCGAACTCAGGGATAAATATGTGAACACTGGGCTGGTTCGACACACACCGAGGCATGCGGTGGTTCATAGCAATCGTAGGGCAGCGGGGCTGGAAGGGACCTCCTGAGGTCACAGCTAGCCCAACCCCTGCCTGAGGCAGGACCGTCCCTATTCAAACCCTGCCGGACAGACCGTAATTGAATCTCTTTGTAAAACTGCCGTCAACCCGGACACAATGCACGTTGCCTTCCCTGTAAATGGCTTGCCGGGCCCGGTCTATCAATGAAATCAGTCTTGATACTGTAAATTTTGCCCTCATTAAAACACAAGGACCCGTTGCTCATTAGCTGTCTTCCCGGTGCCTGTGTGCCCCCCTGCTGCATCCGCAGTGGTGTGCACTTAGGTGCTGGACACACCTTCCCCCTCCCCAGGCTGTGTGCTCCCCCCAGCAGGCAGGTGACTGGGAAGAAGCACGTCCCCTTGCAGGGGGTCTCTGTGGGGCTGCTGGAGACCTGCTCTGCTCCGCCGTGTTGTTCTGTGGGGAAGAGACGCTGACCTTATTCTCCTGCTTAGAGAGATGCGTCTGGAACCAAATGAGGGCAGTAAAGTATAATGGAAGGCTTTACAAATGAAAGTTTTGTTTCTGCTCGTGCAGTGCCTTGTTTCCCCCTCGTGTATCCTGGGAAATCAGACTGATCAATAGTTCCCATTTCAGTACAACTGCAGCAAGCATTACAACTGTATAAAATTTACAACATTGTCTGCTGTAAATTTTAATTGGAAAAGCCTTATAGCTTTACCCTCTATCTTTGCAGGTTTAAATCTATTTGATTTAAAAAAAAAATCAAACAAATTTACTACATATAATATCGTGTCATACACTTTTTATTGACAGTGTAATATAAATAGGACAAAACCATGGTCCTGCTGGAAGAAAAATGGCCATAAAAATAGGTGGAAAAGGCTGGAAGTGCTGACTGCACGGTATGTGCTGGAGAAAACACTGCCCATCGCGCCGTGCGCGTGGCAACAAACTATTAGCTGGGGCAAGCAGGTCAGAGGAACGGATCCTTTGTGCATGTGCACAGGAGCCCCGAGCCGCAGCCAGTCGGCGGAGAGTGTAGCCTGCGAGGAGAGGAGCCGCAGCTCGGAGGAGATAGCAGAAAATGTCGCTTTCAGCACAGCTTTATTTCTGTCACAGGTCAGGCTTAAAATGCTGTGTGATACAGTTATTGACTCTAATCTGGGCATAAACACAAGTCCTCAAGCACCAGCCCAATTAATAATTTGCATAATTAACATGCATATTAAATAGGGACTGGCCTTGCATCTGTATTTGCAGTGATAGGGGTAATGAGGGCTAGCGGAGCGGTGCCTCGGGCTGGCGTTAGCAGACGCGTGGCAGTAGTAATTTTTGCTCGGATTGACAACTGCTAGACAAGCAGTCCCAGCATAAAACTAAACCCCGTTTGGCAGAATTAATCGTTGACAAACTGCTCTTAAAGCTGTAACATTGTTTCTGTCAGTTGTTCGGTTTGATGTCACTGTTAGACATAATAAATCAATAGTGTCAGAACTTGGTAATGTTTATAGCTAGCAAGGTTTATTATTTCATATGACTGTCATGTACAAATAGTGCTTATCATGGCTGCCCCTAAATTATCGAAGGCAGAATATTGCTTTGTATGGATTTCTGCAGATTCCTGCCCCAATCAGTCCCTTTGCCAGCTGGAGCCCGAGGGGGCGGCTCGGGTTTGGGAGGTTTGAGCGGCACGAGCAAGGAGGTAGTTTTGTTCTCTGCAGATTTTTAGTACACAGGTTAAGACAGTGGACATGCCTGTGTTTGCATCCCCGGCTGGACTACCTGGCTGTCAAGGCCTTTGTTTTACAAACCATTTTGTCACATGCCTTTGCTTAAGCGGTACTGGATTCTTAGCTGAGGATGGATCGAGAAGAAACAATTTTATAATAGCAAGCGAGTGATGAGGTTTGGGCTGTGCTTCTTTCCTCATTGCAGGATTCAGGTGACTGCAGATCTAAAGGCATCTAAAAACCACGTCCTTGGTCCCCTGTCAAGTGAATGAGCACTGGTCGTGGATCCCTTTGCAAACTGCAGTCTGGGATGCTTGCTCTAGGGGCCCTACCTGCCCCTAGATGTACGGCTGGATCCTGCACCCCAGACTCTGGCAGATGTGCAAGGAGCCAGGCCCCTGGATCATCTTTACAGCATAGGGATGGGTGTTTATCCCATGATGCAGACAGCGCAGTGAGCCACTCCTTGGGAGCTGCTTCCAAGGCAAAAAGCAAAACCAGACTCCTGCCTGGATCCAGTAACAGAGGTTTGCACCCCGGCAGAGCACATGCATGCTCAGGAAGTGTGTGCATATGTGCAACTAGCCCCAGCCTAAATAGCATGGCACCACCTTGCGGATTCTGCAGCCAGTTCAAAAGCAGCTTATCTCCCCTACCTGAGCTCCCCCACAGCTGGTGCTCACCGTGCCAGCTCAGGCAGCAGCTTCTGTGCCTTTTATGCCCCAGCAGGCTTTGCACGAAGCCGTTTGAGCAGTGATTGACAGAGCTGCTCATGCAAAGCCTACCGGGCACAAGCTGGGCCGGGAACCGGAGGCAGGGCTAGAAGCCAAGGTGGCCAGAGGTGGAGGAGTCAGGATGGCCAGCGGGTTGCAGGGCCCTGGGTGGCTTGTCCCTCACACCTGTCCTGAGGACACGAGGGAGCCCAACCCCAGGACAGGCCTGCAGCACAGGGGGCGGCCCGACAGCCCTGCTCTCCCCCCCCTTCCCACTTGGGCCATGATTCATCAGGACCCTGGTCTTTGTCACGTCACCTGGCAGTTGTTAATGATGCACACACGAGGTGTGCGGGTCCGGGAGGGAGGAGCCAGCTCCGCGGAGGAGGGGCCGTCCCACGTCTAGTGTATCAAGCTGTCCCCTTGCAGAGGGGGGCGTGCATAAATTACTGCCATAAATTATTGCAGCCCCAGGGCAGGAGAAGCATCAAGTTATGACTTTTACATGAGTATTTAGTCAGCCATTCAATAAAAAATAGGTCTTCCAAGTGTGCGCTACCATTTATCAGCTGCATATTTATTATTTATCATAGCTACACACAATGCAAATGTGAATTACCAAAACAGCTCCTCCGAGGAGCACTTGCTTTTATAGGAATGTAAACGTATATAATGCACTTGGTAAACCAGACACTGACCTCCGAAAGGAGAGAAAATGTAGAGATGCAGATTTTATTTTTACCTTTCATTTTCTACATGATAAATTTTCTACTCGCTATTTCCCTCTTAAAGGTCATTTCCTGGATTAAGCTTCCTGTAGCTCACTGCTGATCTATGTATAGCTTCAGATAACGATTTGGATAAATGCTTATTGCCAGCTCTGTGACTGGGCCTGGCAGGGGAGCGGAGGCCGGGTCGTGACATGCGTTCAGGTTTCCCGAATAGGATTGTCATGTAGACGGACCCAGAACTCCAGACCCGGGCCGCACTCCTGCTGGCAGCGAGAGCTTTTGCTGAGTGTCACATCAAGGCCTGAATGAGCATAGCCTACCGGGGAAGGGCCTCGAGTTGGGGCTACTGTGCGAAGCCCCCGGGGACAGCCTGCGCTGTTCCTGTCAGCATCGTGCCCAGCCAAGATGAGACTTCTCAGGTCTCTGCCCGCCATGTGACAAACTTTGATCAGCAGGAAATACCTGACGGCATTGACGTTCCTGCCCCGTGGGTTAATTCCAGCTTTTGTATAATTCGTAAAATCATGTCATCTTCCAAAGAGGGATCTGAATAACCCGCCTCTGCTTGGTGTTTCCAGATGACCTGGGTGCATTTTCACCAGTTCTCCGGGCAGCTCCCGGCCTCTCCATGATTCCCAGGCACGTTGTGCCCTTCTGCTCCAAAGGTCCTGAACCGCCACCCCGCTGCACGGAAAGGCACCGCTTCACCCAACACAGCGGTGCAGGTCCTGGATAGCAGCCTGCGGGAGCTCCGCACAGCTCCTCCCTGCAAGCACAGGGAGTGAGGAGCTGGTCCACTGAAGCTGCGGGACTGTGCAGCTCGGGGCTGTCCACCAGCTGGACACGCAGCCCTGCGTGATGGGACGCTATGTCTGTCTGCCTGGGAGCACACCAGCTCACAGGCAAGGTGCCGGGTGCTCAGGGTGGTATGTTGAGTTCCTGGGCTTTGGAGGACTGGGCCAACTTCACCTCTTTCTAGGCACTGGGGTGGCTTCTGTGCGTGTAGGAGGTAAAGCTGTCCCCAGGACTGGATTGTGAGAGGGCCATGCGCTGCAGCCTGCATTGAAGCCAGCGTGGCTCTGGCAATCAGCACCTCAGGTTAACTGCATATGAGGGAAACCCACTGCACAACCAAGTGCTTGAAAATCCCAAATCCCCCTGGACCAGGGAGACCCACCTGGACAGAGCAGCCTGGGCTGGAAAGAAAAGGGGCATCTCTAGCAGGCAAGGAGCAGCCATGGCAGTGCCCACCTCCCTTCTCCCTTGTGTGGCTTGGGGAGGGGTTGAGGCCTCGGCCCTGCATAGCAGCCCTGTCGCTGCGTGCAGGGTCGCTGCCTGGCTACAGGGAAAAGAGCAGCCAGAAAGTGTCTCCGCAATAAATTGGCCCTGGCGTCTGTTAGACTGGCAGGCCCACAGGGGTGTCACATTCTCTCCCTCCAAGGAAACAGCTCTCGGTCTTCCTTGTGGGAAAGGGCACAGCCAGAGGGTTTCCCTCTTGGCATGGCTGGCGGCAGCAGATCTGGTTCTCCCTCTTCCCAGAGACAGTGTGAGCTGTCCCAGGAGGGTCCAACAACATAGTTTATGCTGCCAAGGCCAGCACCAAGGTAACCAACAGCCTGGCCACTGCCGAGCAAACAGGCTAGGGCCCTTTTTGCTTTGCATAGGAGCAATCCCAACCTTTCCCTGCCGGGCCTCTTCCCAACCATGTTCCTGCTCCCTGCCAGGCAGTGGACGTCCTTTCCCTCAAGCTGGGCCATCAGGTTAGGACATGTGAGCTGTTGCCGTCAGGGCAAGGGATGCAATTTGCTGTGGCCTCTGTCTTTCCAAAAGAGATGAAGCTGTGGGGATGCAGTATTGCACTGAGGCCTGAATTCTCTTGCCAGGTGAGTGCACGCTTGCCACTGGTTCAGAGAGACACTGCAGCAGCCCTCTTGGGAGGGCTGCTGCCAAGGGCCAGCCTGGTTTGCTCGAACACTGCTGTAAGCAACTTGTCTCATGGGACATTTGTCAGAGGCCGCTCTCTCGTCCCTAGGTTATTAGTGAATGTTTGATCACTTTGTGGGCAGGGCTGGTCTGGGCTTGAGCTCCCCAAAGCAGCAGTGCAGGACTCTACGTGCTCGCCCAAGGAATCTGGGTCACCCAAGAGTAGCACTTGTCTGTGCGTGTGTGTGTACATGTATGCATTTATTTAACCTTTGCTTTGCCCCATACCAGAATTACCAAACCCAGCAGGCTGAAGCCTGGCCCCTGCGCCAGTGAGGGGCCTCTTTGGGTGTTGCAGAAAGCAACGCAGGCTGTTCAGTAGTGGGGGACTTTTTCCATCTCTTAGTGCAGGCTTAGCTGGTTGGAGAAGATGTAGGTGGAATGGCTTGTTAACTCATCTCCCTCCTGGTGCCAGCGATATGCCCTCTTTTCCGTGCAGCTCATGACCTCTCTGTCACTGCCCCTGCAGGGGCCACATCTCTGCAGTGTTTCCTTGCAAATCCACCAGTCTCCAGTAATTGGGATTGTATTTGTGAACATCCCACAGGTGTATCAGTTTCTTTCTGGTGACGAGAGCCCATGACCACCCACTGGTCCAGCGCGACCTGCATGGACTCCAGGATGAGAGAAACCACTCTTCCTACCCAGTGCCCTGGTATCTCTGCTGGGGCAGCCCCAGAAACAGGGGGTGCCATTTTTGCTGCCTTTTCAGTTGGCAAACGTGTGGCCCTAGGGAGTTCTGCTCAGCTGCACGCGCCTCATTGACAAAGCCCTCGCCGCTCTGGCTAACAGAGGGTGCAAGGAATTGCTTATAACAGCCTGGGGGCAGCATTAGTGTCCTGGCGATGGACTCCACTCTGGGGAGCTGCAGTCTGCTCCTCTGACACACATGCACACCCCGTGTGCACAGTTCTTTGGGATCCCTCAGGCTGAGAGTCACTATACATGTTGAATTACTAAAGCTCCAGATGTGTGCTGTTTGGATGTGCTGCTGCTGTGAGCCCAGGCCCTGCATCCCACTGTTATTTTTATTTATATTGCTGCCCATATGCCAGCCAGCAGCAGGTCTCTGGGCCTGGATTTCCTCTTTGAGAAGAAATCAGTGGGGCTTGAGGACAGATCCCCCTCCTCCGGGGGTCTCCGCCAGACCCTGGTGTCCAGGAAGGTGCTCTGCACCAGGTACTGACTCCAGCTAGGTCACAGGGACAGCAGAGCCCCTGCTGCTTGCACCAGCTCCCTCCACCAAGATGATACTGCCCCCAAATAGCCACACAGCCTGTCTTAGAAGATACATGCTGAAACAGCTTGCAGAACGGTGTGTAACTGCTGCCCCCTGCTATGTTCTTTGTCAGCCCCCTGCTTGGTGCTGCCCAGGACAGAGATGGACGCTGCCTGCTTTGGGCAGCTGCCATCCAGAAGCAGGAACGTAGGACACAGGACATACTGGGAACGCAGAGGGGGGAAATCTCGGGGCACGTTTTTAAGCTGACGGACTTAGCGCACGCTCCCTCTGCACTGCCTCAAGCAACTCCCCCCTGAGCACAGCTAAGAGTAGCTCCAGGGGGCGGCTCAGTGTGATAGAGACCCCCTGGCCCCCGCACTTTTTGCTAGAGAAGGGGCTTGAGATTTGGGGATATAGGCCTGGTTGCCTCTCGCTGTCCACACAGCATGTGGCTTTGGGCTCTTCTCTTTCCGGTCCCTGCACAGTAGTCCCTTCTCCCACCTGGCTGTGCAGTGGTGCCCACACTGGCCTCCCCGCTGCTGGCATGGAGCCCAGTCGTCAGCGTGCTAACGAGCTGCATGCCTCACAGCTCTACTCATGGACTGTTGCTGGGGTGCACGACACCCTCCATTCAGTGTCATCCCTGCTGCGTTGTATCTGGTTGATGGTAGAAGCTCAGCCTGACTTGATGTGCACAGGGGCTTTGGTGCTGCGTGCTTTTCTTGAGGCAGGGCCCTGCCGTTTCCTACATGTCTCCTGTGCACGCCTGCCATGATGTATGCCAGCTGGCTACCTGAGTAGGCCTCCAGTTTGGCCGGAGACCTGTAGGCAGTAGGAACCTGGCTAGCTGCTCAGGGGGATTTCACCTGGTGCTGAGACCCCCACGGCCCTGGAGAGGTTACGTTCTCAGATCCTCATGTGCCGCTTGCAGGGAAAATGTGAAAGGCACAGTTCTCCCAGTCCTGCTTTTGCCAGCTCGAAGATCATGTGCTAGCAATTAGACCTAATACTCTGGAGCCAAACAAGCCCTATTCCCCATTGTGTTAGAAGCTGCTTTAGTCACAGATATTCCTGAGTTTCTGACTCTCCTCTCATACAGCAAGGCCAGGAGAGCTGGCTGCACTTTGGAGCAGGGCTGCAGGGTTCCAGCTGCATGGCGTCGGATCAGAAAGCATTGCTCTTATGGCCTCTGACCTTCTGGCTGTCCCCTTCCTCTGTCTCCCTGGAAATGGCTGTCTCATGGCTATAAGTCCTGCAGCCTGCCTGGTCACTGGGGAGGAGCTTCGCCCCTGTGCAGAGGGGCAGCGTGAGGCCCATGTGCTATCACACCCCCCTCGCCTGTCTTATAGAATGATTACTGCATGATTTAAAATAATTGCCCATCATGTAAATGATGCACATAATCTGGAAAATGTAATTAAGTGAAACACGATATTTATAAACTATTTCTAAACAAGACATGGGGGAAGGAAGGGGTTTTACCTCCAAGTGAAATCAAATCCTCTGAATGAAATGTTTGAATCCGGGGCCAAGTGGAGTGGCTTTCAAAGCCCGTATTTCTTCTCTGGGTAATTCCCCAAATCAACACCAGAACAAAGAGGAAGCTGGTTCTTGTTGGCCTCGTGCTACTTTTGGAACTGTGCACATGGCAGCCCGCATGTGGGTTTTGCATGTACATGGACCCGGTGCCCTGGACTCTGGCTGATGCTTTCAGGCACCTTCACATTGCATTCTGCCTGATGGGACATCTCGTCTTAACTTCCTGCTTCTACCAGCTACAGTACAGGGTGGACTGGGTTTCACGCACTGCCTCTTTCTTGGGGCACTGGAGCCATGGAGCAAGCTCTCATCAGTGGGTTTCTGATGTTTCTGAATTTCCTTAGTGGTGAGGATATGGGTGCCAGAAGTGGGGCTGGGGATCCTGGAGGTTGTGGTGGGGACTCTCACTGCATGGCCATTTGGTGCCTGCTATTTGTGTTTTGTCCTTTAAAGCACCTGGCTCCCACTGCAACAAACTGGCCATAGGCACTTAGGCAAATAAAGAACTGAAGACTTATTTTAGGGGAAAGAACCATGGTGTTTGCAGGGAGGAGATGTGAGGAACAGGGAAGGCTTCCTCACCCTGCTACCATGCACCACAAGTCCTGACCCACAACCCTGCTCCTAGTGCAGGACCAGAGTCCTCTGGCACACCCCCCAGAGCTGGGGTCAGGGGAACCTAGACCATGTTTGTAAGGCATTTCCTGCACGCTCTCTGCTTCCACTCGTGGGTTCCTGTGACCATTTGCTAATGCCCCTCAAAGCCCCTCTGTGAAACTGTTCAGCTGTTCTGATCCTGGGAAGAAGGAACAACGTGCGGGTGGTCTGAATTTGGGTCTTGCAGGTAAAAGGGTAGGGCAGTATCTGACTGTGTCCTGTCCCTCTTGGAAGGAAACCTTAATATTTTGAATGAGTTTCCTGCCATCTGGTCCTCTCCATTGGGGGAGAAGGACTGAGGCTGTTAAGGGCTTCCTGAGTTGCTGAGATGATAGTTATTCATAGTCAATGGGCATTTTCCTGCTGCGGCCCCTGGGTCAAGCTGGGGAAGGCTACAATGACGTAGCTGGTGTTTTCAAACAAAAACAGCGCGTCAGCCTCAGGCTGCAGTGGGAGGAGAGCTGGGAAGAGCCGCTCTCTCGGGGAGACGAGCCCTTTCCCATGGACTCGTGCCGGCTTTTGCTGGCCGAAGGGTCTGCAGTCACCGCTTTGTTGAAGGGGTCCATCCAAACCTGTGAGACACTGAGGATGGGCTGGGTTTTCTGAGGGGAGGTCATTAGTTAACATATCTGAGAATAGCGGCACATCCGTTAGCATGCTAATTCACTCAACTGGCAGCGAGCACTGCGACATGACAGCTTGCAGGGGGTGTGGGGGAGGGTCTGAAAATGGCAGCAGATTGGTATTTTGAAAGGGAGGGAAGTTTTATAATGATGAAGAAGAAAGATGACATTTGGTGCTCACATTTAACTTGCATTCGTTGTCCACAGGAGGGTCAGCCTGTGTAACCTCCCTTGATTAGGCCTCAGGCCGCCCAGCAGCTGACTGGGTGTATACCCTTCAGACTGCAACAAAAAGAAAGGCCTAGATAATTAGGCCAAGTTGAACTGCGGGAGGTAGCCAGCTTCTCGGCTGCCTTTTGTATATTCATGACCCAGCTTGATTGATGGAAGGACAGTGTTTGGTGACACTGTCATTTGCAAGTTGAAAGGTAGACTACAGGCTGGAGCCATGCTCAGATGTGCCTTAAAGGGTCCTGCAATCAGCTCATTTGGATGCTGAGGATGTTCGCATCTGCATTTCTTTGTTTCTAACTGTTTCGGGAGGACATCTGTTAATTTGTCTGGGCGAGCCGGGTGTTTCCATCTACAAGCACCAAACCATGGCACAGGATGGCATCTCATGAAAACTTCCCAGCAAAGTTTCTACAGAGTTTTGGAGTCATGCTCTTGACAAAGGGGGCGGGGGGGCGGTCTTGCAGGGAGGGGAAGACAGACCCCAACTCAGCTCAGCTCCACCAAGCTCTGGGTGTCTGAGTTCAGCCTCCCAGGCATGGAATGAAAGGAGAGGCATGGGTTAGCAAAAGCATCTGTTGAATGAGACATTTTAGGAGAAACGAAGTGCCTGGCTGCTTGTAAGAGCGGGCTGGGCTGGGCTGGCCAGGAAACCTGCACTGCCCCAGGGAGAGGGGGAAGGAGCCAGGTGCCAGGACCCGAGAGGGGCAATGCTGTCCCTGCCTGACCCCCAGCCCCTGTCGTGCTGCCTTTCCCAGTGCCTGGAGTCCTGTGCCGGCGGCAGCCAGCAGCTCACCGCCTCCACCGTTCCCTGCCTGGCTCGGGAGCCTGAAGGGAGCAGGCGGGGGGATAAAGCAGTGTTTCTGGGCCTCGTAAAGCGCGGCGCTTACCTGGCGAGGCTGTGGCACTGTGGAGAGTTATGGCTGTTTTTGCAAGAGAAGCACCGAGAGTTGCTGCGGGGCTGAGTGATAGATTCTCCTGCCTGGAGCATCCCAGTGTGTTTATCCATGGCTTGTATGGCAGCTTTCATAAGACATTTACCCCATGATTTGCGATGAGCTTATGTGTGAATAATTAATGGCAATTAATCCTTAATTACAGTAATTAGGCAAGTCACAGGAAATTAAGCTGCAGCTGGAGAAGACCATGCCTGGGAAGAGCGGGCTGGGGCTGTGCGAGTGTGCCATGCACTGACAGTGCGGCGAGCAGGAGCTGGGGCTCAGCTCCGCTGCCAGCCCGTGCCTGCACATGGTGCTTGCTGCCGGCACTCGGGTGCCAGCCTCCGGTGGCCCCACTTGCTCTTGGCCTGGGGCACAAAGGGGCTGACAGCATTTTGGGGGGGAAAGGCGCAGGGGAGGGAGGGTGCAGCTTGGAGCTGGAGCACACTGGAGCTGCAAGGTGGGGAGATGGAAAAAACCCAGGGCAGACCCAGACCAGCATGTCCCTCGCAGCATCACTGCTGCTATGACACAGGAGAGAGGCAGGATGCAGCTAGGTCTGGCCCAGTGCCTGGCAGCTCGGCTGTTCTCATGCACGTGTGTTTTAGGGGCGCCGCTTTGGAGTCTCAGCTCCCTAGAGCTGAAAGGCTGCAAGGGAGAGAGGGATGGGGGCAGAGGGGGGAAGTTCAGACCAGACCCAGTTCAGCATCTCCCTCTCAACATCTCTGCTGCAGGAGATGGGCCGGATGGAGCAAGGGTCTGGTTCAGCACACGTCAGTTCTCATGTCCCCATGACCCACCGGGATGGGGTGGGAAGGTGCAGGTTGGCAGGGCAACGGTGGGGTCTTCTGCCTCCGTTCTGGCTGTGCAGTACCGAGCATTGCCCACCCCTGAAGCATCTTTTCTCGCCTCCCCAGCTGGCAGCAGCCCTGTGGCCCAGTGGTGAGGTGCTCCAGGCTCCCCCACACTTAGCCACACAGGGGCCAGCACAGGGGACAGCGCTGGGGCTGGGGGAGGCTAGGAGGAGCCTGTCAGCTCCCCTTGGAAGCCCGGACCCACGTGGTCACCCCTGCGGATTGTCTTGCCCTTGGCAGAGGGTTTGGGGCCTTCCTTGCACTTCCCAGAGATGAACCACGTGGTCCCTGGGGGCCAGACAGGGGCAGGAGGAGCCTGAACATCATCAGATCTGATGCAGGTTTCCTTGGACCCGGGGGGTGTGGGCAGAGCCAGCGGCAGAGGAGCTTTTCCAGCTCTCTGGGTTTTATCTCCTGCCTGCCCATACTGGACATCCTCCAGCTAAAAGCCTCAGCTCCCGGAGCCCAGGGATGACCAAGAACCTCAGCGTCTGTGTTAAACTCAGAGTCAATTTCTAGCCTCTGTGGTTGAAGAAAAGGTGACCTGCAAAGTCTTTGGCATCAAAAGGCAAATCAATGGGATTGCATTCATTTTTGCTAAAATGCATGCCATTTTCTAGTGAATCTATGTGTTTTTTTGGGCCTCCGGTAAATTCTTGTGACACCTGCTGTTGTTGGTACTGATAAGGGCTGTGATTCCCCAAAGCTGTCAGCATTGTTGGCTTAGAAGCCAAACTGCCACTGAGGTCCATGGGAGCAGGAATAGGCCTGTGCTGAGGACTGCTGAAAACCCCAGTGCAATCCACCCAGAGCGGGCAGAAAAACAAAATCACGTCTCTAAGAAAAGTTTGCACAGATGTCTTTGTATGCACTTAAACGATCAACAGGAAAGCCACATGGAAAGTACTGTGTGCACATTACCTTCAATGCTGACCAGAAAAGTTCAGGCAAAGACTCTCTGGTGCTAAAAAAAACCAGGCAAAATTAATCCAAAATTAAGATTTGTTGTGTGACTGTCCTGGAAAAATGACACGTTTTCCTTGCAGCGTTTGGTACTGAGCAAAAATAGCAGAGCTGAATCCTGCTCTCTCCTGTTTTCATTCTTATGCATCTTAGTGCAGAACTGTGCCCGGCTTTGCTAAAAATGAAGCCAATTTTGAAGGGAACGTGTAGGATTAAAAGGCAGGATTATCCCCAGAGGGCTGTGCTGTGCTTGCTGCTCCCTGACCCGTTGGAGAAGTGCATGTATTTTGGAGTTGTGCTAAAATAACCCCTAATATCTGCGAACTTCCTGTAAGCAAACAAACCTACACAAAAGCGTCTCCAGCCCCGCTTCCCGAGCCATGCCTTTGATTATCTGTAATCAGGCTGAGATGTGCGTCTGTGTGCACGTTCACGTCAGGGCTCTTAACCCTTTTCCAAATAATATCTTTGTATGAATATGTGCTGGGAAATAATGCTCCTATAGGTCCTGGCAATATAAATAATGTATGTGCAGAAGCTCATAAATGTAAGCTTGAATTTTCCTCAGTAGTTTTTGTTCTCAATCACCTTGATGAAACAATCTTGAAGGCGCTCTCCTTTCAGTGGCATTTGGAATGAGTCCCTGACAGCCTGATTTTCCACCCCTGTTGTGATGCTGCTTTCTCTAGTTAATATTCCTCTGTAAGTGTCGTACCAAAGTAAACCAAAGGAGCCCAGCTCATGACACTAAGGCTGCATTTGCATTAATTATGCAGTCAGGGCTGGTGAGAAAATGCTGTCACAGGGAGAGAGGCAGTAAATGAGAACCCTCTGAGTGAGCCTGAATGAAGAGCATTAAGTTCATTTACATGGAGGCAAGAAGAGCCCTCAGATTCGAGTGAAGGAACAATGGCATTTCTCTTGTCTGCTTGTTCTGTGGCATTGTTCTGTGACTTAATGAGTTAAAGGCAGAGTGTTTGCCTTGACAAAAAGACAGCGAAGATCCCTTTGGTATTAATAACAATAACAATAATTAATAATATCCCACTAAGCATGGAGCAGACACTAGGCAGAAAGTTTAAAGAGCCCCTGCCTTATGGAAGCCACTCGCGGCTGGTCTGGAGCAGCTCTGGGGGCAGTTGTGCTGGGAAGGGACGCACTCTTCTCCTGGCTGTGCTGAGATCTCGGCAGCACTGAACGGGGAGCCCCGTGCGAGGCTGTCATGGTGCATGTGCGCCTGTACATGTATGTGCGCGTGTGCTGCAGCTGCGGGGGACGGGAGGTTTGGGGATTTGAGAAGGGTAATTATCCTTTCTCCTGCACCTCCCATATGCTGCCAGCTTGCATCGATTTAGTCTCAGCCATGCCCATCGTAGAGAGACAGGGCCATGGGACCCATGCCTTGCTCCCAGTGTCATTCTCCCCCGCTCCAGCTTTTGGGAAAGCTGTCATGTGGCAGAACCAGTGCCCGGCAGCGGCAGACAGCAGTGCCCCGAGGTGGTGGGGGCATGGGCACGCTCCGTATGTGTCTGAGCGCTGCGCAGCCCAGGCCCTGCGAGCACAAGCATGGGGGAAGCCCATGTCTTAGAGAGATGCCCGGTGAGGACAAAGAAAACTGGTGGCCCAGTAAACTGGGCCCTCCCCAGTAGCCCAGGGGCTTTCTCTCTGCCTCTCCCCACCACACGGCTGGCTCGTCTGTTTGCACTGGAAGCTCAGTAGGGCAGGGACTCTGGGACTCTGTGTGTACAGCGCCGAGTGCAATGCAGCCTCTGAGCAACAGCAGTAGCAGAGGGGGGATGGAGGAGACAGGCCTCTCCAGGAATTCATTTCTGGTCGGATGTGAAAGGCGGTTGGAGAAGGTCCAGAGAGACAGCTGGCCTCCCTCTCCATTGGAGACAGACACTGTCTGATAGCAGCTGGATGAACACCAGCCATGTGCAAGGCGCTGTACGCCCATACTGCCTGGGGAAAAAACCGCTTGTTCTGGTCCCCAGGCCTCTGGGCAGGCCGGCATTTCCTACCCCCACTGCTGTCTTTATGCTGTATTGTCTATGACACGACAGAGCCTGCGTGGCTCGGGGGCAGGAAGATGGTAGTCACTCCCTCCTGACTTGATGGGGGTATTGAAGCAGGCAGGGGATGGGGCTGTGGGGGAGTGAGAGAGAAAGGTCTGCTGGCCCAGGGTCTTTTACCCTGATGGGAAAGGAGCAAAGCGGAGCCTTTCAGCTGCACAAAAGCATTTTTCTTGCAAGCAACAAAATGCCCCAGTTTCTCAAGGTTTCTAAAAAGAGTAAAGGAGGATTAAAAAAAAAAATTCATGTGCTTGCCTTAACATTTTTCATAAAAAACGAATTAACATTTCCACTGCCCAAATGTCAGAATTTTTTAGCAAAATTGCTCCTCTCTGAGCCAGGCGAACGGCAGAAAATGCCTCATTTCACACAGGGAATTTCACCCTTTCAGTTGCCAGGAATCAAGTTCACTGCTGGATGAAATGACAAAATATTTCTCTACCTCCCCCCAGCCAGTCCAATTCACAGATACTGCTGCAAATACTACGGAGGATTCTACAGTTACTAGCACATGTATGGGTAGGAAATTGCATATGTAAATATTTCTCAAATATCCTTTTGAATAAACTTTTATACGAGGTTGTATCTGCATGGAGAGCCAGGCTGTGCGGATGGCTCTCCATGTTACAGTATAAAAACAACAGCAACACAATTTTATGGAAATCAAGTGAGAATTGTAGATGCATGTTTAATTCACTGCCACCTCTGCCGCACTGACTGCCGCTCTGTTCTCTCCCCTCTCCCTGCTAGTTCCCTCGTGTGTGTGTGTATGTATTTGTATGTATGTATATGTGTGTGTATACATACATACACACATACACACACATATGTATAGAAAGATCAAGACTCCTTTATAGGAGCTGTATTGATAATGATGTCTGTCCTATGTTGAATTAAAATGAGTGTCTGTACTTTGATTGTATTCATTTACAGTATCAAAGGTGTCTTCAAATCACTCTTCTGTGTGTGTGTGTAATATGTAATCTGGAATTAAAGCAAAATTTGTAACCCACAGGCACATGGAAGTACAGATGTTGAAACTGTTATATATAGCTCACTGAGGAACAAATAGGAATTTATATGTCGAATATTAAAGATGTGCTCTTTGAACCTTTAGTAAGTGAAGATTAATCTGCCAACATTATATTACACTAAAACAGTTTGATTATTTTCATCAAAAGGGGGAGGTTTCCTCTAAAGTTCAAAACTTGTTGTCATCCATATTTATCTTCAAGACTTGCAGACACTTTGCACTCCAGTTTCAAATTTTAAGTGACTTTTTTATTCATGGTGTAGCATAATTTTCCGTGGAATGATTTATACTTCAATAATAGCTTAAATAATGTTTTGCATTCTACTCTTAGATGTCATGAAGGAGGTGTCATCGCAAGATAAACTTTTGCATTTAGAGTCAATAAATAGTATTTAAGTAATCTAATAAAAATAGTAAATGACTATATAGAGATATACACAGTATAGATGTACATATATATTTAACAAAAGACCATGTTTGATCATATGGTGTCATTAGCTTTGACATCACTGTATGGTACCAGTTTACAATGATATGAATCTTAGAATACTATATCATGCTTTTATCCACTAAATAAAAACCTGCCCTATGTTTTATTACAAAGTAGGTGGCCTGAAGGAAAAATATATGTATTCTTTCCTTTTGGAATAAAATATGCATTTGGGCTTCTCATTTCATCTCCAATCTGTGTTATTCCTTAAAAATGCAGAACTGCCTGAAGTCCTCTTTAATATTTAATTCAACAACTTTTTAATCTGTCATTATGCTGTGATGAAGTAAGCATCAAGTGTCGCTGAAAAAGATTAAATTATACTTGGAAATAGGAATTGAAATGATTTAGGGTTGGAAGCTGAATATTTGCTTTGCACAAGTAATAATAGTAGTAGCTTGGGTGAAGAAGGGTTTGGCTCTGGCTTGAATGCCTCTGCTGAGCCCCACTCCCCAGTGGCTGCCCTGTGATTTACTCTGGCATTGCTGAGCTTTATTAGATTTAAATGGAGGTAGGAAGTGGAAATTCCACCCTACAATACATTAATTACTCTCTGCTACTTCTTTACACTGATTTCCCTTTTCTCCGTAAACATCATAAACTCTGATGCAGGCAACCCAATGGATAGCTGCTCCCAGCAACCCTATAACTTCTTGTTAACAAGCTTATCTTAAAATGGCAAAGCAGGAATAATTAATATCTACCTCGGGTAGAATGGATGGCGTGGAATAGCGGAACACTTGTTTCTGTCCGTTCATGAGGGATGCCCCCGTGCAACAAGGAATTCATGCCAGCACATCCCATTGTTTAACTCACCACCTCACGCTCCCCACTCTTTCTGGAGCCCTCTTTGCCTTGCCTGCAGGCAGAAGCAGAAGAACAGTGTCTTGTTGAAACAGTGGCTCCTTTAAAGCCCCAGGTTCAAATTCTGCTGGGCGGCATGGGAAAACCCCCTGCCTGGGCTCCCCTTGCAGGTGTGCTCCATGTGTGCATCCTGGCACTGCTCAGCGTGTCTGTCACTGCTCTTGAGAGCGGCCTCATGCTGGGGTAGCGGGTGCTGAAGGGCAGGGCTGAGGCTGCGTGTCAGCCTCTGAAGGCGGCAGGGGAAGCAGTCCCTGCATCTGGCTCAATCCCTCCCGGCGAGTGCTTGCTGAGCACCAGATTTGGTTCTGCAACAACCAGCTGTTGCAGAAAGGAGTAGCCACCACCGTGCATCAGGCCAGCCCCAGCAGTGGCAGGACACCGACATCCTGAGACCAGGAATCACAAGTCACTGTTGAGATGGGAAAGCAGCACCAGACACCTATATTTTCTGTTCTGCCTTTTGCTTTTTGACAAGTTTCCCCAGTTATCCGGCACACAAAGAACGGTGCGAGCTGCTATGATCTTCACACACAAGGAGATCTTCACAGTATTGGCTGTACTGGGACTGGTCTGCTGCCTCTGCCAAGTCCAGCTTTCCATAATCCCCAAGGAGAAGAGCCTGGTTCTAGGAAAACTGCCATGGACTTTCCTAGGGGCCAGCCCTTTTGCATGGAAAGCACACATCTGTGCTGCTCTTGCACGTATGTTGCTATGGCAGTGATCACCCGCCATCACACTTGTACCTGAGAGACAGCTGGTGTAGTCAGGACCCATGCTTACAGACACACTGGATGTAGGCCAGGTGGTCCCGACCTTGTTACTGTTTATAATTCTTATAGCTGCTTGAATGAATGAATGAATGGGTCCCCTTGCATTCAGGGCATTTAAAATATTGATAATAATTCTCCTTACTTTTTTTACACGTGTGAGTGCAGGGTGGACAGTAGTTTGCTGTCATCATGGATAGGGTCAATGTTCAGGGCTTGTAAGCCAAGAGCACTGTCCGGGTGTCATTCTGATGGGGCAGGCAGCTTTGCCTGTGGAATAGTGCTCTTATTTAATTGTCTTGCCTCTGGATCTCCCATCTCTGCCCTCAGTTACAGTTTTCCCTGGTTCCCTCTCTCCCCTGGCCCCTGTCCTTTGCTCCTGCACCCTGGCACTGGACTCTGCCTGAAGGTTAGGGCCATGGCCAACTTTGCCCACAGCTCTTCCACCCTGAATTGTGCCCATGTTCCCAAATGCTTGGGGCCACAGAAATACAGGAGCTTCTTGTACCATTGCAGGACCTTCTGCTACACACTCAGAGATCCTGTGAGGCACGACTAACGTGGGAGAGCTGGCAGTGCTGGGAGGGGTCCTGCTTTGTATGGGGCAAGTGCCACTTTAGCATGGTGTCGGCCCCTGCCCAGGGCGGGTTCTACTGCCGCAGGCACAGGACTTCTTGCAGGTCTGGAAAGAGGTGTAACTACCCTGCCAGGGAGCCTGACAGGCAAGCCGGGCACCTTCCAACTCCTTCTGACTGTAAATTCTGAGCTGTTTGGTATTTGAGGGTAATTCCTTCCAAACCGGCATCATTACTTGATTGCGATGAATTACTTTTTCTGTAAAAAAAATAAAAAATAAAACAAATAAATCGTAAATATAAATTCACTTGCTGACCCTGCGGATTGTTTGCAGCATGGTGTTTTGGTCATGGATAACCTTGTAAAATAAATCTGTTTTTTAATAACAGCTCCATGTTTGCCCACTCATTGGGGTCCCCATTAAGATCTGCATTTGTCACCAACCTGCCTTTTCAGCCCGCACAGGAGACAAGTTCCTGCCCCTAAACCCACTCTGCTTGTAGGGGAAAGTAAATGCATGTCTTTGTAGGAGAATAAATAAAAAGAGCAAGCTGAGTCAATAAGCGGGTTCAATTCATGCCTACAGCAATGGCGGACAGCTCATTTTGTAGATGTGGGTGTTTTGTTTACATTTATAATGCAGCTTTATTTAATGCTGACAGATATAGCTTGTGGCAAATGATAGTCAGAATGTATGAGCAGTCATAATGCTTCTGTCTTCTTATAGTGTGCCGCTGAAAATAAGCAGTTCACCTCTGTTTTTATTGAGGAAAGGATATGAGACAGCTATAGCTTCGTGAGGCTATTTATTGAGTTGTTTTACTAGCTGTGAACATGCCGCTTTATAGCAGTTGTGAAAATGGACTTTGCTAGTGTGTGGGAAAGGAAATAACATTGCAGTATACAAGGGTAGTAAAAAAAATCTCTATAAATAATTTTTCAGACCGAAGAATATTCTCATTTAAACAGGCAGAGAGTCTGGTGATTTTTGCCAGGTGCCAGCTTCTCCTCGAGTGGCTGGGGTTGGTTCCCTTCGCTCCTGCTCCTAACGCAACTAGTTTAATTAAAAAAAAAAAGACTAAATCCTTTCAAGTTGCACCTGTGAGAGTTTCCCTGGGAAAGTTTGTTTCAGCTCCTGGAGGTTTCCTGGCTGTACGGACCCAGTGATGCTGAGCAGAGCCATGTGCCTGTCAGGCCTAGGACAGGGTGGAGGGGCTGCCTGCAGGACGCAGGTTTGACGTGACGTGGGGCTTTCTGTCGGCGCCCAGGCCACGCACAGCCTCCATGTGACGAACTGTCTCTGCGCCCTATTTATAATGTCAGGCAGTGAGGACCCGGTGATATAAATAAGGCACAGAATTCAGTTCACTTTATAAATAGCTTTGCCAACTGCTAGGGATTCACAGCTCAGGCTGGTGTAAAGGGAGGTGGCAAGAAGCTGCCAGTGCATCAGCATTTTGGTTTCAGGGAGTCGCGTTCAGACACACCAGGCCAGCTTTGAAAGGACTTTCTCAACTAAGGAAGCTGTCTTTTCTCAGTGACCCGGCCCTCTTCCTGCAGCCACGTTTCCGAGCACCAGATTCGCTTGCAAGATCGGGGCCCCAGTTTGATGCCCCCCTTTTCCTTCACCTTGTAGCGCCCAGTCCAGAGCTGGTGGGAGTCCTCCCCTGAGTCAAACTACCGGGTGCCTGAGTGTTTGCAGGGGCAGCTGCTACATCTGTCTGGGCTGAGCTGCTGCCACTGGTCGTTGGTCCTGTATTGCTGCCATGTCGTTACGTAGCTCCTGGCGCTCGTTTTGAATCTTAAATACGTGAAAGACAATGTTAAGGATTAGGTGGGATTTGGGGAGTTCATTGCGTTTTCTATTTTTATTCACGTGTTCCGCAGCAGCAGCGAGGGGCACAAATCATTTTCATGCATGCAAAAATAATTTAGAAAATGGTATGAGTCTCAGCAGGTGAGGCCTTTTGTTTCCTCCACGTTTATGTACAAATTCCTAGGGAACACTGAATATTAAATTGAAATAACCCTTCCTTATTATGCTACAGCTAAGGATTCCATTTAATTCTCTTCAGATAAGGTTTTTCTGGACACGCATTCGCAATTGCCTGTCCTGTAAATACAGTTCTCACTACATGCTCCCCTACCTTCCCGCAGCACCGTTATGGCACCGCTTGCTGTATTTATGGGCTTTTGGCTTTTTGGAAGGAGACATTCTCCTTCTCGTTCTCATTAAGTTTATGGATTACAGGAGTGCCGTAAGATGTCCCCCCTTCCCCTCTTAACTGGACAGAGAGATGGGTTAATCTCTCCGCAGAGCCATTCCTCCCCTTTGCCACCTGGTTCTGAATTCCCAGCCAGCAAAGCAGGAAGGATACTGGACCCAGGCAGCTGCTGCGCCCCAGACCCCGCTCACGCAGGGGGCTGAGAGAAAGGACGAGGGGTGGAAATGTCTGTGTGGGATGCGCTTTGCCAGGGCTGGCTCTTTATGTTGCACTAAGACTGCTCGGCTTTTAGCCTCGTAGGAGTCAGAAATTTTGGTGAAAGGGGGAGCCCTTTCCCAGCAGGGGGTACAAGCACCTTTTAAACCAGCTGCCCCCTTCCCTTGGTAAGACATCCTGGAGGATCTCACGTGTGCCAACAATTATCCAGGTTCTTTTTAAATATTTTATTCATTCAAACTGAGGAATTAGTCTCATTTTTATGAAAATAAATATATGGCCTCGCTATTATAATAAGATTGTCTCCACTGTGTTTAAGTAATAATCATTTATTGTTTAAATACAGTAGAGGCTGTAACAAAATGCTGTCAAGAGCCATCACACTCATTAACCTGCCAGCTAATTAGCCTCCTCCTGCCTGATTGCTGACAAGTTCTTCAATCTGAACCTATTGCTGTTGTGTCAGCACTGAAGCACCAGTGAAGTGGAGGAGGGCTCCATTAGATGTTTGCGAACAAAGTCTGTGCATTAAAGGTTTGTTTTCTGCACTCCAACAAATGTTACAGCATTAATATTCTCAGCTATAATTAAATTGGAAACTCTTAATTACCGTAATTAGTGCATTAACTGTTTCCTTCTTGGCGTCCCTGATTGAATTCAAGGAATTCCAAGTGCAAGTCAGTCCGAGCTGCACTGCCCTTTTTCACCCTGCAAGGATGAGGGGGGCAGTGCCTTCCCTTTCCTACCTAAATGTCTTCTTGCCAGGACAGAAGGGGACATAAAATAAAATATGAAAGTCAGCTGGCTCCAGCGGTTTAAGATTCAGCATTATGGAAACGTACAGGAAGTGTAATGAATGTAAATGTGCAGCTCAGATAAAGCGCTCTGCTGTGGCCATTTAACTGATGGTGGGCAATTAAACCTTCCCAAGAAGGCTTACCCTTGCAAATGTTTGCCCGTGTGAGCACCATTGCTCACCTGGGCAATCTTGTGTGAGCCGGTGGGGTTGCACAGGTGAGTGCAGTTGCTTGGTTGTAGGGTCAGGCCCTTTGGTTGTGTGCCCAAGCACCCTGTGACTGTTTGGGTTGCAGCTGTGTCCATAACCAGCCAGGATCAAACTGCCATGCCTGGTGCGAAGTGTGAGCGAAGCCTTTGCTAATTACTGAGCGCTGCACATAGTCGAGTGACACACAGTGATTTTTATTGGCGTTCGTCTGGCTTTGTTCTGTCAGAATTCAGCAGGACCTGGGCCTTTCTTTGCAGTTTTGTCTGTGGAAGTTTTACTGACAGCTTGTTTTTCATTAAGAGCGTTAGAGCCTCCTGGTGAAGTGCAAGGAACGGGAGCACCTGGGATCCAGTGCACAGTTGGTGGCATTTTTAAAAACACCCCAGACACTCTACAATATGGGAAGACGGCAGTGGCAGTGCGTAGGCTCCCACTTGCCATGCACACACGTACGGCATGTAGATGCACTCTGTGCACGCAGTCCTAGGCCACCTGACCTGCAGCTTGGGGAACCTGGCAGCTGTGCCAGCCCAGGATGGCCACTGACTGGTACCGGGACTGATGGAGCTGGGACTTTACATATGAATTCAAGGGTTTCCTTTCTTCTGTGCTGCAAGGGTCATTATAAACAGAGCTTAGCAGAGAACCTCTTAGCAGCGTAAGGAAATTCAGATCTCAAACGGGGCAGAAGGCACAAGCCTAGCTCAGAAGGCATCGGACATGCTGTTAAGAGCTAGAGCTGCCTGGGAAACGACTTCCATCCTCACAAAAATTTGGCCAAATCACATCAAGCAGTTCTCACTTAATCCAGATATTTTCTTCCACATTTCTCAGGTTTTTTATCTGATTGTTGTGTGTTGGTTTGTTCATTTTGCTTTTCAACAATCGGGAGCCAAGTTACCGAGGACCTGGACTGCTATTTCCTGCAGAAACGTGTTTTTTTTAAAAAGATCATAGGTTCATTGGAAAGCTGGGCTGGAAGGGACTGCACAAGGTCATCTGGTCCAGCCTCCTGCTCAAGGCTGGATCAGCCCTGACTAAACCAAGATGCTTGTTATTAAAAAGAGGGGGGCTTTGAATGAAACATTTTGACCTGCTCTAGCAAGAGCACAGCAGAGAAAGCTGACCTTGGCAGGGTCCCCTGAGGCTCAACAGGCTTTCCATAGTTTGCCTTACAGCACGAGTGAAATGTGTTTTGCAGCCCCAGTTTATCCCTTTTGATTTTCAGTCCACGTGACAAAATCAACCTGGGAGTTGTCACAGTGTCTGCAAGTGGCTCGGCACTTCTGATGCCCCCGCACTGGATTGGCAGCCGGATAAACATCCCCTTGTGCTGTGGAAAATCATTTGCAAGATCTGATGGGCAAAGGCATTGCTTTGGGAGATCTCTCAACTGTCCCAGTCGGTCAAGAATGGAAACAGAGATCCTGCTGACGCCTGGCGAGGAAGGGCAGGGTGTCCCGTGCGGCTTTGTGGCGGCCGCTGGAAGGGAGTGGGACACTGGCGGTTGACACATAAAGGAAACCTGGGACTTTTGTCCCCTGGGCCAGGTCTCGTGTAGGCTCAGATCAAGTGAACCGCACCGTCCCGGGCTGCGAGAGCTAGATGTGACCCGACATAGTCATCACCAACGAAGAGGCCAAGAAGGTCGTGATCGTGGACATGTCCATCCCCTTCGAGACCCGGCCCCAAGCCTTCACCGATGCCTGGGCTCGCAAGTGGGAGAAATACTCCCTACTGACCGACACCCTGAGGGGCCGCAGTTACGACATGATGGTCAACACGCTCATCGTGGGAA